>NC_090282.1:31857053-32462886 GCF_037392515.1 Haliotis asinina | reverse complement strand
CGTCTGGCAAAGGCAATTACGTTTCTGAGATAAACCATGTCCGGCCGCCAGAACAGCTGGAGTTAGGTGTTGATATCTAGTCAAGAACTGGACAGCTGGGCGAATATATGGGAGTATTATTGTAGCATAGCAAAAAGAATGATGCAACTTGTCTAAAGGGTTACATGAAATCAAACCTTATTTCTACTGTGGGAATGGAATGTTTCCAAATCCACAGGCTGTTGGCAGTGAAAACATACATGGTATATATTCTAATTTCACTTTACACAAAAATGTAAATCGAATAAGATGAAATTATGACTGTGAATTTTACCTTGCCATTTGATTACACGATGCCATATTAGAAAGTGGTCAAATGCAACATATGTCATATTTGGGATTTCAACCATGGGACTCAACCAAAAAAAGTACTAGAATATGTACTTTACTGAGAAAGTGAAATCCCAAATATGACATACGTTGCCATTTGAATATTTAAATCTCAGAATAAGGATAGGATAAGTATAGGTTAGATCACGAGGACCTGGCGTCTAATCGTTGAAGTTGTTAGTTAGATCACGAGGCGATTCCTAGTCTTAATTACACTTTATTTGATTTACTGTTTAGCTCAAAGTGGAATGCATTGGTACGTTTACACTGTACACACACTATACAATGGATGTAGTCCGTCTGATGATGATTCAGCACAGGCTATTGTGCATTTGATGGACACACATTTTCGGGGAAGAACGCAGCAGTCTTTTGAGAATATTGAAAGTTACGTAGCAGCATCCTTTTGTGGAGGTCAAGCGTTTGATTGCTCATCCTGAGCTACTACGATGATGTGAAAGGGGAAGCCATTGGCTTATGCTAGTAGAACCATTCTCAAGAACCATTGACTGGAGGAGTTTCCTCATATTCTACACCAAACTTCATCTAGGCACAGGGCCCTGTCGATTTTGGTTACATTTGCTTACGTTTCAAGGTCATAGTAACACTTTGAGGATTTCAGCATGCAAAGCTGCATGTTAAACTTGTCAGCAAGATACCTCACGAACTGTCTACTGGATTTTCTTTATAGTCAACTCCAAGATTTATCTCGAGAAGGCGCAGGACACAGTCGATTTTGATGGTCTGCACTTAGTTTTCAAGGTTATGGCAATACTTTGAAGATTTCAGCATGTTAAGCTGCATGTCCATGTCAGCAGCAACAACTACAAACATGTTGGCAAACTTCGGATGAGAGTCAGATAGGTTTATTCTTCATTCCTTTCGTACTATTCATGACAACATGACGTGTTTAACGCTGCAAGACATTAATCAGGTTCCTCTTCACTTTGGTCCATTTTTGCATGGGTTTGGGTAGCATTTATGATACTTTCAACATTATGATCAGATTCCTAGCGATATTTTGGTCCAGGCTTAAAGGTCATATACAACGTAAAAGACAGCTTTGCAGATTCTGAGTCCTTTCGGTGTGCACTTACCGAAACAAATCATAAAAAATGCCAATTCAACTTATAATGTTGAAAAAATCGCGATGAAAGAAAGCCCGCGAAATCATAGTTCAAACGATTCACTAATTTTCCCCCAGCACAGTGAATAGGTTCTCGGAGCTTGAAACAGTAGGCATGCCCGGAGTGTGAGGTCGTGAGCAGTAGTCTAATCTTGGTTGTGAACACAAACACGTAAATAATCTACTCGTTACATAAAAAAAACTTGTTGATTGTGGTAAGTAGTCTCTGTCACAGAGAAAGCCCAATGTCTGGTTTACTTACACCTATATGCCTGCCTGTCTGCTAAAGACAAATTGCAATACACAGCTTCAATCATTGACCACATGCAATTTGAACTTAACACCTATCAGGCTATACGCCATAAACAAAATAAATTGACTTATGACTTTTGCATCCGTGTCCTGTAATTAGGCAGGTGTGAAACTTGTACACATGACATGTTTTTATGTCTGTGGGTTGCCAACAAGCTACATCCATTACTGAGATGATTTTTGATTGGATCGAACGCAAATTCAGAGAACATGTATTTACAAAACCAAACATCACTATATACATTCTTTATGGGTAACAACTTCTTCTAGTGTAAATGATTTTGTTTGACAACGGTATATGAATCCATACTGAAACGACGCATCAAGTACAATAAAAGAAGTTATCCATAAAGAATCTTCCTTTCCTGTGACTCGCCATACTTCTAAAATGCCCATCAAAAGGATCATTATTCTGTACACACAACGAGCCGTCAGCATATCAGCAAATGAACCAGCCACTCCGAAGCCGTTATTACACTTGAGTGGACACCCACTCGCCATGACTGGGTTCAGTCTCCCGAGGGCTTCGTTTCGAGGGAAGAAAATATTGCACTTTTGAATCGCGATTGTACGCTTATAATTTTGTTTATTTGAAATTTTACAAGCAGCAATGTATATTATATGTCATGAATAAGTGATAATTGTGTTTTAACTAAACTGATTTTTTAGATGCATGTGACTCGCTTGTCAGCGAGATACCTCAAGAACCGTTTTCTGGATTTAATTCACATTCGACATCAAACTTCATCCAGGGAAGGTGCAGGGCCCAGTCGAATCGGGTGACCTTGGAGGTCAAGCGTTTGATTACTCATCCTGAGCTAATATGATCCCATAACGAGGTTGAAAATGAATGCGATGCTTCAAGGCGAGACACCTCTAATGTGAAAGAGTCATTGGCTTATGCCAGCAGAACCCTCTCGGACACTGAGAGTGATTACACAAAAATGGAGAAGGAGAGTTGAACCATTGAGTTCTCTGCGAGTGCGTTCACCAATACACCGTTGGACACTTAAATCTGATTTATTCAGACCACAAGCCACTTGCCCATCATGACAAAGCCTCTGTATAGATCTCCCAGCGTCTACTGTCTACAATGTTGTGGATGCTTTTGTACAAGGATGAAGATATATAGAAAGAAATATACATGCTCATAACAGTAACTAACAGAAAGAAGAAGCTCCGAGGACTTGCATGGATGACCAGAGACACACGGAGTTACCGCCTGAAGTTCTCCTCCCATATTTCACCTACAAGAGTGAACATACTGCAGAACGCAAGAAAAAGAGACTTTTACCCATCCTCTACAGATCTTGTTGGAATATGAAGAAATGGAAAGCATTTGAGGAAGACCAGCGAAACCCCTACAGTGAAGTACTCTTGACTCACAAATTCAACGTGGACCAAACAAAACCAGACTGTGCAGCAGTTTACTGTTGATCACGAAAAGAGGCAAACCACAAGTCAGTCCGGAAATGTGTCAAATCAGCAAGCACCCAGGAGATCGGCAAGAATCAACAAATCGCCTACTCATCTCATGGACTTTGTAGTCTGTAAGATTAAACATAAACTCGGTTTTGTTTCGAGACAATCGTGAGAGTAATGTAAAAATCCTAATTAAAAATGAGACATTAACCATATTTTTGAAGACATGGTTTTGTTGTTTTGTCAGTGCAGAAGTGCAGAAATTCCGATGCTTAAAAATAAAGAAAATCGTTCGGGAAGCAGATTTGTTTTCCAATTCTTATCTCTCCTTCCTCCCCCCCCCCCCTTTTCTACCCCAGTGAAGTGATCCCCGTACCTCTCTCCCCCGAAGATCATATGTGCAGGTAATAAGGTATCACCCACAGTCGTGTCAGGTGCTCTCGTACAGACACTTCTTGATAAAATTTCAAAAGAGGGCAGATATCGATTTACTGACGCACTGACTTGCAATAACAGATTTAAAGTATGTTGTTTGGGAAAAGTAACCTTCACAACGGCGAAGTTAGTATGTGGCTTCTTATAATTTAGATATCTATTTCTTAATGCACATGCTGTCCGTCCTTCTGACAAATGTGATCACCACGTGTGACGCCATGTGGCCCATGAGGCCTGATGCTAGAAATTGATCGCGACTTGCAGTAATGACGTCTGAAACATAAAAGCAGGTTCAGAAAGGTGCCAATGTTTACTGGTTCTGGTAAGTTGTTTTTCCGACATTTCTAGTTCTTTGAAGACATTCCTGGAATTGTTAAATAGACAGAATAACCTCTGTCCAAGGAAGAGAATATATGTTGACGACTATTAGATTTTATGCCTTAACAGATAAATGTTTGTGATCTAAGGGAATATTATAATTATTTTTAATTATTTTTATAATTATTTTGTAACTCATCATGGCATTGGTTATGCTTTTGTCACTGCTGCATGTGTCGTTTAGAGACGTGGATAACGGCGTACATCCAACAATGTTCTAGTTGCAGAGAAGTATAAATGTTTAGTTCAGAGAATCACAAGAGTTATATCATCGAAGATCCATGCCAAAGGTTACGATGACATACCTTGAAATGAGTCACCGAATTTAAACACGCAATTCATCAAATCGCCTCTTGGATCCATTTTAGCAATTCCCACTGGGGCCATTACCAAACTAATATTATGAATACATGGTTCGGAATGTCCAATAGTTTCAGTGCTATAAAACGTATAATGCATATAAGTCAGCTCTACCATCACACATACTGCAAAAACTCCAGACATATGTATTAAATGGCCGAAAAGCAAATGTTGCATAAATGATTAAAACCCAACCGTTGATGAAACGTTTCTACTTTTATCACGACATTGATATACGGAATCCGATGTTTATCTGTCTTGAAATGGCGCTTTGCCCAGCAACGGTAAAAATTCAATAACTTGATGACGGGCATAGTCAATTCCGAAGTGACATTTTCCATTAAATGAAATCCCTGAAAAAAGAATCAAATTAGGTTACACTCTCATGCTTTACTTGGTCCATGTGAGACAAGTATTAAGTGGGCCCTACATAAACATCAACCCACTAGCAATCAACCCGAGTAAACATGGCTCTGAAAGGTTTCATCTGTCAAAGTTGCGACTAACATTTAACGGAAGTAATAAATAAAACATTCTGTGGGCTTCTTCTCTTCCTGGTTGTGGCTTTAATTAAAATTTAGTCGACGTTATCACTTTGTCAAACTTTCTGTTATAGAAGGATATGTGGACTTTTGTAGACGTGCGTAGCAATTATTCTCTTTGATTAAAGAAACTGTTAGATTAAAAATCAGAATGGGCCGCATATCAATATACAGACAAGCACTCGTGACAAAACTCACTGCATGAAGAATTATACTCGTACAGCTTGTGCTGCTTGACCTGAGTTACTTTACATATGCATGACCCGGGAGGTCAAATGACACAAACGGCAGGTCGAGTAACTGTAAATAGGGGAGCAGAGAACATTGTTAATGGTCCATTCGTGCGAAGCATGCATACACGAAATCGTATGTAGCTTCATTTTACAGAAAGTTACGACATTGCTGACGATTTCTCGACACTGAGATGTCAAACGGCATCCTTGTCTCGGCTGTTCGGACATGTTGACAATCAACTGACAAAAGTGCACGCCTTCACAATAATAATCCCCACCAGTTGTGACACGATCACGCAAAGTATTAGTATTTACTTATCAGGTCAAGCTGAACAAGCTCTAAATGAGCAGTCAATGGTTACCACTTAAGTTTGAGTTAGTTTCCGAGAGTATTAATGACCGCGGCATAACTGAAAGCTCTAGGTACAAGACCAACTTCAGATCCCGCTTTGTGAAATGGATAACATGAAAAGTGAAAGTGTTTCTATATATTCAATGAGTGTTTTCACCTTTGAAATTTGTTAACTTTGAGAATTAAGGTACCGTTCATAATTTATTAATTTATGTTTGGGAATGAGATGCGTGTACAATGTGATTGTCACCCTTCATCCCACCCACCCCTCAAAATAAAAAAGGGACAATTTTCATTTTTTAAAGTCATTGGACCCATGTACCGCACTTTTGTTATTAGAAAAAAGCCCTGTTGTGATTCACTTGTTTTTTTCCCACTGGGTCATGCCACTGGGTCTCACTGAATGTGGAAAACCTCGGATGAGAGGTGTCTCTATCTATTTGGATGTGTTGTATCTGGGTTTTACGCATGTATACAGCACAGACAAATGCCGTGAATTGATACAGAAAAACAACTCATTGGACACACACAATGTCATTCTCTATACCCACAACACATCTACGAGTTTCCCAAGTGTTTGGTTGTTTCTTTCAGAGCAATTACATTCATCATTTACAATTACATTTCATTTTCACTTTTCAAAACCAGATAAACCGCCTTAAGCTCTCTCCAGGTGGAACTACGGTTAGCCTCCTCAGCTGACCACTGTCCGTGCACCTTTGCACCAGCCAACTCAACACAGTACCCACTATCATCACTGAAAATCATCGCCGAACCAAGTGTCTGTGTGATCAAAGCCCTTTTGATATTGTTTTTCCAAAAACGTATCTGATCCACACTCTGCGACGATAAATGAACCCAACTGTTCCAAGATGGAGCGCACACAATATGAACGCTTACAGACCTTGTCATCAGTTGACAAACTGAGCCCAGCACAAGGTTCATAGACACAACCTGACCTACTACAGATGCCACACTTCTAACTTTGTGATAACCAGTTTTATTATTCAAAAGCTCCTGAACACTGTTCAACAACCTCACAACCTTTCTCTCAGGCACCGACATTGTCATAGCAGTTGTATCTATGTAGTGACCAGGCCATCCTAAACTCTGCGATGGATACTTCTTGCGTTTCTATGTACACTTTCTTGTGTCTATGCACACCCTCTTGCGTTTCTATGCACACCTTCTTGTGTTTCTATGCACACCTCGTCTTTCTATGCACACCTTGCTGTGTTTCTATGCACACCTTCTTGTGTTTCACTGCACACCCTCTTGTGTTTCTATGCACACTTTGCTGTGTTTCTGTGCACACCTTCTTGTGTTTCTATGCACACTTTGCTGTGTTTCTATGTACACCTTCTGGTGTTTCTATGCACCTTCTCTTGTCTTTCTATGCACAATTTGCTTTGTTTCTAAAAACACCCTCTTGGCCTTCCTTGCACACTTTGTTGTGTTTCTATGTACGCCTTCTTGTATTTCTATGCAAACCTTCTTATCTTTCTATGCACACTTTACTGTGTTTCTATGCACACCGTCTTGTGTTTCTATACACACCTTCTCATTTTTCTATGCACACTTTGCTGTGTTTCTATGTATGCCTTCTTGTGTTTTTATGCACACCTTCTTGTCTTTCTATGCACACTTTGCTGTGTTTTATATGTACGCCTTCTTGTGTTTCTATGCACACCTTCTTGTGTTTCCATGCACATTCCCTTGTGTTTCTGTGCACAGTTTGCTTTGTTTCTATAAAAACCATCTTGTCTTTCTATGCACACTTTGCTGTGTCTCTATGTACGCCTTCTTGTGTTTCTATGGACACCTTCTTCTGTTTCAATGCACACCTTCTTGTGTTTCTGTCCGTCATTTGCTGGCAGTCTGTCGCCAGTTTGTATCTCCTGCTAATTTGCATCTCCTAATATCCATATTCAGTTTACGGAAAATTAAATTAAGATTAAAACCTTATCACAAAGAGAAGTTCATTTCATTCTAATTCACCCTGTTCACCATGTTCAACTGAATGAAAAGTATCAATTATGATGTCCAACATGAGCATATGCTCCAAAAAGGGCACGAAGGCCAACAGGTTCACTTTTTGAATTTAGAATTGAAGTTTTTAGATTCATAACGTATCACCTGTTTGAGACATTAATATTGAGGGCAGACTGAAAAGTGTTTTCATATTGCACACAATGAAAATAGGTTTATATGTCTGTTGTACCATTTATATCGCAGTCTTCTATAAGGCGCTGAGGGCAGAGTTTGCAAGTATGTGCCTTGGGACATCTCTTGTTAGACAAGGTGGCTTCTGCAGTCGCAGTTACACCTGGAGGCTTTATAAAAGAATGGACTAGATGTGTCTGAAACTATACCTCGTTCCCGACCATATCCACAAGGGATGTTCTGACACTTCGGACAGCCAAACCGTTCTCTTGAAGTACTTCCTCGCCTCGGATGTCATTTCGTCTGCTTTCGGAGAAAAAATAGATTTCAGCACTGATTCTGGCTCTGTTGAGACATTCCTCATTGCTCGTGGTATGTAACATGAATATATATGAATATACAATGGACTTTTTTATCGACCTTTTTAAAGAGTAATGCCTGTCAGAAAACAGTCCGTGGCAGAAAAACTACGATAAACAATTTGTATTTACTGTTATCTCCTCTTCCTTTTGAAACTCTTTCCGTGGTGGGAAGGGCGCTGAAAACAAACGACAAAGGCATCGTTTGCTCCATCAACTTGTTTTTGTTACGTCAGAGCGTTGAATATGAAGTTGTGGCTGTCGCTAACAGTGCCGTTCATCATTAACGTACGACTGCTGCTGAATGGCGTTGCTTGTCGGAGTTTTCTCTAGGACGCCCACAAGAGTCAGACTGAAGCCATTAGTACTGACTATACAGGACATGTACCTATTCTGTATTTCAGCGTTAGTGTTTCGTATGATCTCAGTCCGTGTAGGTCTCAATTAACAGATATTAACTAGTCTACTTAGGTCAGGTGCGACATTGTTAAAGGCGAATCTGGCTTGGCTAATTGGCAGTCCTGGCAAATTTGATTCACGTCTCTCACTGCTTCCTGCTTGGTCCAGTTTGAAGATGCATGTCAATTTAGTATATATACTAGTATATAGTAGTATTTATACCAGCTAGGTTAATGAAGTTAAATACGACGTTTAAATAAAGGCAGGGTACCTGACATTGATCCATTATCTCCATCTGAGGTAGGAGCAAGAAACATACCACAAATATCTGCAATCCACTCGGACTTGATGCATACCTCGTTACGATCTGTATCGACATAATTTCCACATTTATATCTCAATAAATGAAATGTTACTCGTAGAAGATTGTGCTAACAGTCTCTTTTCCCGAAATACAATTACGATGTTTGCGGTGAAGTTAAATTGGGCTACTATCTAAGTATCCCCTAACTTTCTATGTGAGCGTGCCATCTGATGTAGAAGATTGCGTTTAAACGGATTCGCAATGATTTTTTTCACTGGCTATTTAATAAATATGACGCTCCATAGTAATCTCCCATAGTCTTCCATCATGGGCTAGAATAGAACCACTGTGTTATTTGTTGGTGTTTAGCATATTTGAATATCATTTCAGAACAACATATCTTCAAGACAAGTTACAGGCTTTCTGGTTTGCTCATTTGGTGCAGCCAGTACCCATTCTAACATACACATAGTTCACATAACTGAAGCCACATTGTCGTAAAGCTGTCATTACAATCACATATGCAAATCTGTTTTTCAGTACTAACTCACTTCGTGAATTAATCCAACAGACGGGATTAAAATGGACACCTCTCAACAACACGTAGTAACCCTCACAAGAATTAGATCATAAATACATATGTCATACATGCATATGGAAATATATCACTTACACTTTTCGTGGCTGAATCATAGCGTCCATAAGAGCAGCACATCAGTTTCTTACATCAAACCATCCAAACGTAGATATTACCCTTGTTCAAAGCAAAATGACCTGTGGAATGTGAAGAGGACATTTTTCGAAGAAATGGAAAGCAATGGAGGAAGACCCTGAACCCTACAGTGACTGACACAAGTAATCATGACGCACAATTCAAGATCTACCTAATGTGACACAGATGGAGCTTGATCGTACACCAAGAGAACAGGTCACTGTTGACAATAAAGAGTGGGAAACAACCATTGAGTCTGAAACTGAGTCAAAGAGCCTAGGAGGTCAACAAGAATCAGCAAGCCTTTGATTTATGTCAAGGACTTTGTAATCTGTATGAAGTGAGTATACAATACATTTATGTTTTAATAGTCTGTAAGAAGCGATTATAATATATATATATATATATATATATATATATATATATATATATATATATATATATATATATATATATATATATATATATATATATATATATAAGAATTGAGGTAGTGATGCAAAAAACATAAGAGAAAGTGTTACATTAACTATATTTTTGAAGACGTCAGCGTTTGTTATTTGTTTAAGTTACATCCTGAAAGTCAGATTCTTCCATTTCAGTTCATTTGACATTTCACCGGTGGTGTGATTCTTATCACTTTACAATAATGCCAAATAATGATCTGATGTACAGTTTGAGCATTCATCAGACATCCTTTTACAGCGATGCTTTTTGACATAAAAATGAGAGCAGGAAATGTTTCCATAACTGTCCGATAAAAGGTTAACACCATGCTGTCACGGCCTGGTCGTTCTTTTAATGCAATAAACGTATGTACTTATATCTATGGACTGCAATATCATGTTCAGAGATTCCGTTGCTTGGAAATGAAGACCATCATTTGGGACAAAGATTTGAAAAACAACCCATTGGGGGTCGCTTTTATTTCCCCCACCCCATGAAAGCTCCCTATCCCCCTTTTCTCCGAAAATCAAATGGTCGAGCGCACTCATGTCAGGTGCGCTCTTATAAACACTTCCTGATAAAGTTTCAAATGAGGCCAGATATTGATTTACAAACGCATTGACTTGCAGTAACACAGATTTAAAGTAAGATGTTGTGCAAGAGTCGAGTGTCCCTGGTGTTTTTGTTAACAACCTTGAAGTGAGCAATGGGAAAAGTAACATGCACAACGGCGAGGTTAGTATGTGGCTTCTTATAATTTGGATAACTGTTCCTTAATGCACATGCTGTCCGTTCCCCTCGTCAAATGTGATCACCACGTGTGACGCCATGTGGCCTAATAGACCTGATGCTAGAAATGGATCGTGATTTGCAGTAATGGCGTCTAAAAATACATTTATATCTGAACATAAAAGGAGGTTCAGGAAGTTGTCAATTTTTACTGGCTTTGGTAAGTTGTTTTTCTGACATTTTCTGTCCTTTTAGGACATTCCTGGAATTGTTAAAGAGTAGGAAAAACCTCTCTCTAAGGAACAGACTTGGCGGCGATACGAAGGGACTATATAAAGATCTACATTTTGGTTGTTGTAATGACAGATAAATACTTCTAACTGGAGGGTATCTTACATTTATAACTGTACTTTTATAAATGCTTGATTTGAGATTTGAAACTTTTAATGGGATTTGTTATGCTGATGTCACTGTTGCATGTGTTACAGAGGGACGTTTGCCATTGATGACATTTAGAGATGGGTTTACGCCGCGCATTCAGCAATATTCTAGTTATGCAGATATGTCATGTTCAGAGAATCATATAGTACTGAATGATAAATTGGCCCAACTGTGATATTTTAGGGGGATGAATGATTTTCTGTAAGAATCAAGTGACATACATTTAAAAAGATAATGGAATTCGTAACCAACTATGTTGCAGTTGCATAATCTACATATTCTCTCTTCTCTCGGTATGTTCTGCCATCTGCCAGTTTCGATCGGAAGGTTTAGATTTAAGGTTCTAAATTTCAAAATAGGGATGTGTATAGATTTTGGAAGTAAAAGACATTTCTCAAAGGACAGTGATTTTTTAAAGTATTGATAATAGACTCCCTTGGAACTGGAACGTTTATCTTCTTGCCATTTTTGAATAAACTGTTCTGTTAGGATTTGTTTTGCTTTTAAAACTAAGGACTTTGTAGAATATGCCGAGGGATTTACATATAATTCGGATAAACCCATTCTGTCTAATATATGTTTTATGGAGTGTAACCAAGGATATGCTGTAGGGTGTTGTTCATAGTCATGACTAATATATTGGTATAAAACATGAGAAAGTTTGATAGTCTCAGCTGACGCGAGTTTATGCCAAAAAGACAACATATTGACATAAATTCTTATGTTTAAAGGGGTTCTACCTACCATAAACCATAAAGTTTGGGGTGGATTTTCTAAGACCGGAGGCAATGTTTAGAAACTTTAAAAGAACACTTTCAATAAGTTCTAGTTTCTCATGTCCCCATATTTCCGATCCATATGTAAGGATTGGTGATATCATGATATCAAAAGCTGATATAAGACAGTCTAGTGGTAGATTTACATTTCGTGCTTCCTTTAAGAGACAGTACATCGCTTTTGTGGCATTTACTACTACTCGTTTAATGCCGTAACCATTCTGTTATTTCTATGGGATTCTATTCCTAAATAAACGATATTTAATTTTCTATTTCCATATTAAAAGTCTAATCTTGATGTTTTAGCCGGCCCCGCTTCGAAAAGAACGACGTTTGTTTTTGATAGATTAACGTTTAATTTCCAGTTTCCGCAAGAGTCTAACGATTTCTGAAGATCTTCTTTAATTTGTTTTTTCCGAAAAGAACAGTATCATCAGTACATAAAAGTACTAAAAGTTGTAAGAATACTTGTAGTTCGTTTTCACTAAACATCTCTAATTTAACCCCATCGCAGTCGAGTTCGTACCGGGGTTTTTCTTGAAGTGAGGTTTTATGGATTCGGATATACTTATCTAAACATTTTTTGTAAGATTTCGATTCTGTACGGTGTCTTTGAACATTGGCGGAGGTATTAGATTTTTTAAACTCGACGTTTAGCTTTATTGAATCGGCGTCTAAAGTGTCTATATTCTTTACCGAACCACGCTTTGCTTGTTTTTTTAACGGTTGATATGGCGCGCGGGTGTTCTCGTACCGAATGTTTCACGTGCGGCGTTAACTAGCACGTGCGTGAGGCTACCCGAGAGCGTATCTATAATCGACAAGTCCGCATGGTTGGATAACGAACGATGTGCAAAATCTGTAAGTCTATTTACCCCATTAGTATCTATGTTTTGCCGATATTCAACTTTCTTTTCAACGATGTAATGTTTAGGTTTCGATATAGAATCTTTGTGAGGGTTTAGGGCTTGAGCGAGTAATTTTAAGTTATCATTTGCTACGCCTTTCAAAGTGAATGATACGGGGCAGTGCACATCTGAGATCAAAGATGTATAATCCAGAACGTCAAATGTTTGTAAATAGTTTAAGAGAAAGCGGAGAAGTAATAACATAATCTATTAAACTTTTGACGTTGTTGGTGACATTACCTACATTTCGATCTTTACCCATTCTTCCGTTCAAGATATACAAATTCAGATTTTTAGAAATATCTATCAATTTGTAACCAAAGTTATTTACTTTTCCATAATCCTTCGATGACCTTCCTAATGGGAGATGTTTCTTATTTAGATACGTTACAGGAGAAATATCTTCAGTTTCGTCTAAATCAAACACCTCGGTGAGGAACTTATCATACTCAGTATAATCACATAACGTACTTGATCTTGCGTTGAAGTCACGTTGAAGTGTGACATAATCACTCATTGTTAACATTTCCAGAATAGAACATTCTACTTCAGAAACGGTGTCATTGGTGACGTATTTGGGGCTTTCGGGTGAGATATATACAATTCCCAGAAAAATGTCATTATCAAGTTTGAATAAGTCTTTAGATATTTTTACCCACATTGTCCAATCATTTTTCTTATCTAATACATCAATGACGTTTTTGTACGAATTTCTAACAGCAATTCCAATACCACCTGACTTTCTCAGTGATCTAGTTCTATGCTGTAAGTATAAGCCTTGGATATGGAGATCATCTAATATGTCAGTTTTAGTCTCTTGAAAACCAAAAACGTCTTTTGTTTCAATTAAGTTTTAAAATTCAGCATATTCAAGTCTTTTGCGGAGACCACATACATTAATACTTAAAAATGTAATAGGGATAGAGTTATTACAAAAAGTTCTCTCTCTCATCGTCATCATCATCATGATCATCATCATCAGCAACAGCAGTAACGACATCAACACCATTGTTATCAACATCATTATTCTCAGCAGCATCATTATCGACACCAGTAACCTCCACTACATCATTATCAACATCAACATTGTCATTATCACTATGGTCAACATTACCATGATCACTACCAACCTGGCTAGCATCACTATGTTTAACATTACCTTGTTTAGCCTGGACATGTTCAACATCAACGGGATCACCATCAATATATTCAACAGCACCATTGTAATCAACATGTTCAACATTAACTTGTTCAACATAAATATGTTTAAGATCAACAACCACATGTTCAGCATCAACATGTTCAACATTATTATGTTCAGTGTCAAAACGTTCAGCATCAACATTATAAATATTATTGTGTTCAACAACAATAAGTTTTACATTTACTTGTTCAATATAAACATGTTTAACTTGATCAGTATTGTTGTGATCAATATCAATATGTTCAACATCAACATTTTCAACACCAACATCAAGATATTGGACATTAACCTGTTCAATATAGGCATGTCTAACATGATCAACATCATTGTATTCAACATCAACATGCTCAACATTTGCACATTCAACATCAACATGTTCAACATTGGAATATTCAATATCAGCATGTTTAGCAAGGGATCCTCTGAACAATTTGTTGCATTTCTAGTAAAGCAAACTACCAATTTTAGGAACATTTTGTGACTGGTGGTTGCTACCGGTAAAGCCAAGCCTTTCACGAACGCCTCATGTTGTTTCAGTGATCAGTTCATCTAATTTTCACAGCTATTTTCCATTCCCGACAAAGAACTTGTAGGATTTTGAGGACAGTCAAGATTGGGTATTCTTTCGCACTGACGTTCTATATTGTATTATGGTAATGTATTATATGACTGGCCTGCAGTTGTTATTCACGAAACCGCGAAGATCCGGGTTAGAATTGGTATTCATTAATCCATGCTCGCCGTAAGAGGCGACAAACGGTACTGGGTGATCAGACTCGCTGTCTGGATTGACACATGTCATCGGTTCCCAATTGCGGAGATCGATGATTATGATTTTGATCACTAAATTGTCTGATCCAAACTCGATTATTTACAGACGGCTGCCATATGGGTGGAACATCGCTGATCAAATAATTTGATGTAAAGGGTAGTTCAGTGAAAGCGGTACTTGGATTCCACGCCTTTTGAATGACCTCCGCAAGACATGCTCACGGTCATTTGACAACCAGCATAGAAAGTTTCTGCTGAAGTAATTGGACTTCAGATTCCCAGGTTCGCTGACCCTAGTGATCCATGCCAGGGTGTCACAGTTGCAAAGACAGATGAACATGAATTCAATCACTGGATTGTTTGGTCCAAAGCAGATTATTTACAAACCCAAATCTAGCCATATTGCAGAAATATTGCTGAGTGCCCCGTAAAACAACAGTAACAACAAAAACGAAAACTAGAAACGTAAAATATGCGTTCCAAATTTGTCTCGTTGATCATAATCACAGCATGCATATATTTACATTCAGTGCAATAAAACGTGCAATACATGCGACGAACGCAACTCTACCAGCATACATGAAAGAACTGCAGACGCATGTGTGACATCGCGTTATTTAATGCCAGGAAAACAATTGTAATGTCAGTAATTAAAACCACACGTTCCCACTTTGATCACGATCAACTTGATGACGGACATAGTCAATCCCGAAGTGACATTTTCCATTACATGAAATACCCGATAGGACTATCAAATTAGGTTAAAACCATCTGCTTTACATAGTCATGTATTAAGCCGACCCTACATAAACATTAACCCACTAGCAATCAACCCATGTAAACATGGCACTGAAAGGTTTCTTCTGTCAAAGTTGCGACTAACATTTAACGGAAGCAATAAATAAAACATTCTGTGGGCTTCGTCTGTTCCTGATTTTGGCGTTAATTCAAGTTTTGTCCACGTTATCACAAAGTGTCCACAAAGTGAATTTCAAAAGTCTACTTAACGATATCAACAAACCTTTCTAAATACCTATCGTTGAACTGCTCTTGATATGCAAGACAAATCATGTACACAATTATGATCAGCTTTAAACGTTTCGACCAGTATGGACATCTAGGATAAACGCCACAACAGGTTCACTTATTGTAATAAAACTTAACAAAATTTGAATTTTCTCTCCGTAATCGCTTACAGTGTCATGCAGTGTGTTGATTGTTGTGTTGATTCTCACTCTTGTTGAAAGATAACATGATCAGAAGACACCTTGAAAACATCGACATGCCAGCTTCAAATCTAGCCATTCTCTCGGGGCAATACTATTGGCGTGATACACAAAACACTTCTTGTAATTATGAAGTCACGAGTTAAACTCCTTCTGTTGTGCTGATGCCCTATATCGACAGATGTAATATCTACTGCTTTGGAACAAATCCAGAAACAAAATCTGATTGTCAATGCAATGGTAATATCTCGACCGTCTGCATGCAAAGGTGTCATTAAGGGTGTGCTCTGTGACATGCAGAGATTTGCCTGTGTCCAAAACGATTATCTGCTAATGCGATACTAAGCGATGGAGTCGGATACTCTCAGCATCAGGATGTGATCTGTAGTTTGCTGGAGCACCAGCAATTTGCTGTAGAGTAAGTAGAACAGGCTTTTATCTTCATGACATAACCTAGATATATCTCATCTTTAGACATATGTAGAGCTTGGATTTTTGCGCGAACACTCTCACGGTGACATGTAACGTGTAAGGTACTGTACATGGACTTTTGTGGGCGTTTGTAACAGTTACTCCCTTTGATTAGAGAAATCGTAGGATTAAAATTAGAATGGGTCATACATCAATGCACACACGCACGCACGCACGCACGCACGCACGCGCGCACACACACACACACACACACACACACACACACACACACACCCACCAGAGGTGACGGTGTTGCTGTAAGGTATACATCCACCAAGTCACGGATGTTTGAGACTGATATTCATACCGATGTTTGACACCGGCCGCTGAACGCCGGGCAGGATGTGAGTTCCAGTACATTTCCATTAAAAGGCATTTGTTACCATGAAATCTGTAACGTAACATTAACTATATGGCAGAAATCGGTTTAACAAGTATTGAATAGAATGTCTGTTTGAAAGACAGATATTTTGTTGGGGTGTTTTTGGGTTTATTTTTAAAATGTTCGCCCTGGTTGGGATCTACTGTCTTATTTGGTAGAGTGATGGACGAAATGTTCGAGGAATAGGGGTAAAAAATAGAAGCTAATGAAGTACTGTTTAACAGTGGTGTCCGCAAACAGGAGTGTACAAAAACAAGACGGAAATGACTAAACTAAAGAGACGATCATTGAATGTGGAAAACCTCGGATGAGAAGTGTTTCTATCTATTTGGATGTGTTGTATCTGGGTTTTACGCATGTGTTCAGGACGGACAAACGCAGAGAATGGATACAGAAAAAAACAATTCACTGCGTCCAAGGACACACACAATATTATTCACTATACCCACAACATATATACGAGTTTCCTAAATGTTTGGTAGTTTCGTTCAGAGCAATTACATTCATCATTTCACCCGTCAGAGTACATTGTCAATGATTCATTCCAGGATAGAAATAAATGATCAAAACATACATTTCTCTAAACCGTTACTTCAAAGGACCCTCGTATTTCCTGTAAGGACCCTTAAAAGTAATGATCATTGGTTGCCAGGAACCCTATGTTTGGAAGTGTAGGTAAAACTATGGTACTATATGATATATCAACTCCGCTCTTCTTGGCATAACAGAGAGTCAGTGGCGAGGGTTGCAGTAGTGGGTCACTGATAAGAAGAGCAAACATGTCAATTCAACCTGGTAGCCAGGGTCACGAAAGGCCATGGTGGGAGATTCCCCTCTGCCCCATCATTCTGGGCTCCATTAGACTGGCTGTTTTGTGGTGGACTCAATCATACCATAATGATTCACTGAAAGTGTATCAGAACATTGTATCAGACCACCAGATAAGCTATGACGTTGTGTAGAAATGTCACATCAACAAGACCCAATTACTTTTGACTTGTTTGAAAATAGAAGGAACCCTTGTAGTACAGCAACACTGTGAATGATCAAATTTAACTTTTTCAGCCGTATACCTGTCTCACCTCCCGGGTACAATATTCATTAATTTCCCAGATGTTCCTGAGACATGTAATCGTGTTGTAAACACAGAAGAAAATTAGAGTTATCTGAATCACCAGTGTATTGCTAAGTAAAATTTTCTTTAAATATCTCTCTGCACTGCTTTGAAAATTACCATTAGAGTGGACTCGGGGAAGTGAAAAATACTGCATATTTCTAATACCCAGTGTAAGTACTTTTTATAAATTCTTTGAAATTTGTCTGGAGCTCTGATAGATAATTGTGAGATATTTTCTTTTTCACTTGCTATAAATCTGTCATTCTCTGTGTATCAATTTCGAATCAGTAGAATGTTTGAATAGCAGTATTCATGTTTGATGTACAGTATGTTGACATTCCTGTGGCTTCTTGTGATTACAGATAGTGATAGAAGCCGGATGAAGAAAGGGTAGGGAAGAGCTATTCTTAATTAGCCTTGATTTCATAATACCTTAGATTGCCTTCTGAATGAGAAACGTTCCATTTAGTGCAAATGTAACACCTGTAATATTTGGGATATTCCTTTCTCAGTAAAGCGCAGATTCTAGTACGTTTGTAGGATTGAGTCCCACACCGTCAGTGTCAGGCACCTAATCTCCAGCACACAAAGTCAGGCGCCTGACCCGCTCAGCCACCGCGACTTCCACAAAAATGGAAGTCTGACAACTGGTAGTCTAGACTACGGACTTTGTATAACTCTCTGATACGTTTAAACGGCCATGGGTCCTATGGCCTCAATCTATGATTACACAGTGCAAGAGATATAGATGTAAACGGTCGAAATACTAGTAACTTCTCGTACTGTAACATGATAAATACTAGTAAACACAAGTTATACAAAAATACAAAAATAGAAACAGGACACAAGTCAGTAATGAAGACTCAGTATTTTCGCAAAAAAGGTACGAAAATGAAAAAATATGCACACCTTCTTGTGTTTCTGTGCACACCTTCTTGTGTTTCTATGCACACATTTTTGTCTTTCTATGCACACTTTTCTGTGTTTCTTTGTACACCTTCTTGTGTTTCTATGTACACTTTCTTGTGTTTCCATGCACATTCACATGTGTTTCTATGCACAACTTGCTTTGTTTCTATACAGACCTTCTCGTCTTTCTACACACACTTTGTTGAGTTTCTATGTGCACCATCTTGTGTTTCTATGCACACGTTCTTGTGTCTATGCACACCCTCTTGTGTGTCTCTGCACAATTTGCTGTGTTTCTATGCACACCTTCTTGTGTTTCTATGTACGCCTTCTTGTGTTTCTCTGCACATCATCTTGTGTTTCATTTCCATGTTACTCAGAACCTCTCCATGGACTGATAAAGTGTTAACAAGAAGATTTGCCAAGAGGTTTAACATAAGATTCAGATACAATAACACTCAAATACCCAATTCCCTTGCATTACCCACCTGATTAGAAGTCACAGAAATCGCATCTTCTTTCATATTTACCAGCATAAAGGATAACTGTAATATACGTTCTTATTTAACTATGATTTTTTCTTTTAAAAAAAGAAAATGCTTGATTGATAAATGGTGATGTACATAAAGTTATTATATAGATACATGACCATTTACTTTGATTTATACTGATGGTTGAAGGATCGTAAATGTATTTGTCCCTTTGCAAGGTATGTAAGCTCACTTTATTCAGAAGATATTTAGATCTGTCAGCGAGTTTTTATCCCAGACAGGTTGTGCTTTTTAGATAGAGGCTAACATTACATGTAACGGCCAGCATGTGAAGAGTTGACATAAATCTAGCTGGGGAACCGTACAGGAAGGAGACATGATGCACGACCCATTATGGTGGCCTAACGTCAGTTGCTAGCAGTCTGTCGCCAGTTTGTATCTCCTGCTAATTTGCATCTTCTAATATCCATATTCAGTTTACGGAAAGTTAAATTAAGATTAAAACCTTATCACAAAGAGAAGTCCATTTCATTCTAATTCACCTTGTTCACCATGTTCAACTGAATGAAAAGTATTAATTATGATGTCTCTGTTGAGACATTCCTCATTGTTCGTGGTATATAACATGAATATATATGAATATACAATGGACTTTTTTATCGACCTTTTTAAAGAGTAATGTCTGTCAGAAAACAGTCCGTGACAGAAAAACTACGATAAACAATTTGTATTTACTGTTATCTCCTCTTCCTTTTGAAACTCTTTCCGTGGTGGGAAGGGCGCTGAAAACAAACGACAAAGGCATCGTTTGCTCCATCAACTTGTTTTTGTTACGCCAGAGCGTTGAAGATGAAGTTGTGGCTGTCGCTAACAGTGGCGTTTATCATTAACGTACGACTGCTGCTGAATGGCGTTGCTCGACGGAGTTTTCTCTAGGACGCCCACAAGAGTCAGACTGAAGCCATTAGTACTGACTATACAGGACATGTACCTATTCTGTATTTCAGCGTTAGTGTTTTGTATGATCTCAGTCCGTGTAGGTCTCAATTAACAGATATTAACTAGGCTACTTAGGTCAGGTGCGACATTGTTAAAGGCGAATCTTGCTTGGCTAATTGGCAGTCCTGGCAAATTTGATTCACGTCTCTCACTGCTTCCTGCTTGGTCCAGTTTGAAGATGCATGTCAATTTAGTATATATACTAGCTAGGTTAATGATGTTAAATAAACAGGCAGGGTACCTGACATTGATCCATTATCTCCATCTGAGGTAGGAGCAAGAAACATACCACAAATATCTGCAATCCACTCGGATTTGATGCATACCTCGTTACGATCTGTATCGACATAATTTCCACATTTATACCTCAATAAATGAAATGTTACTCGTAGAAGATTGTGCTAACAGTCTCTTTTTCCGAAATACAATTACGATGTTTGCAGTGAAGTTAAATTGGGTTACTATCTAAGCATTCTCACTTTCTTTGTGAGCGTGCCATCTGATGTAGAAGATTGCGTTTAAACGGATTCGCAATGATTTTTTTTCACTGGCTATTTAATAAATATGACGCTCCATAGTAATCTCCCATAGTCTTCCATCATGGGCTAGAATAGAACCACTGTGTTATTTGTTGGTGTTTAGCATATTTGAATATCATTTCAGAACAACATATCTTCAGACAAGGTCATTACCATGACTACGACTTGTTACAGGCTTTCTGATTGGCTCATTTGGTGCAGCCAGTACTCATTCTAACATCATACACATCGTTCACATAACTGAAGCCACATTGTGGTAAAGCTGTCTTTACAATCACTTCTGGAAATCTGTTTTTCAGTACTAACTCACTTCGTGGTAACCCTCACAAGAATTAGCTCATAAATACATCTGGCATACATGCATATGCCACTTACACCTTTCGTGGCCGAATTATAGCGTCCATAAGAGCAGCACAGCAGTTTCTTACATCAAAAATTCCACACGCAGACATTACCCTTGTTCAAGCAAAATGACCTGGAATGTGAAGAGGACATTTTTCGAAAAAATGGAAATCAATGGAGGAAGACCAATGAACCCTACAGTGACTGACACAAGTAATCCTGACGCACAATTCAGGATCTACCTAATGTGACACAGATGGAGCTTGATCGTACTCCAAGAGAACAGGTCACTGTTGACAATAAAGAGTGGGAAACAACCATTGAGTCTGAAACTGAGTTAAAGAGCCTATGTTTTTAAGAATTGAGGTAGTGATGCAAAAAACATAAGGGAAAGTGATACATTAACTATATTTTTGAAGACGTCAGCTTTTGTTATTTGTTTAAGTTACATCCTGAAAGTCAGATTCTTCCACTTCAGTTAATCTGACATTTCACCGGTGGTGTGATTCGTATCATTTTACAATAATGCCAAATAATGATCTGATGTACAGTTTGAGCATTCATCAGACATCCTTTTACAGCGATGCTTTTTGACATAAAAATGAGAGCAGGAAATGTTTCCATAACTGTCCGATAAAAGGTTAACACCATGCTGTCACGGCCTGGTCGTTCTTTTAATGCAATAAACGTATACACTTATATCTATGGACTGCAATATCATGTTCAGAGATTCCGTTGCATGGAAATGAAGATCATCATTTGGGACAAAGATTTGAATAACAACACATTTGGGGGTCGCTTTTTATTTCCCCCACCCCATGAAAGCTCCCTATCCCCCTTTTCTCCGAAAATCAAATGGTCGAGCACACTCATGTCAGGTGCACTCTTATAAACACTTCCTGATAAAGTTTCAATGAGGCCAGATATCGATTTACAAACGCATTGACTTGCAATAACACAAATTTAAAGTAAGTTGTTGTGCAAGAGTCGAGTGTCCCTGGTGTTTTTGTTAACAACCTTGAAGTGAGCAATGGGAAAAGTAACATGCACAACGGCGAGGTTAGTATGTGGCTTCTTATAATTTGGATAACTGTTCCTTAATGCACATGCTGTCCGTTCCCCTCGTCAAATGGGATCACCACGTATGACGCCATGTGGCCTAATAGACCTGATGCTAGAAATGGATCGTGATTTGCAGTAATGGCGCCTAAAAATACATTTATATCTGAACACAAAAGCAGGTTCAGGAAGGTGTCAATTTTTACTGGCTCTGGTAAGTTGTTTTTCTGACATTTTTCGTCCTTTTAGGACATTCCTGGAATTGTTAAAGGGTAGGAAAAACCTCTCTCTAAGGAACAGACTTGGCGGCGATACGAAGGGACTATATAAAGATCTACATTTTGGTTGTTGTAATATCAGATAAATACTTCTAACTGGAGGGTATCATACATTTATAACTGTACTTTAAATGCTTGATTTGAGATTTGAAACTTTTAATGGGATTTGTTATGCTGATGTCACTGTTGCATGTGTTACAGAGGGACGTTTGCCATTGATGACATTTAGAGATGAGTTTACGCCGCACATTCAGCAATATTCTAGTTATGCAGATATGTCATGTTCAGAGAATCATATATTATTGAATTTGGGGAAGATCCACGTCGTGAGCTACGATGGTACCCCACCAAACGAGTCACCGAGCCTGAACACACACACACCATCAAGTGGTCTCTCAGATCCAGTATAACTACAGCGTCGAAGGGCTCCTATGAACAATTTGTTGCATTTCTAGCAAAGCGAACTTCCAATTTTAGGAACATTTTGTGACTAGTGGTTGCTAC
This sequence comes from Haliotis asinina, assembly GCF_037392515.1. Classification (NCBI taxonomy): domain Eukaryota; kingdom Metazoa; phylum Mollusca; class Gastropoda; order Lepetellida; family Haliotidae; genus Haliotis; species Haliotis asinina. The sequence goes on along the minus strand of NC_090282.1, from coordinate 32,439,827 downwards.
CGGTATAGCAGGATAAGCCTACACTTTCAAGAACAAATCATGTTGTTTCGGTGATCAGTTCATCTAATTTTCACAGCAAAGACAAACAACTTGTAGGATTTTGAGGACAGTCAAGATTGGGTATTCTTTTGCATTGACGCTCTGTATTATATTATGGTAAACTACTATATGACTGGCCTGCAGTTGTTATTCACGAAACCGCGAAGATCCGGGTTAGAATTGGTATTCATTAATCCATGCTCGTCGTAAGAGGCGACAAACGGTACTGGGTGGTCAAACTCGCTGTCTGGATTGACACATGTTATCGGTTCCCAATTGCGGAGATCGATGATTATGATTTTGATCACTAAATTGTCTGATCCAAACTCGATTATTTACAGACGGCTGCCATATGGGTGGAACATCACTGATCAAATCATTTGATGTAAAGGGTAGTTCAGTGAAAGTGGTACTTGGATTCCACGCCTTTTGAATGACCTCCGTAGGACATGCTCACGGTCATTTGACAACCAGCATAGAAAGTTGCTGCTGAAGTAATTGGTCTTCAGATTCCCAGGTTCGCTGACCCTAGTGATCCATGCCAGTGTGTCACAGTTGCAAAGACAGATGAACATGAATTCAATTACTGGATTGTTTGGTCCAAAGCAGATCATTTACAAACCCTCATCTAGCCATACTGCTGAAATATTGCTGAGTGTCCCGTTAAACAACAGTAACAACAAAAACGAAAACCACAAACGTAAAATATGCGTTCCAAATTTGTCTCGTTGATCACAATCACAGCATGCATATATCAGTGCTATAAAACGTGCAATACATGCGACGAACGCAACTCTACCAGCATACATGAAAGAACTGCAGACACGTGTGACATCGCGTTATTTAATGTCCGGAGAACAATTGTAATGTCAGTAATTAAAACCACACCATTAATCCAACGTTCCCACTTTGATCACGATATCGACACAATGAGTCTTTATTCTGAATCCTGAATAACGGTTAAAAACTCAACAACTTGATGACGGGCATAGTCAATTCCGAAGTGACATTTTCCATTACATTAAATCCCTGAAAAGAGTATCAAATTAGGTTAAAAACCTCTGCTTTACTTAGTCATGTATTAAGCCGACACTACATAAACATCAACCCACTACCAATCAACCAGAGTAAACATGGCACTGAAAGGTTTCATCTGTCAAAGTTGGGACAAACATTCAACGGAAGCAATAAATAAAATATTCTGTCGGCTTCGTCTGTTCCTGGTTTTAGCGTTAAATAAAGTTATGTCCACATTATCACAACGTGTCCATCGGATGCTGACTCAGAATTTCAAAAGTCGAGTCAAATTATACAGTAGCTGGTGACTTAGGGGTATCAATATGCTGCGAACTGAAACCTTTCTGAATACCTATCGTTGAACTGCTATTGATATGCAAACCAAATCGCGTTTTCCAAAAGCAAGATAAGCAGGTCGACAATACAATATCTCACTCTGACCAGCACGACTGCCTTAGCCCTTAGAACTGTGATACACGATAGGAAAATGGTTCTTGTAGTTGGAACATTTCCATGACAGAACGGGTTTTTCAATGACAATATAGTGATACCATGGTTCTTCTAGTCCATGGAATAATCGTAAAAAGGAATAACAAAAGTGACATTTAGCTTGAAAATAGGTACTTCCGGTACATGGACAAGATTAACTTTCAACTATTTTGAACATCATGGTTATCTTGGTAAAACTCACAAAAGGCTCACATGTTGAAATACAATGCAATAACACATCTCTTCTGAAGCTATCTTCAAAACCGTCATACCACGTTTCTTGTAAGGTCGTGTTATCCTAAAGAAGTAGGGTAAAAATAACATTTGGCTTGAAAATATGTACCTCCGTACACAATCAGCTTTAAACGTTTCGACCAGTTTGGACATCTCGGAAGACCCAACAGGTTCACATATTGTAATAAAACTTAATAACACTTGATATTTCTCTCCGTAATCTCCCACAGCATTATGCAATGTGTTGACTGCTGTGTTGATTCTCTCACTTTGTTGAAACATAACATGATCAGGAGACACCTTGAAAACATCGACATGTCAGTTTCAAATCCAGCCATTCTCTCGGGGCAATATTTGATTTGATACACAAGAAACCTACATGTGAAGAACACTTCTTGTAATCATGAAGTCATGAGTTAAACCTCTTCTGTTATACTGAAGCCGCATATCGACAGATGTAATATCCACTGCTTTGGAACAAATCCAGAAACATAGTGTAAATGGCATACAATCGTCTTGCAATGGTAATATCTCGACCGTCTGCATGCAAAGGTGTCATTAAGGGTGTGCTCTGTGACATGCAGAGATTTGCCTGTGTCCAAAACGATTATCTGCTAATGCGATACTAAGCGATGGAGTCGGATACTCTCAGCATCAGGATGTGATCTGTAGTTTGCTGGAGCACCATTGCTGTAGTGTGAGTGGGACGGGCTTTCATATTTAGAGCTGGGACTTTTGCGCGAACACTATCACCCTGACATGTAAATTGTTTGCAGCAGTTACTCCCTTTGATTGGAGAAACTGTTGGATTAAAATTAGAATGGGCCATATATCAATATATACACAAACACTAGAGCTGTAGTTGCTGAAAGGCCACCGTCATCGATGTATGAGACTGATATTCATACCGACGTTTGACACCGGCCGCTGAACGCCGCGCAGGATGTGAGTTCCAGTACATTTCCATTAAAAGGCATTTGTTATCATGAAATCCGTAACGTAACATGAACTAATGGCAGAAATCGGTTTAACAAGTATTGAATAGAATGTCTGTTTGAAAGACAGATATTGTTTTGTGTTTATTTTTAAAATGTTCGCCCTGGTTGGGATCTACTGTCATAAAGAATTGTAAAGAAAGCTGTTGTACACATGGTCCGGTTTGTAACAATAGTGATAGTGAAAATAAATATTGTGCTTGTCTGGGTGGAATTGGGCACTTAGCCCTTGTAGAGATGGTTCTGTGTGTAAGGATAAGTACTTGTCAGGCACACTTGTTTAAATATTTGTGTCGGAATCAGAGGTGGGATACAGCCACATATCAGACATCTTGAGTGCAGAAATTATACGACAGTCACACTCGTGTATTCAAAGCCACATCGAGCTCTCTTAAGTTGAAACGTCTTATTTGGTAAAGTGATGGACGAAGCTCGTGAAGTGCTATTAAACAGTGGTGTACAAAACGAAACGGAAATGATTAAAATGAAGAAACGAAGAAACGGCTTTTCTTTTATCCAAAAGGTATTGAAATGAATGATGATTACTAGAATTAAATGACGAATGTTCTGTCAAGCTAAAAAAAAGTCCTAGACATCTTGGCGTATGGCGATTTTCGATTTTTCTATCGACTGGATATTAATGAGGTTGTTTTTCAAACTGAAAACCTCCAGGTCATTCCTGTGGATTCCCGTGATTGTTGTAACCGTTTTAAGTGAACCTTCACCTGTGGTTGCGTTTAATGCACCACTAAACAAGTCTCAGTACTTGGAACTACAAATGAAATATGCCACTGGCTCATAAAAAATAAGTCTTCGTTTCTAAGATTCGTCTTCTTTTCTCAAGATCATACGATACAAATATTTAGTGCACTAGAATATTTATTCCAGATATGTTCCTCAAGTATAAAATGTCAGTAAGAATGATAACTCACTTATAACCTTCCTCAGAAACAGGTTCTATTTGGTGCCAATGCTCATGACACACCAGATACTGACATTTCACTCTGACAAAGTGGTTTTAATAGCCCTCTGTGGTTATACCAACACTCTCTAAATAATCATGTTTTGTAAATTTGTGAAGTGATATTTTCACTGTAATTGAGCAATGACGTTATGTTTAAATCAGTTATATGCACAGCAGTTGGTAAACTCAAAAACAGCGTGTATAGTTTCTTGTTTGAAGAGTATATTTAGACACGTGAAATACTGTCACAGGTGATCGGTTGTACCTTTTAGGGATACGTATGAATCTTGGTCAGTCTGGAACAGACAGCCCTGGGTAAAGAAAATCTATATGGAAGACATAGACCTCCGTCTAGGGGTTGCATTTTGAAGACACAAACCTGGATAAAGCGCTCTTTGGAACATACAGACCCAGGTACAGAGCATGATAAGATAAGGTATTCATAAAGGAAGCCGCCGCAGAATATGATCTGCTCACCTCAGTCAAATATCACCCCATTAAGTATGCTGCAAATGATGAAGATACTCTTTCCCATATGGGTGTTCAAATCCAGCGGCGATATAGGATCTTAGCAACTCATCAATACGTAAGTAGGCAAGACAGAGTTCATGCGTAAGAATGAGATTACACCAACGCCAAGTGGAAATTTACACTGAACTAGGAAATGCTGACATTCTTGTGTCCATGCGATACGACCTTTCGAACAAACTCCATCTGCAAAAGGTGCCTCACCTTTCTTGAAAAAAGACACGGTAATGCCAGTTTTCACAGTCACGGCCGAGTTCCTCGCTACACTTCTTAAAACACGTGCTCATGGGGAAGAGAAATAACTGTACCATAGTACTTTGCGTTAGAAAAAAAAAAAGACAAAAAGCGGGCGTAGTGTTATTCGAACAAACAAAAGATTTTCATACAGTTGCTACCATTTCTACAAACATGTTGATCATTTAATCGGCGATGACGTATCCATGGTTTAGGCATCTCTATCACTTGTTCAAGCCTGGAGTGTGATCAGAATAATGACTGTTAAAATCATCATAAATGCTACCCAAACCCATGCAAAATTGGACCAAAGTGAAGAGGAACTTGATTAATGCCTTGCAGCGTTAAACACGCCATGTCGCGAATAGCATGAAAGGAATGAAGAATAAGCTTAGCTGGCGCTCATCCGAAGTTTTCCAACATGTTTGTAGTTGCTTCTGCTAAAATGGACTCAGTATGTAGGTATCACGTCGTTAGTCCAGAAGTTGTTATAAATGACACATTAAATAATACCTCTTATAATTGTGAAATACGGCAACAATTCCTTTCAACAAACAATCATGCATCAGTAAGACGCACGTTTTACTTGACTATAAAACCTGAAGATATTTCCCCTTTCCTCTTTGATGCCGAAAGCCGGACGTACATAAATATCTGTACAAAGGAGTAAGTGCAGCTGGCTGAAGAACATCCTCGCGATGAACCATACCCCTTTAAGCCATCAAGGAAATACTTTCAGTATATTCACAGAAAGGAATAAAGAAAGTAATGTCACGGATTTTCAAAAACAAGAATCTGATTCTGCGAAAAAATGATATTGCTGAGTTCACAAAAATGACTTCCACTAAGCATGGCACAGTTATTACTAAATTTAGCAATTACAGATATATCTGTGTTAGAAATCTATGTTGTAAGAGTTTGAGGACACTTTATCAAAAATGAACGCACATGCCATCCGACGTTTGTTGAGAAACAGTTATATGTGAACTTTCACAACAATCACTGACGTTCACGAGTAAATTTAGACTAAGATATTCAGGCGTGAAGCTAGTCTCCCCACGGGCACCTGCTGTCCACTAATTGCTGTTTTTTTGTTGCTATGTGCATTCGACTCTGCAAGGATTGACAAAGCCTTAACATGAGGATATCATCCCACATCGCCCAGTTACAGTCAAATGGCCAATATCAATATATATATGACTTATCCAACCTATCTAGAAGTCACAGAGACAAGTGACATCCATATTCTCTCATATTTCAGTACAGGCACATAGCTAAGCACGTGAGTGTATGACAAGTCATTACTCCAGCTCTCAGACGTCCCAAATTGCTTTACAGATGTCCTTGAGACCTTACCTTTACAACTGTTGATAACTGAGCATGCTCCTTCTGCAGTGATTCCAAAGATTCCATTACCACTGTTGCCCTCGTATGTATCGGGGATGCAAACTAAAGGCTTGGGCTTTTGTTACGTTTACACAATCATATGAAAGTACTGCTATCAACAGAATTCTCTGCACCTTTATCATAGTCATGTCAGTCGAGTCACTACAAAAAATGGTGGTATCAGGTGTTCTCTAAAAGGTGATGACCGCTAAACGTTTGTAGATGAACGCTGTTAGCCTGTGGATGATCAAAAAACCTTTGAGTAAAAGTTGCTCTTTGAAATATTAGAAGAAAGAGCATGCTTGATCGTGAAATTAAAACACCAAAGGTTGGAGCTGCATGAATATTGCTCGTAAACAAGATCTGATGACTTCCTGGAGCACATAAATCCATATAAAAAGATATATCAAATCCAGCTCTGACGTGAATAGGCATTTACGGTGCAAATCGCGGGTATATTTAAGAATATCTGACACATTTCGTATAGATGTAAAATAATCGTTTAATATGTTGAAGGCTATTATCCTTTAGCAGCATGTCAGTCCCAAATTTCTGGCATAATTAGCATCCTCCTAACTTTCAGAGCCACCAGATTTCTTGTATAAGTCTTCAAACGGTCCCATTTTAGCATCAGACAGCAACACGTTTTAAGTAAAATTACTCCCTGTACACTCTCTTTAAACACGACAGTGCCAGAGAATATTCAGCCTCTGATGTCTTACCAAATATCATCCGTGCAGATTCTGGTCAGAATTGGTTTTGAACAACCCAGCCTTGTATGAGTCCACCACTGACGTGAGATCTAGACGGTTTGGTTTTCTCACTCGGATGATACACGTCATCGTTTTCCACATGAGTAAAGTAATGCTTATGATGTCAATCATGCTGTTACTATTACGAAAGTAGATCTGCGTTTCGAGGAATTTTGAAGATTGTATTAAATTGATTTATTAATCCTAAGTGAGTTATATGAGTAATCGGTGAAGATTCGTGTTAGAGCTGACCTTCAGGAAACCATGCTCGGATGGATAGGATCGCTCTCTTGGTAGATACACGTCATCGTATCCTAGATGCTTAGATTGATGCTTAAGAAGTCATTCACTGGATTATTATTTACTTAACACGGTCAAATAGTTAAGGAAAGTAGAATTGAATTGTTAATGCTACTGGGGTTTGTATTTTGTACGAATATTATGCTGTAGTTTGTAGGGTAGAATAATCTAAAAGAATATAGCACCGACAGTTGAACTCAGAAACTATTTATTGATCATGTGCAGCAGCAACTCCTGAAAATTGACGTAACCTTTGATCCATGGTTTTTGCTCAATGCAGAGCTTTTCAAAGAAGTGGGGTTTGTTTGTTAGATAAACCCATGGGTCCCGCTCTCTTGGTACATCTGATCCAATCAATACACCCACACAGATATGTTCTGTTCCAGAAAAGTGTTGAGTTCCATCCTCAAAGTCATCACTCCCTGCACCTTGATGTGGCTAGATCTTATCAGTGTGGTTTAAATCTAGATTAATTGTTAGGGTTATAAATAACAGAGTAGTAGAGGACGGATGCACAGATACATTCACGTTTAGATCAGAAAATTTAATGCCACATTTTTCTTTTTATGCCTCTTAATATATATTTTCAACACAAACATTGTATATTACATATTAACATACGGATACTGGTACATTTTATGGAAAAACATCATACTTGGCTGAGGATTGAGGTTCGAATCCTGTGATCATAGTTTAGTGATATATGTTTATATATACATGTAGTACACAAAATAAAGCAATGTTATCTTGCCTACAATGTGCACATGCATTTTCCGGAAAGGTAAATCAAATTGAATTTAATAAATCGGTACTGAATATTCTCGTTTGATATCTTGTTTAAAACAGACTCCCTGCTTGTGTGAATCAAGAATCATAAAGATGGAAATTTCAGCGACATTACAATATACAGATAACAGACAATTAGTCAAGGCTTCCAGACAAACAGCTAGATGAGGTTGTCCCTGACTTATGAATATGTGTAACGTCACTTCAACGTTGTTTTACGTGTAACACCTGTCTCGGTAGGACGTAGACGAACAGCTGTTGTTCCTGCATGGTATTTGAGTTGAATTGATGTAGAGGACAAGTACACTCATCGTTGAACCGGTATCAACTTTCTCTTACAAACCTCACTAATCCAGATATAGAGCAAGAACACATTGTGGCTTTCTTTGCGTATTTACTCACCAACATTTACATGCTGAATCGGGTCACTCACATCAGCATGATTAATATTCATGTGACAAGCAAAAAAGCATCCAGTTGTAAGATGCATGTACCCTCGTCCACTCATGCTTGCCGTTCCAAACTCTGACACCATTCCGTTTTGAAGCCACACCTGGCAACAGAAAATGATAATGATCTTAACTGCTTACTGATGCTAAAACTGAATAAAACGGACTAAACTGTGAGTGTGACAGCACAGCACAATTTTACTGAGATAAGTAATTATTTCCGTTAGAGCCTGTTCACCTCTTGGTGATCGACCATTAACATAATTTCTCATTTTGAAGAAAGTATTGCACCCAAATACTATAAGCATTAACTGTTGGCATTGTCGCATCATTCAAAAGAAAAACACTTTTCGTTTCTCCTAGGCGACTTCCCCTTCTGAAAACAACAATATTTGTCTTAACTACATTATTTTTTAAGCTTGTGTGTTCAGAGAAATCACGCAAAATATCAGTTGATTTTGTAACCTAGGAATTGTACTGGACACCAGAACACGGTCATGTTTTTCTTGATGTAGCAACCAAATCGATATCAAGTTAACAATGCTGCCACATGTTGTCAGTTAGGTAACTAATTCTGAGACATGTTAACTTTTTACAAGTTGACTTGCTCCTGCATGTGTTAGTGATGGTGGCCACATGTCAGAAGCATACAGTCTCCTACAATCACCTGGACGCAATGAGGCGTATTAGCACAGCCTAGTGGCTGAATAGTTCGCTCGTCAGATTGAACACCTGGTTTCGATTCCCCACATGGATACAATGTGTCAAGCCTATTTCTGGTGTCGCAAGCCGTGATGTTGCTGGAATATTGCTTAAAGCGGCGGAAAACCATACTCACTCTCTCGATACAATGAGATGGTCATTCACTCATGCTTAGGACGAATTTGTGTATTCCACTGCACGTTTAGAAGATATTATTTATGATTATGGAAATATGTTCCTTTCGTTACAAACATGTTTAAAGCGTGTATTTAAGCTTGTTCCTCTAGTTCTTCTTTCATTGTATCAAACATGTTAAGTACAGCTTTTCGTCTGAATCCATGGTGCATCATTCAAGTCAAGGTCAACTCGGAATCAAAATACAATAAAACTATTTTTTGAATCGGGAATGTGAAAGAAAATTAGAAGTGAACAAATAGTTTGTGTTTACAATTACCTTCCTTGTTTTCGAAATCCCAAACTCCCCACGAGCTGGGAAGGGTGCCAACGAAATGACAAGAACATCGTCTACTCGATGCACGTGTTTGCTTGTTACGTCAGAGCGTTGACTGCCGGTAACAGTGACGTTCATCATTAACGTACGACTGCTACTGGTAATGGTGTTGCTCGTCGGTTCATCTCCTAGTTAGGACGCCCACAAGAGTCAGACTGAAGCCATTAGTACTGATTACACAGAACTTATAGAAACACCGTATGTCAGTATTTCAGTATTACTGTTTCCTGTGATCTCAGTCCGTGTGGGTCTCAATTAACAGATATTAACTAAGCTACTTATGCCAGGTGCGACATTGTTAAAGGAGAGTTTGGCTTGGCTAATTGGCAGTCCTGGCAAATTTAATTCACGTTCCTCACTGCTTCCTGTCTGCTAGTTCCGATTAAAACATGCATGCCAAGACAGAATTTATATTAGTTAGGCTAATATGCAGGACACTAGACACTGATGCATTATCTCCCTTTAACGTAGTCGCAAAATATATATGTACCATACATTATCTATAGATCTCAAGACCCTCTCGGATCATAGTGACCTCAGACTGTCGTGGACAGACATGCGTGTGCCGTTATTATCCCAAAATGATGTGAACGGCATAATAACCACATTTTAACGTCATAAATGAAATATTACTCATAGACGTGTAATAGTCCAATTTCCCGAAATATAATTACATTTAATGTCCGGAATTGAATCGTGACATTATCATACCACTCTGTATTTCTTCACGAGCTTGTCAGGTGACGTAGAAGATTGCGTATAAACGGACTCGCGATGGATTTGTTTACTTGCTACTCAATACCACGTCGCCATAGTAATAGCCTCATATCATAGACGAGAATAGAATCACTTTAGGTGATTTTGATGAATCCGTGTTCTCTCAGTGGACAACACTACCGATCGACTAGACTCCATTTGTCTGGACCATTGCTGATACCGTATCTGCTAACGAGGAAATAATGTAAGCCCGTGGCCGTGCATCCATATTGGTCTGGTATTATAAAGTGTTGCTTCGGTCCGTCTGTTGATTTGCACATTCCTGTGGACATGTGGGATGCCTGTAGTTTCAAATGCGATGTAATTTGTAAAAAAACACCCACAATGCTGTTCCTCAACCTACGTATTAAGTTAAATGATAAGTGGTTACGCTTCTTTAGGCTAAAGTATGTTGTCTCAGTGACAAACGAAATATATTGTCAATTACAGCTACATTCACACGATGTAGTTAGCGGAATGTTCTGGTGACGTCAGGGCTCATTTGAAGAGCATTCGGGACGTGCCGACCGTATCCGGGGTGTATTTGAGGTATATTCAAGCTGTACTCCAACTTCAGGTGAAATATTTTAAGAATATTGCCCCTGAAGTCCAGCACCAGATCGAGATATATTCCGATTCATTCTAGACGCATTCGCGAGATCCTGACAGGATTTGAAGTAGGTTGTCAATTCTGTTCTCCCCGAATATGTTCAGAATACTTAGAATACAGTTAGAATGCAGTAAAAATATTTAGAATGCAGTTATAATGAAGAAAGAATACTTAGAATGCTGTTCGGATGCACCTCAAATGCCGTTCGGATATTTTTTCCACTTCGAATGTACCTGGAAAGTCTTGAACATGTTCAAAACATTCGGGCATGTTAAAGAATTGACCGGAATAGTTGGAATGCATTCGGAATACTGTAAAAGGTTTCAGAATTCAGTTTACACGATATAGTTAGTGGAATGTCACCTGTGTGTGAGTTGGAAGAAACACACTCGCTTCCCTTGTCTAGCCGTTGCTATGTGTCTGAAACAATACTGATGCAGATGTTTAACTCACTCCTCGGTCTTCAGGTAAATTAGGTCTGGAAATGATATTCGGAATTGTAGTTGCATAATATAAAGATGTAAGTTATCATGGAATATCTAAGGAATCATAATTGTTTATGTGAAATATTAGTTCCTGTGCAATTCCTTCATGAATTGAAATGTAAAACCTTAGTTCAAAAAATATATTCTGAATATTGTTCCCTCGCTGTCATGTTAGTCCTCATGAACAGCTTCACGAGACCGCATTTCTTAGTGTGGAATGTTGATAGTTGTGCAAAATGTGGTTTGCGTGAGAGAGAGAGAGAACAACTTTTTGAGAGGAAACATTTTATGCCAGAGATGTATGCAAGTAGAAATGCATTCTCATTGCTCGGGTCAAAATTCGCCCCTCGGTAACAATAATGGAAGTTTAGTGTCCGTAACTGGATAGGTGTTACATTCTGAAATTGAAACATTTGTGACTTGTAAACCAACTTCAGTTTCACTGGTTTACTTCAGGTCAATTCAGCCAATAGAACCACATTAGCCATTTACAAAGTACAACGTCCGGATAACCATTTATCGACTCTTACAACGAGCATGAGTAAAGGCCAACATGAATCCTCAGTATGAATTATACATGAATAACTGGAGATGTGCCAATTTATTCTTCAGGAATGAATGTCTGTATGTAATCTACATATTCTGGCTTGACACCTAGAACAAGGTTTAACAGCATACCTGTACACCCCGAACATTAAATGTAAACACATAAAAGTGTGACAAGTGTCTAAAGATGCCGTAGGACAATTGACATGAATAGTTAACATGCCTAGTGTATGTCCCTATAGCGGTTGCGAGGACCCATGAGATGCTGAAAGGCAGAGTGAACACCTGAGTTGGTCTTCAAATATTTTTTTCCAGAAATGTAAGAAAGTCTTAATTTTCATCACTGTATCGGACACAACGGGATAACAGTCCTGCGTTTATCATCAACAATTCAGAAGATGATAAGGTGTCATATGACTGGCCTGCATTTGTTATTCACAAACCGGCGAAGACCCGCGTTCAATAATCCATTCTTGTCGTAAGGGGTGACGAACTGGATCGGATGGCCTGGCCCACTGACCTTGTTGATACAGCTTCGTAAACAGCTGCTTATGCTGTTGATCACTTGATTGTCTGATCCAGACTCGATTCCACATAGCTGGAATATTGCTCAGTGCAGCATAAAACAACAACAAGAACTAACCAACCAACCATGTTATTCCTAAGCCTAAAGATAGTAGGGTATTAAAATCTATACGATTTGTAAGATTATAAACAGTTACTTCTTGGCCATGACTCTGGCAGTGTAAAGAGTTTAACCATTTCTGAAGACTGACGTCACTTCCCTCAAATCAGTTTTAGCAGAAGTCAAAGATGTGAGCGTAACAGATGACGACCATGCGTGTCTTGTCAAAGGCTATTTGTTCGTCTCCACCACATCTTCAGGCTGCTATCCCGAGGCAGACAGTTTTAAGTAAGATCGATGCAATCTGTTCACTGACATGATATACCGTGACATTTGCACGGGGATCGATGACGAAAACTGCACGCTAAGCACCGAGTAAAAGTTCTGCTTCCTTGCGGTTGACTGGGAGTTTGACGACGTTGGTCACCACCGCCGGCAACCACAGCCACTGTTGTAGTCGTTTTGCTGCATGTTGGATCAATACAGAATGTTTGTTGTGTTAAAATTAAAGTATTTCAAGGATATGTTGTTCTGTTCCTTAGTATGATAAAACAGAAGTATACTTATGTGTGTCCATGACATATGATGGTCTGCCTAAAACAACCAAATACAAAGGCTATTAAATACCAATGTGTGTAGTTATATCATGTGCAAAGTTTATGAAACAGCGGTGTCATTTACAGTTGTAGAAGTTGTGTCCTTTACAGTTGTAGAAGTGATACTCACAGGAAGAGGGTTCTGTGAATGTCAGGCTCTTTACCATGACGAGCACAACGTTTCAGAGTAATCTATATTCTTACTCCTTCATCAGGTGCAATGAAGGAGTAAGGATATACTCCTCATAATATGAAACAGTTGACATCCTTCAGGCATGAAACAGTCCCTATTCATGAAATTGTCTTTGCTGGAACAGAACAGATCTGCTTCTTGCATAGATTTATGTCTACTCGACAAATTCATTATGAATATAAAAGATCCATAGTTCAACGAACAATAATCGCGTCCTTATCGCGGCTCATTATTGTTATAGAAATATGAACATGGATATATGCATTCCTTAGTCTTTCAAAGTGTGGGATGGGCAGCGCTGTATTGTAAACTAAGGTATTTCCAAACTTTGTCTTGGACTTTCAAAGTGGTCCAGTGTGTGCACTGTTGAGTGGGGTGGCTAGGACAACCGTCCCTGTCTGTGCCCCTGTATCGTCACATGAAAGATCACTCAGTATGGACACTTGTTGGACTCAGAACCACGAAAACATGAACCTTGCATGTACCCTGAAATCGCAATGTGAAACTGCCCCAGTAGGGACATTAGAAGTGTGATACCAATCTCTCAGATATCTTTAAAAACATTGCTTTACGTTTTGACAAAACTGACTGCAGAAAATCTGCAGATTGCATGAACAGTGCTATTGAAAATGGAGATGAAAGTATGTGTGCGTGCGTGCGTGCGTGCGTGTATGTGAAAGGGATACTGCGTTTGGGGAGATATTATTTGGAAACCAGGTAGAATGACTGTATGAAATGTAATGAATGCAAATATGAAAATACCCTGGCTTACAGATGGTTGTTGTTAAAAAGGTTGTGCACCCCCCCCCCCCCCCCCCAATTCTATCTAAATCTGAGGCATTGCAACCTATCGGGCTTACACGAATAAATGCTACGCGACTATGAAAATCATGCCAAAACGACAATACCGTGCAAACGTATTTCATGGTGTGCACGTGCACATGGTCGAGGTAAAATTCGAAATTGACAGTGTGCCGCAGTACATTTCATTAAAAAAGAGAGTGAAGCTAGTTCTGACATTATTCTGATACATTCAGACGTTTTTGTTGACATCAGCTGTCTGAGACGTCAGGAACGGCTACATGCACTTGTCATGTTGCTAGTCGGAAGAAGACAGGGCATTGTGGCACGTGCTCTTATCATTTCACGAAATCCGTGGTTGATGGTCCTTTTAAACTTGACGTTCAGCTAATGTAAACTTCATCGACATGTCTTTGTTGCACTGTTAAATATATATCTTTGTAAGCTTAAACAATATCAAGAGTTTTGACATCTTATTGAATATCCGCCATTTTTACAATAGTATGAGCGTTCGCGGTAGGTTTTGTACGAGTGCGCGGAGAAATACAATTATAAACATGTAGTCCAAATCTTTTGCGCGTGAAATTTCTCATTACAGTCCTGAATCATTACAAATTTTATAATGTTGCTGTTTTAAGATGTTTTTTTAGAATTAAGTTGATCAGAATGTATGAGTCCAAAACACGCAAAATATTTTGTGCGTGTTTAGATTATTTTGGGGCGTAAAAAACTTCAATAACATTGTTATATATCGGGGTGAGGGCTAACTTGTTCATTATGCATAAAGGTCAGTAATCTGCGATTTGAATATATCATTTAGTGATTATGTATGATATTAGCAGTGTCAGAGTTGGTACAGAGAGTGAAATACACAACTTCAGCATTACGAGTCTTTCACAACGCGCCATGCTTGGTAGCCCTTGGGAAGTCAGAAGTTGGACTGACATCATGGTTGCTAGGGGTGTGTGACACAGGCAATGTGCTCAACACTGTATCTTCTAAATACATTCCAAATATTTCTGAGTGAGGTGTTAAACAACAAACACAAAGGGTTATCAGTTATTAACCTCCTTTATTGAGATGTTTCTTCATGAAACTGTTCTCAGAATTATCTGATGAGATTTATATAGAAGTCAGTGGACAGGTCGTCTATTTCAGACAGATGGAAACATGGCGTCACTCAACTCAGTTTCTGGAAAGCGGAATTAAATAACGATTTATTCTCTTTTTGAAGAGCAAGGCAAATGCCAATGCATAAGATACTTTTCTATTGCCAAGAGACAAACTACGTTGCTAAGCAACCACGCGCTATATGATGAAAGGCATTGTCAAAATGTTGATAATGGAAGAATTCCATGATAGTTCACACATGCAAGGTTGCACTTTCTGTCTGTCAGATTACCGTGAACTGAGAATAGATTCTCAGGGGAAAAGAAGGAGAAAGATAATAACAGTAAATGCCAATTTAGCAAATCCAGTTCCGTCTGCATTCGGAATAGCAGAATGTAATGACATGTAATGTTGGCTCTGACAAAGTACAGGCTGTTTTTTTAATAGCGGTATGTCATCTGTAATACAGGTTTCTGTATTGAAAAAAAAAGTCATGAGCTAACAGTAAAATTCAGCATTGATGACTTTGTGCCCTTTGACTGAAAATAATTTGGTGTCTAATTTTCACCACAGGATTCCAAAGTTAGACGGATCTTCCGCTTAAGTTCCGTCCAGTCAGTAATCATGGATTTCACATTGGAAGTTTAAACAGTTTACCAGGCTTTCCCACTGACGCAATCTGGCTGTTTATATAGCCCTTTTTGGAAAATGTTCTCGATATCAAAGCTGTCTCTCTCATTTCAATAATCGTACACTATTTATTCCCAAAATAAACCGTTATATTGATTGTTGGAACTGTTTGCGAAGGAATATGGAGGTACGCGGTAAGTAGAGAATCATACAATATGCCTGCGCCTTTGATACAGTGGAGGCAACGGAATAAGCCGAGTGGTGCCGAATGGAAAGATGTGGTAAACCTTCCCTAACAACTACCAAAAGTGGAAAGCTGTGTACGCCCATCTTGCAGTCACGTCAGTAATATCCATGACGAATGTAGCCAGTGTTACATTTCATACTCATTGGGAGAGTCGAACTCCAGGCTCCTGTATGGCGACGTTTATAGTTCGGCTCTAGAATATAGATGCCTTGAAATTCAGCTAACTAAGATGGCCTTCTTCTTGCCTTATCATGTAAGGCTAATTCCATTTCTCTTTTTCATCCGTTTAAGGATTCGTCCTTAAACCTCGAAAGCACCTCGAAAGGTGCAGCTTGATTATTTACAGACCTATGTCAACAATGCTGTAATAATGCTCAGTGCGGTGTTAAATAACAAAGAAAGTCCCATCCTACCTGCCCTATTCCTCTCGCCAACTCCCTCGCTTTCCATCTCTCGAACCTTTCTCTCTCACCCAGAACAGCAGGGACTGAGAGGCAAGGGGCAACAATAACAGTATGCCACTATAACCATCAAAAGGACTCAGCCTACAGCTATCTATCTTTCTCTGGATCACTCCACGTCTTCTCCATATACAAGCGTTGTGTGACTCAGTTTTACTTCTTTCTCTCCTCTCCTTCCCGTGGCCTGTCCTATCATGGATGTCTGCCTCTCCCCCAATCACCCCCGCCATCTCTCGGTTATTCCCCTCTCACCCCAGTCACACCTTCCCTCTCTGTTCCTCTTTGTCCTTTACTTCCCATGTGCAATATGTCCCCTTCCCTCGTTTGTCCTCCATCCTCTCATATTCAAGTGTTTAAAGCATCTGTTACCACTCAAAATGTTCAAAAATATTACTCTTTGTCTGCTGATGGAGGAAGCCTGTACGCCGGAGATTTCAGAAATCAATAGAAAACAAGGAACGTGATAAATTGCCTTTTACTGGCAGAGACGTCCTCGATGCAAGTCTGACTATCTTTACCCTCGAAGTGTTGTCACGGTGTGCGGAGACGTTCAATACATCGTCTGAAGCTGACACATCAACTATATACCATGTAAACGCAAATGTTTCCTAAAATAAAAGAAAGGAGTTTACAAAGGTCTAATGAACTATCGAGCAGATCTACCCGTCTTGAATCTGGGATTAGATCTACTCTGATTACAGCGAGTCTAGTCTTTATTCTGATTAGATCTATGTCTGGGTACTGTCCTTATTCTGTTTAGATCTATTTTAAGTACTCCTCTTATTCTGTTTACATCCAGTCTAGTCTGATCTACTCCGAGTACTGTGCTTAATGTGATTAGATCCAATCTGAGTACTGGCCTTATTCTGATTAGACCTAGCCTAGGTATTGTCCTAATTCTGATTAGATCTATTCTGAGTACTGTCCTTATTCTCATTAGATCTGGTCTAAGTACTGTCCTTATTCTCATTAGATCTGGTCTAAGTACTGTCCTTGTTCTCATTAGATCTAGTCTGACCACTATCCTTAGGCTGACTACATTCATTTTGAATAGTCTCCTAAATCTGATTAGATCTGCTCAGATTGGAGTCCTTAGTCTGTGTAGATCTGGTCTGAGCACTGTCTTTCATCCTTTGTGACAGTAATCATAACCCACCACACACATTCACTCCTAATGTTGTATTCCTGATGGAAAGAACCTTTGAGCAAAAGACGTATCACGATAATTTGAGATCTTTCAGAAATGCCATGTCCAACAAGTGCAATAGCTCTATGGATATGCTACTTCTGTTTTCATGAAATAGATGATAACAAGGTTATCACTTGCTTAACAAAGGTTGCTTTTCCAAAGGACTGTCCGCCTTCTTCACCACGCTAACTTCTAAAAGCATGTTCGATAGTACTTCAGATGATGGGAAGTCTAGACACCAAAGGCCGGTGCGGCTGAAATAAAGCTCGACATAAAAGGAAGCTGTCTGAAAGCTGGAGCCATCTATCTTGTTTTAAGGTCTTGCGGAAACTCTTCGAAATGTTATTTAAATCTCCTATAGTATGAATTACTGTGGTTCAAAAACAGGAAAGCATCTTTATACCTTTGCAAATTTACAGGTCTGTTTAGACCGCACCGGGACTGGTCTTCAGGAACCATTCTTGTCGCATGAGGCAGCTAACGGGAAATGGCGGTCAGGTTTTCTTGACTTGATCGATGCATGTGGAAGTATCCGATGACGTCATCACTGGACAACAAGGTCCATGTTCGTCCAGGCACCGTTGACATGCAGCTGGAGCATTGAGTGTGACGTTAAGCAAATAGACATAGTGGTCAGTTTGGTGGTTACCCTTTACACGCTGAACACCCGTGAACCCCATTTCCACCATAAAAATCACTGCATACTGGCACAAAATAACGCCCTTTCTCTCTCACTAATTACAACACCCACATCACAACCTCCTTTCACAAGCACGAAGGTGACTCTATGTCCCTAAGGTAACCTTAGTGCTATGTTAAAGAACGGGAGTTATGGGTAACCTTAGAAAAGATTGCTTTCTGAAATGACCCCCTAAACAATAGGGACAACATCATTTCTTTAGTCTATATGTCTGCATTTCTACTTAACTTGCATATTCATTTACAAGCACATCATATTCTACAAATATCTAAGTGTCAACCTACATATGGTCAGTATCGGAACTTGATACAGCTTGGCATTTACTTGCAAACCTGAAGAGTTCAGGTGCTGTGTTCCGATGCTTCCTCTGCGATATATCGGTGTCTTATAATTACACAAGTAGCTAGCTAACAGAACACACGTTTATGTCGTACCCACTGGCTGTGTCTGATGCCCTCACCAGGAACAATGCTGCTGCTCTTGAAACACGCTCCTTCTCTATAGCTACAAAGCTGCATCGAGGCACTGGCGAAATGTCAATACGTTTCAAGTGTATCTTGTGTCTATCAGTGCTTATGGCTACACAAAAATGACGTTTCAAAGAGGGTTTGTCTCATACAAATTCCGATCTTATTTCTTTTGACTTTGTTCTCGAGTATTTTAGGCCATAACTTAAGGTTGTTTTGAACAGGAGAATTTAGGTGGAAAAAAATCAACCCCCACCCCGCAGCAGGATCCACCAATGAGGTGTAGGTACCTACGGGTTGGTCAGGTGAAAAATGCCTATATTCGGAAGCGGGAAGAATACATCATGTGGAAAACATGCCTTTGTATTTGGAAACAAACTTATATAACTACTGATATGCTGCAGGTTTCTTTGGAAGAGGTTGATATGCTATCGACATGTTTGTTTGTTTGATTCCGGAAATCTTGGATCTTAATGGAGCAGAATGGTATTCTCGCCTTCCTTTATACATATAAGTGTCAGAGTCTTCAGCTCATCTGGGGCGGTGGGGCAGCCTAGTGCTAAGCGTTCGCCTGTCACCCCGAACACCCGGATTCGACTCCTCATATGGGTACAATGTGTGAAGCCCATATCATTTGCTCCCTAGCCCTGATATTGTTGGGATATTGCTGAAAGCAGCGTAGAACTGATCCCACTCACTGAAGCTCATCTGACTTGTTCCTTTCGTCTGGTCGTAATAATGTATGCCCGTGTCTTTCTCAGATGTATGGGTGAGGTGGGGTATCCTAATTGTTAAGACGTCAGCACGTTGAAGACCCGGGTTCGGTTCCCCTCATGGGTGCAATGTATGAAGCCTATTTCTGGTGTCCCATGCCATGATGTTGCTGGTGTACAACTGACTTGTCATTGACTTGTCATGGTTCAGGTGTTTGGTCAAAACACTTCCTCTGCATTCTAAAGATCTACGACAGAAGTGATGAGTTCATTTCTTTTTATTTAATTATAACTGGATATTGATATAGCGCATATCCAGGCACTAGTGCATGCTCAAGGCGCTGGTAACATTTCACTAGAACACTGGATCTCAATTGCAAGTGTACATCTTCTTATCAATATCAGCTCCCTGGGTACTATACAGCCTTTACTGTCACAAGGCGCACCGAGCTGTTGTGGCTTCCCAACCCTTATGAGCTACCCATTCACAGCTGGCTGGACTGGGGCAAATTGTCTCAGTACTTTGTCCAGTTTAACTGCACGTTGCTGTACCGGCAATTTGGTGTTTGCACGTATTCATGAGGCCACAATCTGGTCAAATACCATAGGATGCGCGGGTTCTTTTAAGTGCACAGACACCTCATGGTCGCTGACGCCATAGTCTTCGCCAGCTCGCCCAACATGCTCCTTAAAGATGTCTTTGTGTTTGACGCTTACGTCTCATAAAAAATATTCCAAACCAATATTTCTTCATTGCTGCCCTGGTTCTTGTCATTTGATGAAAGCAATTAAACTATACGACTCCACTTTTATGGAAGATTTCCCATTTTATGACTGATCGTGAGATATGTAATATCTGGACAGTATGATGGTTTCCGGTCTAGTCAAGCCCGCCAGCAGCTCGTCAACAGGTCTGAGGATGGGATGTGAGAGATTATTTGTTTCTTAAATTGTTATATTGAGATACTGATTGATAAACTCACGCTGAAGATAAAAAACTGGTGGGGAATCTGAACCAAAACAAATGCAGTTATGTATTCTGATCTGTGTCCGTGCTTTTCTTAGGTCAGCAGTTGACCCGCACTTGCATGTGTTCGTGGCCTTTGTCATCAGCTTATCTGGTGTCCCACGATTTGATACTGGTGGTTCATAGGTAACATCATTCATATAATTTTCATCGCAAAAACGGAAACTGATTTTAGTAGAGATGTCTCATGCTTATGAAAATATGTTTGTCGATTTAACTCACTGAGCGAATAAAAATACTGTTGGTGCTACACATAATTATAAGTTGTCTATGAACGAAACAGAAAGTCGGACGAGATGAAAAGATTCAGACATCTTTAAAAAAAGCTTAAGGTAGTGTCATGTCATAAATAACCTTTTAACTTATGAAACTCTCCCTGCCAGGTACGCCAGACAACTTTCAGTGAGAGTTGTGCAAACGCTGTTCTCTAATTGCATCTCAGTAATTAAGTACCAATGCCTTCGAGTCAAGGACCTGGGGAACTCTGTTATGTACAGCTATGTCTGAGCAGGTGTATATTTGGAGAATGTTTTCACCATGTTTATTGAGGCCAACGACGGGGCTGGCCATGACGCAGTAGGACCTCACACGTCACCATAGTCGTGGATAATCTGAACATATTTGGACCTTTGAAGTATCACCTATTTATGTTCAAAGACATTTTCTCTTCGTTTCTCCACTTCATTGATCTTGTGTTATTGGCTTTTTTGCATTGTAATATATGTGTTGAGATAACGAGCTTAACATAACAGCAACTTAGTTATAGAACGATGAAAACGGTAATACAGAATTAGCAGATATAAGAAATTTTAAAGGACTGATTGTCACAAGTTTATATTAGCTTCACACATGTCTGCAGCAAATATCGGCTGTTTGAATTATACAACCGACGAAAAGGAAACTGTTCAAATAATCGTGAAGACGTAATGACGATAAATGTCAGTAAAATTAATTACTGGTGTGTAGCTCAATATAGGCAAGTCATGCCTTTTGGCAACACCTTGATGGCAAACTGTTGATGAACTTGCGTATGAAGAGCGTCCTGAAAGGTCCATGGCTTATATTTTCGAAGCTCTCTTAGCGGTAAGATGAATATGAACATTTACTTATGAATATCATAGCGCTATGAGAGCTTCGAAAATCTAGTCCCTGGGTCTGACATCCTGTAAACATCCCGCAGATGCTATAATGAGAATCTGCCATGAGCGGGCTAGTTCAATGTCTGTCTCTCTTTATGTTGGGCATCATCTATGACGATTTGGGGGTAAGACTTCCGTCCGAATTCCCCCTAAATTTTAACGATGGGGATGAATTTCTTTGAGAGGTATTTTCAGAAGTTGGGTATGTCTTTCATTATGTTTAGGTGCAATTACAGAAACATGCTAAAATTCATCCATATCACATTATTATGGTTAAGCATTTGCCGTGACAAACGATTTAAGAAACTACAACTTTCTACAACTGCTATCCCACTGAAATTTTACCTTTTCCCCAAAAAGGTTGGTCAGTGGAGATACAACATCTGAGAAGTTTTGACAAAACTTTCTGTAATAGCCAGCCATACCCAAGAATCTCATGAGTTCTCTCACAGATTGAGGTGGTGGAAAATGTACAATTGCCTCAACTTTAGCATGAACTGGTTGTACCTGGCCATGCCCTACAACATGCCCTAAAAATTCCACTTGTGCCTTCCCGAATTCACACTCGGCGAGATTCACAGTTAACTTCACCTAAGACAGTCTTTTGAAGAAAGCACGAGTCCTTTTGAGATGATCATCCCACTCCATGTCGTAATCGATTACATCATCCATGTAAGCCTTGACACGATCAAGGCCTGATGTGACATTGTTTACGAGTCTCTGGAACGTCGCTGGAGCATTCTTCAGACCAAATGGCATCACCTTGTATTGATACAGTCCATCTGGTGTAGCGAATGCCGATATTTTCTTTGCACAGTATGTAAGTGGAATCTGCCAGAAGCCCTTCAGTAAGTCAAACTTACTTATATATTTTGCTTGACCAATGTGATCAATGCAATTGTTCACTCTCGCAATAGGATACGAGTCAGTTCGTGAGAGTCCATTGACAGCTTTCATGTCAGCACAGCAGCGCCAACCACCTCCACTGTTCGGCACAAGAACACATGGTGAACTCCATGGACTGTCACTGGGTTCAATAATGTCATTGTCCAGCATGTATTTCACCTCTTTCCGCAGAATTTCAGGCTTCACTGGATTCATCCGATATGGATGTTGTTTTACAGGCACAGCATCACCTACATCTATATCATGGCTAACAACATCGGTTCGGCCAGGCACATCTGGAAATAAGTGAGAGAACTCATAAATCAAATCTGACATCTGAACTTTCTGCTCAGGGGATAAATGTGATAGTTTCTCATTAAGGTGAGCTAACACATCAGAATTTCTCAACTTCAGTGAAACATTATCACTAAGATCATCAAACTTCACATTGCTAACACAATCATCAATGTTGTCAACATTTTCACAATTGTCTTTAGTACAATCAATAACTGGGGAGAGTGTGGCAATACATTTGATGTGTTTGGTTTCTAACCTGTCATGATATTTCTTAATCATGTTGACATGACACAATCTCTTTTGTTTACAGCAACCAGGTGTCAAGACGACATAATCTGTGTCGCTAACCTTTTTGTCAACAACATATGGACCTTGATATCTTGCTCTCAGTGGCTGACCAGGTATGGGAAGCAAAACTAACACTTTCTCACCACAAGTGAAATTTCTCTCTTTTAACTTTTTGTCATAGTTTAGCTTCATCTTTTCTTGTGAAACTTTCAAGTTTCTTCTAGCCAACTCGCTTCCTTTGAATAGTCTGTCCCTACATGTAGACACATAGTCTAAGAAATTGATGTCAGGTCTGTCATTGAGCCATTGTTCTTTTAAGTGTTTTAGTGGCCCATGCACACTGTGATCAAACACAAGTTCAAAGGGGCTAAACCCTTAACTTTCCTGAACTGACTCTCTGACAGCAAACAACAAATGCACACCCTCATCCCAATCTTTCTCTGTCTCAAAACAATAAGTCTTGATCATATTTTTCAAAGTTTGATGAAATCTTTCTAAAGCTCCCTGTGACTCTGGATGATAAGCACTAGATTTAACTTGCTTAATACCTAACTGGTACATAGCTTGTTGAAACACCTCAGACATAAAATTTGAACCCTGACAGACATAAAATTTGAACCCTGATCAGACTGAACAACATCTGGCAAACCAACTATGGTGAAAAACTTGATCAAAGCCTTGACAATCCTACGAAGCGGAATTGCTTCAGGAAATCAGGTAGAAGCACACATGATTGTGAGTAAATACTGATTAACAGACTTAGTCTTAGGTAGTGGACCAACACAATCAATAATAACTCTACTGAAAGGTTCCTCAAAAGCTGGTGTAGGTTTCAAGGGAGCAGTAGGAAATTTCTGATTTGGTTTTCCAACAATTTGGCATGCATGACAGGTCTTACAAAATTCAGCCACATCTTGTCTCAAACTGGGCCAAAAGAAATGTACCAAAATTTTCTCAAAGTTTTGTTTACACCCAAATGACCTGCCATGGGACTTTCATGTGCCAATGAAAGTACATGTTTTTGAAATAATTTCGGTACCACAATTTGATGGTACAATTTCCATTCATCCTCCACAGGAACATCCAGCGACCTATATTTCCTCATCAGAACACCATCATTGTAGTAATAACAAACTGGAATCTTGCTACCCTCCTCAAAAGAAACAGCCTTACTAGCCAACTTCTGCACTTCAACATCCTCACCCTGTGCACTAATAAGCCGCTCTCGGGACAGAACATGTTCACCACCTGGCAAACTATCTGACTTATCAAGAAGTCCTGAAGAGCTACTACTCTTTGAAGATAAGTCATCCATCTCCACCTCACACAAAGAATGATCCATGAATGTACCTGACAAATCATAAATGGTATCATTCTGCAAAGAAGTCTTGGAAGAAATGCCTTTCGACTTTAACGAGTCACTGCACAAGAGGGAAAAATACCTGGAAATTCATCCTCCAACTTTTCTGTACTAACTGAACTGTCCGGCGAAACAGTGACAATAGGATCAGCACCAACTTTAGCCCCCATAAGATCATTACCAATCAACAAATCGACACCTGGAACTGGGAGAGAGTCAAGAACATCAACTTTCACCTCACCTGAAATCAGATCTGAGGTCAAATTCACAAAATGGAGATGAGCAGAAGAATTGCCACCTATACCCTGAAGCAAAACATCTGAGTTAGCTGAAGACTCATCAGAAAAAGACAAAATATCCTTCAAAATCAGAGATTGAAGAGCTCCAGTATCCTTCGAGATAATAACGGGCCGTGGGGTAGAATTATCTCCCATAAGTGACACAGAACCCTTATACACAAAGGGCAAAAACTACAGAATCTGGAGACTTACTCTCACAGACAAAACTCTCCTCAGAACCACCTGGAAAGAAAGGCTTAGGTGCGATGGACACAAAAGCAATAGGGGAACCTGTAGCCTGATTTTTTAAACTGGAGTTTGTAACATGCAGACACCAACTTACCTGGCTTCTTACAATATGCACAAACAGGATCAGAACCACTGGTAGTCTTAGGCTTAAACTGAAAAGTATGTGACTGCTTGTTACACTAGAATTTGAACCTGTTCTAACATCACTGTAACCTGCATGTCCTGAAGTCTTAACCGGGGAAAAGCCCTTTTGGCCAGAAAACTTTGTATTACCAAGAGACTTAAAAGAACACTTGTGAGTCAAACAATAATCATCTAACAACATTGCTGCCTTATGTAAGTCATCAAACTTTTGTTCATCCAAATAAGTCTTAAGGTCAGCATGAACACTCTGCTTGAAATCTTCCATCAGCACTAACTGTCTCAAACCATCAAAATCTGTGACCTCCTTAGACCCACACCACCTATCAAACAATGTTTCTTTTTCTATAGCAAACTCTACAAAAGTCGCATTGTCCCTTTTGTGAGCATTTCTGAATTTCTGACGATAAGCCTCAGGTACTAACTCATAAGCTTTCAAAAGTGTACTCTTGACAAGATCATAATCTGAGCTTTGCTGTACTGACAAAGCTGAATAAGCATCCTGAGCTTTACCCTTCAAAACTGTTTGCAATAGCATTGTCCATGACTCCCTAAGCCACTTGAGATTTTCTGCAACCTTCTCAAAATGCAGAAAATATTTGTCAACTTCTTTCTCATTAAAAGGGGGTACAAGCCTATCATGTCTTGCAATGTCAAAAGTGGAAAAATCTGACGTCTGAGAAGGGTTTTCAAGTTTTTTGAGAGCAATTTCTTTGTCAGTTTGCAATTTCTTCAGTTCTAATTCCTTTCTATTTCTGCCTCTTTCTATTTCCTTCTCCATCTCTAACTTTTTCAATGCCCTTTCTTCATTTTCTCTTTCCTTCTCTATCTCAAACTTTTTCATTTCCAACTCTTTTTTCATTTCTAACCTTTTCAGTTCTAATTTTTTCATTTCCAACTGGTCTGAACATTCCTCTGGCACCATTTCCAAAACATCATCTTCAAAAATTCCTTCATCAATATAGTGGTTCAACACAATTTTCAAAAATCTGAAATTTCCTCACTGCAGACTTAGGCTTGGCATCAAGTTTGAGATGTGAAGAAATTTGCATTGAATCTTATTTCCTCAACTGACTAATTGTCTCAGAGTCAGGGGACAATACAAACTTCTCAAGTTCAAACACCATTTTGCTGGTTCAACAATTAACTTCTTGCAAAATTGCAGAAATTTGGAATATATTTCAGAAAAGGTCTCAAATGTCAAATGTATTCTATCCTGGACGAGTCCCCAATTTTGTTACGGTTAAGAATTTACCGTGACAAACGATGCAAGAAATCCCAATGTGAACCAGCAAAACAGAACAAAGACAAGTAAACGTTCAAATTGCATTATTATGCAACGAGAGCAAGGTATACAAAGTCACAAGTCAATTTCACAATGCTGACTACAAATACAATTCAAGAGAGACACAATCTAAGTCAATGGGTCACAAAAATACAAAATATCAAACTCACCATAGCCTCAGTACGAGAGGTAATCAGCTATGTAGAATGTCAACACAGCGATCGGTGTGACGGCAGATAATGTAGGTCAGGCATTGATGGGTTTTCAAGCGTTGGCAGTGATGTAACTCCAGGAAAACATGACCGAGAGTCCCTCAACACGGCAACCAGCCTATATATATATATATATATATATATATATATATATAGCCATTTCCCGAAAGTTCGGGCACAAACGAACATCGTCAGCACTGTAGGATGCCCTAGAATATGTCTCCCGGAAGTAACCACATAGAAAACTAGGAGCAGATAAATTCCGGAAAACCAGAATACTAAAAGTGTTGACCACCTATTAAAACGAAATGTGACCCATCATAAAACACTAAACATTGTGACCCACTGAATTAATAACAAAATATACAGAAAATACACACTCGTAACAAAACATTCAAATTATGTATTATTATGCAACGAGAGCAAGGTATACAAAATCACAAGTCAATTTCACAATGCTGATTACAAATTCAATACATATGAGACAAGATTTAAGGCAATGGGTCACAAGATATAATGTAGCAAATCCACCAAAGTCTTAGTGCGAGAGAATCAACTATGCAGAATGTAAACACAGCGATCGGTCTGATACTGACAGTGGTTAATGTAGATTCATTCAGGCGTTGACGGATTGTTGGCGATGATGTATATCTTCCAGAAAATATGGATGTGTGTCCCTGTCTCAACACGGCAACCAGACTTTTTATATATATTCACTCAGTTCCCACAAGTACGAGCACTTACAGCCAACACCGTAGAAATCTCTAGCAGCCTCCCGGAAGTAGCAAACAGGAAGTCAAGAGCAGATAATTCCCGAACAAACCTGCTGCGAGAATCCTAAAAATTCGGATCATCTATTATACGAAATGTGACCCATTATTATTCAAAACACTAAACATTGTGGCCCAATAATAATTATTACTGAATTAATAACAAAATACACAGAAAATACACATTCGTAACAACACGAGGAATAAATATTCTGGTGATATGATTTGTCTGGAGTTAAATTTATGGGGGAATACGGGCAAAGAAAGTACGCAAACTTTCGTCAGCATTTCGGCCGGATAAATACCCATTCGTCTATTCACACAGTGGCAATGACAAATACATCAAGGGGTTCAAGATTACGCTATCTTGTGCGAGCATATCGCTCCTCACTTCGTCGCCGCCAACGTTTGTTGCCAAAATCTTGATTCTAGTGTTGGCACGGTGCAACACCATTGAGCCTGGTTGACTTGGTCTGTTGTCTTCTATGCACACCTTCACCACGTATGTTTGAAAGTGGCTTGTGGTTAGATGTTGTGTGTTCAGACGCAAAGCCTCCATGCTGGGAATGCACATCTCAGTTGTAGCTTCATTAAAATCACAAGTTTCGTTATTGTTATGGGTTTGTTTTCAGAGGATAAGTTCCTTGTATCTTTAATTAGAGGATCTCTGGGGAAAGAATTAACTTAAACTTAGGTTTCATCTGGACATTGAGTGCTTATTTATCAAAGCTTGCACTGCCTTTTGTGAAATGGACTAATCCTTTGACTTCGTTACAAATACATAAAAAAAGATTGCAGAATTTGTAAATGAATATTTGTACGTCAAAGATGATCAAAACATATGATTGGTTAATTTGGTCATGTGTGATCCGGTCCATCCTCGATATCTCCAGGGTATTACGTTCCGATAGGTCTCCACTATACCCTGGATGCATCTACGGCTAAGCCCGATAAAAACTTGGGCTCTAACCGATTTAACTTGGCAACAGGAACCATGCACGGGTTCTCTGAAAGAGGCAGAAGGAGTTCTTGCATATATTTTTTTTCAAATGTGTCTGTATGATTACCCCAAAATATGAGTCGCACTGAGTACAAACCATCGCTGCTGCGACCGTTATCTTTGTTCACACTGGCAAGTTTAGTTGATTGGCTATTGTGAGAATGCAGAGCCAGCAACGGGAGGTAATAAAAGTTTCTGGCCAAGCCGTAGATGCATCCAGGGTATAGTGGAGACTTATCGGAACATAATACCCTGGAGATATCGAGGATGGATCCGGTCAGGTGATGTACATACCTTCAACGATTGTCCTTTATAGTCATTGAATCATGAAATTATGTCCTTACTACCAGATATGGATGACGTGTGGGTTGAGATGTAATGGGCCTTTCATGTGACGACTAAATGTGTTAATAACAGCACGACTTGTCAGCCCTGTTGTGTTACAAGGGGCCCTGTTCTCGTCAAGAAATTCGGTTATCCCAAAATGAACTTGTCTCCTCTCAAATGATTATATTACTGTCAAATACTATTACATTCTCCTTGTAGGTTGTCATTGTAATTCTTTTTTTCCATCATTAACCATGCTGTGGTCTGGTTAACGTTAGGTACTAATAACTAATTGAACAGTTCATTGAGAGCCATCGCCATAAGGATTCAATGTATGCCTGTCGCAGTTGAAGCCAAAACTCAGACAATTCAGACAACCTCACAACACGCACGCACGCTAACTATAAAAGGTATATATGTGCATACAAAACAACTACAGGAAACTGAAAAATCCATAACAGCAATAAAATAGAAAATGTGTAAATGTGGCACGAGCGCATTGTTCGCAAACATCCTTCGACACAATGTCCCACAGGAATACTTCGGTGAAAATATAAACTAACAGTACTTTGCAGACAGGTGTGCCTACGCATGTATTGCCCTTAATACAATGTGGTAATTATACGGGCAGTGGGTGAATCCACTGGGAACAGTGGTGTGCAAAATAGAATTGTTTCTCCAGATCCTATTTACGCAGGCATTCATTTTCGGGGCGTTTGGGGGTCGTAAAGTTCAGCTGTTAGTATGAGGCATGGGATGTAGAAGATCTCGAGCTGACTATCTGTTCTACAGTCGTAGGAAGCCAGACGAAAGAATGCTTTTGGAAACAGGGTCTTCACGTGTCCAAAACAAACTTCTTTCAATAAATCTCTTTTACATCGGTGATCAAGATATTTTCTCGTAGGTGTTTGACCTTGAAGTCAGATATGATCAAGCTGTTGACGTATCGTGCTACAAACATAAATGATTTTAGCACACGCTCAAGGCTGCGATATTTTTGTTGTCCCGGCTATAATAAATAAAAGTGCATTTACTCCGCGCTCAGCAATATTCCAGCAATATGGCGGAAGTATGCACACAGTGGAGGCTGGATCTACGCAAGTGAGTCTGACCACCCGATCCCGTCTGTCGCCTATTACGACAAGCATGGATTACTGAAGTCTAGTTGTAACCCGGATCTTCAGGGGAGTTTTCTTCCATACTGATACTGCGACATTTCAAGGAACGTATCTTACATCCAAAGAACTCTTGATCTCACATCAAAACAGATGTTACCTACATTTCATAGTCAATTCTATGTTGATCCACTTCCAGGGGATATAAAGCATGAAAACAACTGATGGTCATATCATCATTATAACAATTATTATCCTAGTTCCATGAACATTTTTAGCTATGGGTTTTTATCAGCTTCTCAGACATATCAGTTTCATGGAAGTGACTAACACCCATACGCCTTTTACCCCAGTTTCATGGAAGTAACTAACATACAGAGAACTATTAAACCAGTCTCATGGAAGTAACTGACACCCATACACATGTTACCCAAGTTTCATGGAAGTAACTAACATCCAGACAATTGTTACTCCATTTTCATGGAAGTTACTAACATCAAGACACCCGTTACCCCAGTTTCATCATAAGTAACTAACATCAAGACACCCGTTACCCCAGTTTCATCATAAGTAACTAACATCAAGACACCCGTTACCCCAGTTTCATCATAAGTAACTAACATCAAGACACCCGTTACCCCAGTTTCATCATAAGTAACTAACATCCAGATACCTATTACCCCAACTTCACAAATATCCAACAAAATTTACTTCGTTTTCATAGAGTAACTAGCACCCCGACACCTCATATCCTGGAAATAAGTAACATTGAGACAACTGGTATCCCAGTTTCATGGAAGTAACCAATATCCTTACACCTGTTACTCTAGTTTAATGTAAGTAACTAATATCCTTACCACTGGTATCCCAGTTTCATGTAAGTAACCAATATCCTTACACCTGTTACCCTAGTTTCATGGAAGTAACCAATATCCTTACACCTGTTACCCTAGTTTCATGGAAGTAACTAATATTCTTACACCTGTTACCCTAGTTTCATGGAAGTAACTAATATCCTTACAAGTGTTTCCCTAGTTTCATGGAAGTAACTAATATCCTTACCACTGGTATTCCAGTTTCATGGAAGTAACCAATATCCTTACACCTGTCACCCCAGTTTCATGGAAGTAACTAATATCCTTACACCTGATACCCCAGTTTCATGGAAGTAACTAATTTCCTTACCACGGGTATCCCATTTTCATGGAAATAACTAATATCCTCACAACTGGTATCCCAGTTTCATGGAAGTAACCAATATCCTCATAACTGGTATCCCAGTTTCATGGAAGTAACCAATATCCTTACACCTGTTACGTCAGTTTCATGAAAGTAACTAATATCCTTACACCTGTTACCCCATTTTTATGGAAGTAACTAACATCCAGCCACCTGTTACCACAGAATTGTTTCTCATACAGATCAAGCAGACGACTGCTGCCAGAGTTTTGTGGATGTAACTGACACCCAGACAACCTTTACCCCAGTTTCATGTTCAGGCACAGAGAAACGATAATCCAGTTAACTGTTACGTAGGTTTCAGTAAGGAATCACTTAAAGAACAAAATGTTACCATGGCGGCACGGACGTACCTGACATCCAAGCACGGTGTCGTAACTTAGATGAAAATGTGTATCACTGATTGCTAGCGCTACTCTCACCTGACTGACTATCTATCCCCTAATGATAGTACGTAGACATACTTCTTCGCAGGCAACTCAGTTAGGTTATATTATCTCAGACGTCTTGGAAACATATCCTCCTCTAATCTCCTTATGAGTTCATTCGACTTCTGTTACCACCTCTCAGTTCAAAATCAATTATTAGACTCCTAAACTGAAAACTCCTCTCAGCGTTACTTCTTTTTAACGTTGTGTTTCAGTACGTCCATACTGGTTGCTGGTGTCTGCCACAGCGGGTCGGATGAACGAAACTGAAAACTCATCGCAGTGTTATTATTTTAACGTTGTATTCCTGTACGCCCATGCTGGTTGCTATATCTGCCACAGCGGGTCGGGTGGACGTTAATGGGGGACTCATATTGAAGTTTATGTCGATGGGGTGATGTTATTAGATGTCTCAGGACATCATCACGATGATTGCGGATGCGGTTTGAAGACATTCAGTTCCTCCTTTCGGATGTATCTTTTACAACAATTAAGCTGATAATTTGGGTCGGGTCGGTGCAATAAGGACTCCCAGTATGAAGGGCTGGTTTCCATTTTGATCAAACTACATCCATTGCTGACAATAATCCTCAGCCTGCAATACATATGTCATGATATCTCTCCTATAGCTTTTGAACAGCATTAGGTAGTGTTGACCTGTTGTTCTGTAATAATTTTTTGGCATTGAGAAAAAACGGTAACGGTATTACACCATATCAGTTAAAATGAAGCATTGTGTTCATAACATTCTGTTTTAATCAAGTGTCAGGAACGTATTTAATGTAAGCAATGTTACAATATTGAACTTGAGGCACTTGGTTCTGTATGTAACCACTCTTGTGGCCACGTGTGGTGTGAAACTGTTCAGAATACGATCGGCTTTTTCATCACAGTATCCAAATTTCCTGAATGTTTAACACTGTATAAAAGGTTGCAGGTGCTTGCTTGTAGTTAAGAGTAGCGGTGGTGTGAAGGTAATATGTTCATTCTGGATTTCCAGTCCGTGCCTGAATTGGAAACGTACCCACTGATAGGTCAACAGGTTTACCATCGACAGCAGTCACTACCACGATAATACATCACGTTAGTCACTGCCACTACAATACATCACGCTAGTCACTGCCACTACAATACATCACGCTAGTCACTGCCACTATAATACATCACGCTAGTCACTGCCACTACAATACATCACGCCAGTCACTGCCACTACAATACATCACGCTAGTCACTGCCACTACAATCCATCACGCTAGTCACTGCCACTATAATACATCACGCTAGT
The DNA here is from genome assembly GCF_037392515.1 of Haliotis asinina. Classification (NCBI taxonomy): domain Eukaryota; kingdom Metazoa; phylum Mollusca; class Gastropoda; order Lepetellida; family Haliotidae; genus Haliotis; species Haliotis asinina. The sequence goes on along the minus strand of NC_090282.1, from coordinate 32,406,987 downwards.
CACTGCCACTACAATACATCACTCTAGTCACTGCCACTACAATACATCACGCTAGTCACTGCCACTCTAATACATCACGCTAGGATACGACGAATCATGAAATTCCAAGTTACAAGACCAGTCAAGAGAGCCATCAGTTCTCTTCTAGGTCTGCTTTTATGACGAACGTGGACTCAATTATCTAGCTTTTACAGTCTGTTCGTGTTGTTCTTTCCGAAATACCAACCTTACGACACGGTCACGATAAACACGCATACAAAGAGACAGCTATCTAAGAACATGAACCCCAGATATATGCTTAAAGGTTCCAATGATGAACCAAGACCGGTGTAAATATATATGCATCCATTATTCATACGCTATAAATGTCATAAAGAAATATGAGGATATGACTCTTTAACCCTGAAGAATACAATTTTCAACATTTATAGTTCTTGATTTACTGATGTGCTGATAGCGAAATCGATGCATCGTTTGCACAAATATGTAAGTAGAAGCGAGATCAACCATTTCAGTAGACAAGATCGTCGTTAAAAACACCACGACGAAACCCCCTCAGCAATCATAGAAAAGGGTTTGTATGTTGTAGTACTGAATGACATCGGCCAGTGTGATCAGTATATGTTTATGGATACTGAGAATTTACTGAAACTGTGAATGTTGCAACCCAAATGGAACATCTGATTAAGAAAGTTCTTTGAAATCCTCCATATTAGAGCATGATCGATTGTATCTCAAGAACTGTGAAATGTAAACACCAAAGGCGTGCGCTCCTCACATAATTTCCCGACACAAAGGGATTTACCATCGGAAAGGTTAAGTTGGCCCTCTTGTCACACAGTCTTGTCTTTCTTGTCGAGACTTGTTCGTCGCTATGACTGTTGATGCATGTATCCTAGTGGAAGGATGAAGCTGTTTGGCTTTTCTCCTCTGTGTTTAGATCGTCTGGTGTAGACCAGAGGAAGGGAATAAGCTATTTTTTCAATTCTCAATGATGTACCTCAAGATCAATCTCATGATAAACTCTTAGGTCCTACTAAACAATCATCTGAAAACATGATTCCGCGTTTCCGCGCACTTGATAAACTTGGTGAAAGTCCTAACAAGAAAATAGGTATTGAGTTCGTTCCTGGATAGGACTCAACCTGAAAATGTTGTAGAATGTGTACTTTACCGGAGAAAGTTGTATTTTAGTATTAACATGTAGTACATCTCACCCCCTTTCTAATACGGCATTGCGCAATCATGACCAAACAGACATAGGCAGCTTTCTCAGCTTTCTCGCGTTTAAGGCACTTGATGCAATGTCGACGTATATTGAAATCCGTGCTTTGAGGAAATATCTTCACAAAGTTCTGGATTCGGTACAGGCCGGGAAAGCCACATTTCCGAAACAGATAGCTCCAACTGATGTGGCTCTCCCGGCAATAGTTACGGGTGCGTGAACATCGAATGTGGCTCTCCCGGTTATGCTGTCAAAAAATGCTTAGTGATGCAAACCCGTTACTGTATTTAACAAAGCAAGACATGTTTCCTCAGGATTTTATTCAGATTACAACATGTTTTGTTTCTATAATTAGCACCACATTATATACTGATAGGTATATTATATACAATAATAACACATGATGATAAGCACATAAGCAGCCTCTCCTCACATATAAGAAGTGTACCAAAGGTCAGTTATTCAAACTGTAATGCAATTTCCACCAGCAGAAAGTATAAACGATATAACCTACTGATCAGAAAGGTTTATCAGTATCCTAAAACCGACATATCGCCACCATCCCAGCCAAGGCCTACCCCATCCCACACCATCTCCCTCACAAACCAGCACACACGCTCTCCACCATACACATCGCTCTGGCCAACACACCCAATATTTGAACCTCCTGTCAAGGAAGACACGGACGTTAACAGCGGTGCTCAATCATGGGTATCACTTCAACAATGTTCCTAATTATCTCACTACATTATGACATAGTCGGACGTGCTAACGAACCCGATGTGACAGTTATATTACAGAACCATTGAAATACACGCTAAAGCAGTCTCAGTCTTGTTATAAGCTATTTACCCACTACCAACCATTTACACGTGTACTAAATATATGAAAAACCTAACCCTGGTCATACGAGAATGTACTGAAATGCATGCCCTACAATCACAACATTGACATGTGTCACACATGGTGGAAACTACATGACAACAATGACCAGATCTATGTTTAGCTGTACTGAGATTTTGATGTGAATGACCCGAAGCTTAAGTTAAACTTCTCCAAATTACCACACTACATAGAAAGTCCGATTAATATGCAGAAGGAAACGAATGAGTACCATTGGAGAGTACTTTTCTAGCAGACCAGATGCCTCAATTCAGTGTGGCATAACTTTTCTACATTCCTTTGTATCGATTTGGCATTAATTTTTTTTTTACGTTTTGAAAGTTGACTCACCCCCAACTGGAATCTGCTTGGGGTGGTTTATTGCCAGTAACATGGAAACTCGGATAGGTAGTGTCTGGTTTCGTAATGTCTTGTAGAACCAACACAGGAATTTATAACTTCCAACGCGTCATTGAAATCACGTTGCACATGAACGGTAAAATTCATTATTGCGCACAATCCAGGTAATATGGGATCCCAGAAGGGACATTTCGCACAATGGTCAATTTTGGCACTTTTTGCTTGTTTTGTGAAGGCGAACGCGACAATGTCCTTACTAGCATTCCATTAGATAACCTTCTTCTCCCGTCATTAGCCGTTCCACTATCCCAGTGTTGTTGACACAATGATTATTCAATATTGAATAACTAGCCATTTCCTATTTTCCAATTAAATAGCGCCTAATAATAGTCCGAAACACAATCAGTGTTGGTACCATTTCGCAAGAGTTCTATTTCCCAAGGTTTAATATTGATCAATCAACAACCATTCTATTAAGGCATTGAGTACAAGGGGCTTTACAGAGTTTATTGTCATGTAGTCAGTGGTAATTACCAAGGGTGCTTTCATAATCACGCCACAACTGTAACGTCACAAATTTCCTACCACCTGAGGGCCGACTAAAAATGGCCAAAGCAAACTCCTGTTTGGAAGCAATGGTGACCAGAAAGCGCATTTGGCCTCCCAGCAACTGGCAGCATAGGTCAGGACAGTGTAACCAGGTACCCTCAGAGCCAGTCAGAAATCGCTTCATTTGTTCACTTGAGCAATCCTACCTGCGCTCATGGATCGATTCTTGCAGATATTTGGCGGGTATTATGTCAAACTTTGTAATTATCTGGACTCGTAATCATGTTACTGTTAAAGGATATGTTGTAAAGGCATACAAATTCATATCAATTCTTGTTTGGGGTATCTTCTGAAGTGTTTTTCGATATAGAGGTAATTGAAATGATTCGGCTGGAGACGAGTTTTCCAAAACAACTTATTAAGATGAGCTATGGTGCTTAATGTGACCAGACTGGCTATTAATATTTTTACCAAACCACACAATTAAGTTCGAGACTCAGGGCCAGTTCCACAAAGTGATACTGTGATTTCAGGGATGATATTTGTTTACAGCACTGAGATGGTTTTGTGGAACCGGGCTTCTACCTTTAGTTGATGGGTGAACGCCGTTAAGTTAACAGCTTGTTTAGTTCACCAACCACTTTCTCTTTTAAGATCGGTCTGGGGAATAACTCAGTTTACTTGGAATTCCCCCTTTTCATCACAATACTTACTCCTAATGTAATGAGTTCTTCAATTTGCCCATACTAACACATAATCAACGCATTAGCCTGGACACTGTGATCCGACGCTTCCGTTCGAACAATCTCAGACCCGTGAAGGTCCGGGGTAGAATAGGCCTTCAACAACCCATGCTTGCCATGAAAGGCGACTGTGCTTATCGCAAGAGGCGAACAACGGCATCAGGTGCTTTGGCTCGCTGACTTTGTTGACACATGTCATCGGTTCCCAATTGCGCAGACCGATGTTTATGCTGTTGATCACTGATTTGTCTGGTCAAGACTTGATTACTTACACACTGCTGCCATATAGCTGGAATATTGCTGAGTGCGGCGTAAAACTAAACTCACTCACCCACTCGTACTAATTCAGGTGTCGCCGACCAACATGTCTAACAGTTCTCCAACCACAGCATCGCTACTTAAGTGGGCACAAGGTCATCAAACTGGGCGCCGTCGTTAGTGGATTAGAGTCATTTTTTGTGTGCCCCATGCAGATGGAAGAGTCCGAATTTGGCGTTTCGTTCCTCTGATGGATAAGGTTTGGAAGGTGATGCATGGGATGGACCCAAAGTCATGATCTGGGCAGGGACTTACTGCGAGACTTGGGCCCATGTGCTTCCAAATTGTTGTTCAAGATCGTGGACACGGCATCACTGGTCAACGTTTTATCAATCGTTTTTCGAACACCCTCGTCAGCACATTTTCCAGCCAGATAACACTCGTCCCTATGTTGCAAGAGCTACCATGACCTTTCTTCAACAACACAACGCCAATTTTAATCCGTGGCCAGCTCTCCATCCTGAGCTGAACCCTATCGAACACTTACGGAATAAGGTTAAAAGGCGTCTGCATAATGTGTGACCAATGCCTAGAACTGCTGTTCTGGGTGTGTGCAGAAGGATCCCAAAGTTCGAGTCAAAGCGATGACTGGAATGTCCATCGTTACTCAGAATGATATGTCATAAAGGAATGCTGCAGATGCTAAAGCAACAACTTAATATCACACCCATCAAAATGTATCAATCTGGAAATAATACAACACGTTCTTAAAAATACAACTCAGTCAGTTACTTAAACTTAAAACTTTATAAATTTTTGTTGAATTTTATTTCTCAGTTTTTTTTATGTCATTTTGTCAGTAAACGACAGTTATATTGAGATCATGCTGGCTGGTCATTGGTCTTTGAAACGCAGGCTGGTGACGTTACCTTATACCTTGTACTCGAACACAAAACTCGGGGATACGCACAAACAACATCTAACAACGAACGGTACCATTGACCATATTCGGTAGTGGTTTTCTGGTGTTGCAACACAGGCCGTGGCAGATACGTCGGCAGTAGTCTTAATTAATTGCGTGCTGAAGGAGTGAGGGCTTACCATGCAAAAATGTCATGTATTTTTGTCATGTATTATTGTCATGTATTTTGTCATTACAAAACTCAAGGCCGTGCACCTCAAGCACAATGCAATGTATGTCAATGTGACCTAAATATTCAATGACAATGTAACCCATGTGTGTCAAAGCATGTAACTATATAGAGACCTGTGTCGTGGGAAGTGTTTACGCGAAGCCCTTGACCTGTCTGTGTTGTCTTTGACCAGAGGTGCATCATAACCTTATTAACGGTTTTGCCCAAACTTTCAGGCCCATTACAGCCTAGTATCTTTATATTGTTTGCAAGAACTGTAACAGAAAAGAGACATGATACGCAATAATTGCCGATTTGTTCAAATTCAGAGAAATTGGTCGATCAAAGGTTTCAAGTCGCATTTGCATTACACTGATCGTACTGTCGAAATGCCTGTATCAACTTAATCTTCATCCCAAACTCACCCTCGGATTGGTCAATCAAAGGGTTCAGATCATCACTCTGAACGTGCTGTCGAACTGAAGTGGACCATATGTTTCAATCCATATTCAGTTAGCCCGATAACAAGTGCATTTAGTTTGGGTATTCTTTCGTTGTTTAATGTCATACACCAATGTCCCAGCTATATGACGGCGGTCTGTAAATAATCGAGCCTTGGCCAGACAATACAATGGTCAACAGTATGAGTATCAATCTAGGCAACTGGGTTACAATGTCATCTATCAGAGAACCTGACCACCTGATCCCGTTAGTCACCTCTTACGACAAACACTGCTGAAGACCAATTCTAAGCCGGTTCTCCATGGGTTTATTACACACACATGTAACATTTATTGGGTTTTTTTTTACGATTACATTCCCCACTGCAGTGGAATCGCTAGCTAGCTGTGAATGTTCAACTCTTCATGTACATGGTCGAATAGATTTGAAACCCATCCCACCAACCAACTACTGATGGAAAGTGCTAGTGCTGTATTGATTATCGTTACTGTGATTCAGTCCTTTCCGTTAGGTTGTAAGCTGTAAACAGTCAGGGAAGGAAAGGAACATTAGGTTGTGGAAACACGTTGCATGCTGACAGGACATGCTGTCCGATGTATAATGAAAGCGCCTAGTTTCTCATGCACCCTATAGATTAATTTTGAAGGCTTGTAAATCACGTTCTAAAAAATATCTATATCTGGGTTTCCGTGTGAAAATATCTATAACGTCACTGTAACCTTGGTTACTCAGTCACAAATGCCAGGCTTGCATGCTATGAAACTGCTAGAAATAATCTTTGTTAATTATATCATGTAGAGTTTGTTTTTGTCCAGTCACGAATTCGATCTTATCGAAAAGAACTTTGGTCGACAGTCCTGGGACACAAAATACCATGTTGAGGTGACCATGGATGCTAACCTGAGATAAGAATCTATACTGGACACAATACGTTAGGGACATTGGTATTTTTGTAACCGATAATTTCTCAGCATGTCAATGAATAAATATGTCATTATTCATAATTTCAAAGTTTACAAATATCCCTAAATATCTTTTACCAGTATATGTGTATTTTGAAAAGCTGACAAATGAAAAGTTGGAAAGTTAAGTACTGGAAAGTTGACTATTGGAAAGTTAAGTACTGGAAAGTTGACAATTGAAAAGTTGACTATGATTGTAGTAAAGTTGTCTTGGAATATTGACTATTGGAAAGTGGACTATAGAAATGTTAAGTACTGGAAAGTTGACTATTGGAAGGTTAAGTACTGGACAGTTGACTACTGGAAGGTTAATTACTGGAAAGTTGATTATTGGAAAGTTAAGTACTGGACAGTTGACTACTGGAAAGTTAAGTACTGGACAGTTGACTACTGGAAGGTTAAGTACTGGACAGTTGACTATTGGAAGGTTAAGTACTAGAAAGTTGACTATTGGAAGGTTAAGTACTGGACAGTTGACTATTGGAAAGTTAAGTACTGGAAAGTTGACAATTGAAAAGTTGACTATGATTGTAGTAAAGTTGTCTTGGAATATTGACTATTGGAAAGTGGACTATAGAAATGTTAAGTACTGGAAAGTTGACTATTGGAAGGTTAAGTACTGGACAGTTGACTACTGGAAGGTTAATTACTGGAAAGTTGATTATTGGAAAGTTAAGTACTGGACAGTTGACTACTGGAAAGTTAAGTACTGGACAGTTGACTACTGGAAGGTTAAGTACTGGACAGTTGACTATTGGAAGGTTAAGTACTAGAAAGTTGACTATTGGAAGGTTAAGTACTGGACAGTTGACTATTGGAAAGTTAAGTACTGGACAGTTGACTACGGGAAGGTTAAGTACTGGACAGTTGACTATTGGAAGGTTAAGTACTGGACAGTTGACTATTGGAAAGTTAAGTACTGGACAGTTGACTATTGGAAGGTTAAGTACTGGACAGTTGACTACTGGAAGGTTAAGTACTGGACAGTTGACTACTGGAAGGTTAAGTACTGGAAAGTTGACTGTAGGAAGGTGAAATGGACGAGGAGGTTTAATCTTAGTCCAGATCGGCAAATCGTTGAAATGTAATTGCTATTTGTCTCTTAAGAATGATACCAGATAATCGATATGCCTGAACCTGAAAATAAACTTCTTGTTTATCAGATTTCCTTGTTTTAACTTTGTAACTCCGAGCTGAAGCTCTGACTAAAGCTCTGACTAACATGCATAAAGAAACAGATCAAGAAACAAGGAGGGCTACTCAAATTGTGCCCATAGGAATCTCAGCTTCCTGCCTGCATATATAAACTGATGATCAAGATGACATCTGAAGAATAAGATCAGAGGCATCGTTTGGTCTGAGCTCCTTCCACGGTCTGTGCGTCTTAATACTTCATTCTTTGACATGTTCACGAGTCAGTGATTAAACCATATATTGCCCTTGATGTTAACACGTTTTAGAGTTGCCATGGAAACGGGATCTTCCAGACGATAAACTGGCCTATTTTGAAAAACGTTTGTTCGAGACCAATCTGTATCATAGAGAGGTCAGCTTGACATTGATCGGCCTGCGTTATGTACAATGCCATAGTCTTTGCTGACAGTGCAAAATCATATATACCGTATTTATTCCATTAATTCGGGCTAGCCGTTGAACTGGTCTCTGTTAGAATCCTATAGTCTATTCCTTGGAAAGTCACTGCTACCTTGACGGTCCTCAGATTATTCTTTGGTCATCCAAGGTCATTGTAAGAGACGGTCATTATCACCAATATCTTCCAGTGTTGGAGAGGGCGGCTTATGGATTCTGGTGAGCAGTTCTCGAAACGTTCGAAGCCATTCTTCTTGAGTCCATTCTTATCACATAGGCTATGATGAAAGTTTAGAACTCTTAGGGCTATGAACGTTTCGAGAAGAAGAGCCCAGATGTCTATATTTTGACAGAGAACCCCGATTTCTGTATTCTGACAGAGAGTAAGACCCGGCGTCCGTTAGAGACCGGTCTGTATTAAACACCTCTCTAACAGAAGAAATACTGTCGATATTCAGAACAATGTATAATGTGCCTTTATGCCAAAATCTGCCTTGTGTGTGTGTCTATCATTACCCAAAACATAAATGGCTGAGTCAAATACATGGTATTATTTAAGTTAAATGCATATTCGAGTTATAAGAGGATGTTAAGTGTATGAAAGCATGTTGAAGATCTCAAGAGCATATTAAATTATAGCACTGGATTTTTACAGCCAAAGTGTATAAAGAGCATGCTGGGGTTACCACATTATGGTAGAGGCATTTGAAGGGGTTGACGGTGATGTAAACCTCAAGGTTATACAGCTAAGAGTACATTGAATCTATAAAATTATGTATACCATTTAGAAACAATTAGTCTGCCTCATAGACAATGAACCACACTAATACAAGATACTTGTTATGGATGTGCAACTTCTTTCTTATTTACACATGACGTTCCTGGGCTAATACTTGCCCCTTCATCAGGTGAGTGACACTTTCCTATGATCACAGGATGATGTCTCTCGGGGCTAATCTGTGTTGTCTGCTGTGTGTTGTTACAGTATGTTCGTGACGAAGTGATGGTAGGCTTGTGACATGATGTATGGGTATGACGCTGTGTACCTGGGTGAGTGAGTGTGTGTGTGTTTATACACTGAGGTGAAATGTTAGGTTGCATAAAAGAAATAAATGTTTCTCGGGGACGTTTTTTTCAAAAGTCTAGTGGGCGGTTGAACTTTATTTTCTAATTTTGTTCAGAAATACAGCTTGGGAAGTTTAGCACGTGTTAATGAGTTGCAGGTGTAGTCACATCCGTTCTTACAGACACTCATTCTTATAGTGGACAAATGGATGATCGGGACGCAGCAAAGTCAAGATTATGTTTTTAAATGGCAATAAAAAATTGTTACGCGCACTAAAAAAAGTGACACGCAGATGACATTTCACGTTTTTTATTTAGCCTTAGACTTGCGAAAGTCTCTAAAGCAAAACATAGTAATGAAAGATAATTTCTAAAAAATATAAATGAAAAAACACATTGTTCCTCAAAAAGACTGGCGCCCTTGAAACTGTTCCCTCGCGTGAGCTTGGTTCTTGAAAGGATCGAAATTGCTATATAATCATGGCATTAGAAATCAGTACAGCCTTTGAGCAAGGCTAGTCGAATGTATTCCGTAAGCATGTGATAGATTCGTGAGATGTGTGCGATAATGTAACTAGTGTGTGTTACATTTTTAACATTGGTATATATATATATATATATATATATATATGTGTGTGTGTGTGTGTGTGTGTGTGTGTGTATGCATGCATGCATGTGTGTGTATATATATATGTGTATATATATATATACACACACACACACACATACACACATATATATATTTATATATATATATATATATGTATGTATGTATGTATGTATGTATGTATGTATGTATGTATGTATGTATGTATGTATGTATGTATGTATATATATATATATATATATATATATATATATATATATATATATATATATATATATATATATATATATATATGTATAACGAATGTGAGTTACCGTGTTTTTATTTTGTATCCAGGAAACAAGTATATTTAGTTGAAATGCGTGTAAAGGACGGTGGTAATAACGAACTAAAACCCGGGGTTCCAAAGTCTCCACAACGTTAGTACCTGTTGTAGCTATATGGTTTCTGATAGCCTAAAAAACACCGTAGTGCTACGAACGCTCAGTGAATCCGGTCCTGGTGGCTCTGGCCCCGTAGAGTCAGTCATAACTGTGTATAGATATGTTGTTCACCACAGTCTGGATCGATGCTCATGCTGCCGATCACTGGATTGCCTGGTCCAGACTCGATTACTACTCATCAAAAGTTTAGACTCGCTAGTGTAAATCATCCACTTACGTCAGTCAGGTGTTCTATACTAGATTTCCAGTTATGTGGCAGCGGTCTGTCAATACTGGAGTCTGGACCAGAAAATCTTTTTACTATAGGCATAAACATTGATGTACGCAAATTGGATTCGATGGCATGTGCCAACCAATTCGGCGAGTCTGCCCATCCGATCCCGCTTGTCGGATCTTCACGGGTCCATTCGGTCTGAAGAACACCTCGGTATTTAGTGGTCCGTTTGAAGGTTGTCATGAGGTAAACGGATGGTTTTAAAATGATCTTGTCTTCTATGTTAGATGTAAGGACGATTGGGCTGTCGAAATATGATTTACTTGCTGTTAGGACATTTGGCCAAAAACATCTCGTGCGATAAACGCACGAGTCAAGCAGAGTATGGTCATATTTAGTTCACAAATCCAAATACATTTATTTTGTTTTGCTATGTTTTGCCTTTGAATATTACAATGCAAACATTTGGAAAATAGAGGTCGAGTGTTCTTTAAAGACATTCCACATACATCCTGTTATTTTACAGTTTGTTGAATTAATAAACACGTATAGAATCACGTTGTTGGCAGATCAAGACAAGAAATGTATAAATCCCCAGTCCCTAATACAGCAACATAAGTAATGCTTTTGATAGGTTAATCTCGCTGTTAACGTGTATGTAGTGACGTTTCCGTGCATTGATTGTCACACAGCAAAACGTTGATGTAAGAGCAGATACGCACGTCATGCATTCGAGGTTTGTTTGTTGTTAAAAGTCGCACTCAGCAATGCCCTTGCAATATGGCCTGTAAATAACATTTTGGACCAAAAAGTCCAGTGATCAATAGCATGACCACTGATCGATGAAACTGGAATACGACATGTGTCAACCAAGTCAGTGGGCCTGACAACCCAATCCCATTAGTCGCCTCTTACGACACGCATGGGTTCCTGCAGACAAATTCTATTCCGGATCTTCACGGGTCAGCATTTATGTAAACATTTACTAAAGTATTGCAACATACAATCCTTAAAAGCCAAACGTATCGCTTGCATATACGAAACTGTACTTCAGCACTGTATTTTTACTTTGACTTCATCTTCACAAGGGGCGGTGGGGTAGCCCAGTGGTTAAAGCGTCCGCTCGTCACGCTGAAGGCCCGGTTCGATTCTCCATATGGACACAATGTGTGAAGCCAATTTCTGGTGTCCCCTGTCGTGATGTTTCTGGAGTATTTCTGAAAGCGGCGTAAAACAATACTTACCTACACGACATGATGCCGCACTAAAATGATCCAGCAATATCACTCTGACGGAAGAGCTCAATGACAATTTTCCGCTTTTAGTTGATTAAACCAATATTATGACCGTTTCATTCGTTGAAGTCCTCATATTTCGATGTTTGGGCTACAGAGTTAAGGAGGTGCATTTTTACCAGAGCGTATCGTTGTTGGTAATTCACTGAAGCGGCCATAAACTACTCCGATCAATAGCCCCGCGTGGTCCATCAGTTCACGCGGAATATGTCTCCGTGGTACGTCCAGGTATTGACTTGCAGCTTTTCAGTTGATAATCGTTTAAAAAGACGAACACAACACCAGAGCATGAATAATTGCTATTTAACGACAAAATGTCATTTCCATATGGAAATATACTTTGTTGATACTTAACCATTTCACGTGCTTTCTTTTTTGCATGATTAATGAACCATTTGTATTTCATATGTCACAGATCACGTTTACGACATCTCACAGACTGAAACATTGACAGTTTAAGTGCACCTAGTAAAATATACTGATATGTCGGGTGATTGAATGTCTAGGAGTGTTACGTGGTCAACCTAATAACCCCTGATTTGTTTACGCTGAGCATATTGTAAAGGCAGATAGTTCATAGAATTTTTACAAATCCTCCAGATATTATTTTTACCAGCGAAGATCCGGGTTAGAATTGATCTTCAATAATACATACTTGTAAGATCGGATGGTCAGGCTTTCTGACTCGGTTAACACAACTGCGTAGATCGATGGTCATGCTGTCGACCATTGGATTGTCTGGTCCAGATTCGATCATTTACAGACCGCTGCCATATATAAAACATATCAAAAGTTTAGACTCACTAGTGTAAATGTAGTCACTTACTTCAGTCAGCTGTTCTCAACACAATTACATTTTGCAAAATATACCACAGTATTTATAAAAGCACTGATTACACATGAACTGGTACACTATAAAACACATTCGTAACGCTGAAAGGATTATTGTCGTCAGTTCAATGAATGATGAAACTCGGCGAAATGTGAGCAAAACATTACACCCAAACGCAGCTGTTCATATGCACGATATTTGCACATGCTATTCAGCAATTTGATGCATGATCCTCATGCAATTAATCTGCATAAGGTTTGCTGTTTGTTCCCTCATGCTAGTGGAGAAAGTCATCTTCGGTGTAACAACATACGTACTAGTATACATTACAAAGAGTGAACGTTGTGTATGCCGTGTTGGATTCAGAAGACCTCGGCATGTTCTGAAGTCCAACAATGACTGTTGTCTAGGCTTACTCTGCGATATTCGCGGCAGGCTGTCTCGGAACAGTTTATCACCAAACCGATTAATCTTCGAAACAAACGACACTCAGTCGAGGCCCGCCTGCTATTCTGAAATACGCTATATCACATCGTAAACTCCGTCTCCATCTGACCAATGGGAGAGGGTTGTGTTAAATATAACTCACCTCATTGGATAGTCGGAAAGGTGAAAGGTCAAGGCTTGATTCTCAGTTCACGAGTTTTAGTGAACAACATTGTCAATGTGGAGCTTTCAAACTTAGTCGGGGTACTTTCCAAGAAGAACCATGTATAATGCCGCGCACTGTACGGTTATAGGATTACTTGTGTTTGGACTCTCGCTGATGGTTATGGGCGAAGATGTATCCAAACCAAAGCCAAAGCGCTACAACGGTAAGTCGGTAGAATCTCACTGAATGAGTGAGACGAGGCATGCGATCTTTGTTGTGGGAAGAGGTGTGTGAACGCAGCCAGTCCTCTATAGGCTATTGCAGTGTCATATATTTCTTGGAATGTAGGGATAGTCTGTACTGTTATCCGACCAGTGCGGTTTTTTGTGGGGGAGAAAGAGTTCCTTCCGTCCCCCAATATTCTTTCTTCCTCAGATTAACAGAGCTAACCCTAAGTGATTCAACCCTATTTATTGTACTTGATTTTTTTTACTTTTAGTTGTTTTTGTGAGTCCTTTAGTAATTGTTGTGTTAGGTTTTGTTAATAAGTCTAGTACATATCAATTAATGAATATTATTTGGGACTAGGGGAACAGTAGGAACTCTTACCCTTATGTCTACACAGTATAGTCGTCGACTTGATCTAATCAGGGCCGTCAGTCGGTTTTGTTTACATACAGCTGTATTCTGTACGTGACGTCAGACTAGATCGTGAGTATACTTGTACACGCGACGATGTGAAGATGTATTTCGTTACGCTCATAAGGACAGGTCAATTGCTTTGTATTTCGAAAGCACAGCAATTCAAAAACAGGCGACGTGCGTTCTTCCTCAACACGGCATCTCAGAGACACATCTGTACAGTAATGCACGTACTGTATTGCTCACCAATTAAAGAACTGCACCTGTCTTCAACAATAACTGTGTCAAGAATTGTATAGTTTCTTACACTGGAACTAAGTGTGGGGATGATACACAGGGGAAATATAAATCTCACAATTTTCTTGGGAACGTCCTCGGACCACTGTTGAGATGTGCAGGTTAAAGGGAATAATACAAAGCATGCTTACAGACTTTTATGCCCTGCAGAGATGATCGTTCAGTGGAGTCACTTGAAAAGAATGGACCAAATGTGAATATAGCATCCCAATCTCAAGGGATTACAATTTTGTTCTTTGTGCCAAACTCTTCACAAGAAATATACAGGTCACATAATAAACATAATGATAACATTCTCAAGTGCAATACACAAGCAACACATTATCATTATCTAATGGGTATGTCCATATATTCTGTAAGGACCCTTGGAAGAAGTGATTTGGTGTCCAATGCACCCTCAGTTTTGTAGTGCAAGGTAAAACCTTTTTCTTTTTTAGCATAGGTCTTCATCTGAATTTGAAAGATTTCTTGAACAGCATGTGTAAGTGATGCACATAAAAGGAGACTCTTGTAATATGAGGAGCATGTAATGCAGAATTGGAATAACTAAAACATCGTATTACTAATGTAACAAAGGTTGACATCCATAAAATTTTCCCATGTATTAGCTATTCAAAACATTCTCATTGCATGTGTTCTGTCCCAATGCAATTGATAATGTCAGTTCATTTTGAAAGTGATTATTGTACAAAATTAGTATGTGTCTTAGTTTGAAACACCATGCATTTTCAAATTTGAAAACAAATTGAATGATGAAAAATATTTTAGCAATATATACAAACAGTCCTCTCAAATCATTTAGTCTGTGAACATGTCTTATAAACATCATGTTCCAGTATACTTTTATTCTGTCATTTGTCAATACATGTATGTTCATGCAGCCGTTCAGTATATGTCGCTAAAGGGTATAAATTAACCAAAAATGTCACTAGCCAAAACTGTGATGACGTAACAATACCCTACAAAATCTGAAAGGATGCCTTTTCAGTGACATCATGTTCCATTGCAAAGAATTCGTACGTGTATGTCATGCCACTATTCACCTCTTTAACTCTGTACAGATAATAGTACAAGAAGTTGACTATCCATAGAACTTGGTTTTCCTTCATCTTTACAACTTCTAAAATGCTTCTCAAAGAAGTTAGATGAAAGTACAACCACTATGTACATTTGCAAAGAGGGAGTGTAGAGAGGTGTATGTGTAAAGACGGAATTTACTAACAGAGTTTAACCTCAACATATTATCAATACATTGTTTCAGCACAGATAGACTATGGGGTTAGTTTATTTCTTAATTATTGCCTTGGCGGTTATATGGTCCATTTGCCCCCCAAATTTCCATTTTTCAGCCCTGGGCAGCTTTCTGGAAAATACTGGTACCATTAATTGAGCAACTATCTGTCTCCTGACAACAGAATTACTGTTGTTTTCATAGTAACCGAAGCATGTAAAACAATGGCCAGACATTGAACAATCTTGAGGAACAGTGATGATAACCAAGGGCTGTGGAGTCTAGTCAGTATGTAGTACCTGTTGTGTATTCGTGGATCTATCCAAGCTTCCTAACTGGTTGATACGATGAAAACACATGGAAGTCAGTTGAGATTTCCATGTTTGAATTACAAAATTCCCAGTTTTTATTATTTATGTAATGGCTTTGCACTGGTGACATGTAATAATTTCATTGTTAATGGGGTCAGTGAAGAGCAAGGACCTTGTAGGTTTAGCTTCCTTCTCAGAATTTATTGTTTAAACACCTGAATTTTGGAAAATATGAAAACAAATCCCAATTTGGAAAAATTATAACTTTGTCTCTGGTCTTCCCCCTAGGGGCACTTGACTTGGAATTTAAGATAAATCCATGATAAATATTGCTTTTATACTTGAGTGGATAAATTCTCAAATATTTCTTCACATGACTGTAGTCTTTTTGACTAAATATTATAATTTCAGGAACAAAGAAACTACAGCATTTAATCTAGTTTGCCCCATGTTGCTTTAATTTGTTAATCCTGTGTAGTCTGTATCGCTGATGCTATCTTATTAAAAGAGTGTTTGTAGGAGAGTGTGATGCCATTGATTGTCGTGAGGTGTAAAATGTTCGCACGATGATATTACATCTTTTTTCTTCCTTTGTTTGAAGGTGTTATTGATAACCTGCTGCATAGTATTAACATACAAATGTTCCAGAGCTTGAGCTGAACTTCAACTGTGACAATGAAAATACTGATTAATTTTTTTAAAGAAGATTAGACAGCTGGTAACAATTTCATTTTACCTTCAGGTTTTAGTTTAATTAAAGCTTGCTGTTAGCCACGCATCGTACAACACCACATGACACGACAACAATTTGTGAAGTTGCCTTTGTAATTTGATACACGCAGCTAATGTTGTGATGTGTAGAATATATTGTATATCATTTATATGTAGACTTATTTATTGTGTGTTAATTAATGTTTCACATTCAAAGCCCTATTGATCAAGTGATATCTTATATAGTGTCTGAAATTAAAGTTTATTTAGGTGTCTACAGTGTAAGAGATGAATTATTCACGTCACCATGGTAACAACACAGTATACTTTTATTCTGTCATTTGTCAATACATGTATGTTCATGCAGCCGTTCAGTATATGTCGCTAAAGGGTATAAATTAACCAAAAATGTCACTAGCCAAAACTGTGATGACGTAACAATACCCTACAAAATCTGAAAGGATGCCTTTTCAGTGACAAAACTAGTCCTTGGGTAATGGGTTAGAGATGATTTCCATTCTTGCACCATCTGCACCCAATAATCAATATTGCATTATTGTATTTTAAACAGCCGCGATTTTCTCTGATGTATGATTTGCACCTGAACATTTCTTATTGAACTGACTTCTGAATGTGTCATGCGGCAATTTTTGCACGATTGCTTCATATATACCTGATGTCAACTGTGTGAAACGTCATTTTGATCCCGATATTGCACAGCTGTTAGTTTTCTTCATGTCAATACATATGCAAGCTGTATTGTAATGCCGAGAGATTCAACAGGTTGATATATTCTATGTAAGTTTGGTTTGGGTTGGTTGGTTGGTTTTTTAATGCTGCACTCAGCAATATTCTGGCTTTGTGATGGGTGTTCCTAAATAATGGAGTCTGGACCAAACAATCCAGTGATCAACAGGGCATGATGTTACCAACTAATATTTTAGATGATTTAAACTTCACTTATATCTAGCTTTTGATAAATATTCTTATTAGTTTAGTTTTTGTTCTTTGCTTTATGTTGAAAATACCTTTGTAGTTACAGCTTTCTGAACATCATGTCAAACAGTGTGTTATTAGCTGTAATATTGCCCAAAGGCTATAAATCCGAAACACTCACTCTGTTGTGTAGCATATATACTGATGATAAGTCACCAGAATAAAATGCCATTTTCATGTTTAAAATTAATCCCGAGCTCTTTGAAGTTTGGTCTTATGGTGTTTTAACCCAGAGACCCTGTCAATCTTAAATATTCAACGATAGGGTTATTGCAGGGAAGTGCTGACCTCCAGACAAGTATTTAAAACCCTACAACTGTGATATGGCTGTAGATACTTGCATGTAGCACTCTAAATAGGAAAGACCACGTGATTCTCTCTGATGATCTCAGTTCATCTGACATGCCATACTTTGTATACCCTGAACCAATTTTCTTTACATTATTTTTCAAGAATCTAAGAATGCAGCACTTACAGAGAGATTTGGGTGAATTTTTCAGTCCATTGTCGTAAGGTACAATGTTATGTATTAATTGGGAGAATAGTTTACAATGTTGTACATTAATTGGAAGGATAGTTTACACTGTAATACATCAAGTGGAAGAATACAATATAATACATTATTTGGAAGAAGGATAGTTTACAGTGTGATACATTTTTTAGAAGAATGGTTTATAATGTAATAAATAGGAAGCTAGTATTGCAATAAAAATGATAGAACTTATAATGAATACTTTTCATTCTTATTTTATTTTATACGTTTTTATGCATAGAAAGTGTCCAAGTAAGTGATTACATGACTGATGACAATGCTTAGCTGTACTTGTTGAGGAACATTGATTAAATTTTCTGTATTATCAGATTAAAGTTACTGTATGGAAAAAGTTGTGTGAACAAAATACTGTAAAACTTTATAAGCTAAGGCTAGAAATTATACATGACTGTTTCTGTTGATTTTCAGGGTGAGGGTGTTGTCTATTGGTTAAAGCTCCAGCTGATTAGGCTCAAGACCTAAGTTAGATTCCCCACATGAGTACACTGTGTGAAACCAGTTTTGGAGTCTGATTTGTCGTTGTGACATTGCTGGAATATTGCTGAAAGTGGTGTAAAACCCAACTCTCACCAACTCCCTCTGTGATAATGTTTCATGTTTCACGTAGCTGAGGTATTGCAACTTGCTTAAGTACTTGAACATACCAAAGGGTTATAACTTTCCCGAGGAGTACTGTAACTTGCCAAATTATTGTAAATCGCCAAAGTATTGTAAGTATTGTGAATGTTGACACTAATCCCTGAGTATTAAGACCCTGCTATTGTACACTACAAATATTCTGAGGGAGGACCTGCAGAACAGACTACATAATATACTCATGATAAATGCTCTTCAATATGTGAACATACATCATGATAATACCTGCTGAAACAGTGATCAAGTTAATGTCTCCGACTAAATGTCTACATATCCAAAACAAGTAACTCATTAAACCTAGCACTTTTTTTTCAGAACCATCTTGTTTATCAGAAATGCAGATCTGGTTCTATGCTTAATTAACTTGTTATTGATTTGTTTGAAAGTAGTGGAGATTTATATGATTTGCCACATCATATAATTGTTCACATCAAAGGATCTGCTCAGCATATGGATGGATTATGGGAGCATGTTGCTGCCATGATTAATGGAAGCATTATTACAACTGTAAATAGGTATTGATTTATTTTACAGACAAGAACCTGTATTGGTTTGATATACAAAACTGTTCTCTCAAAGAGAGTTATCACTGTCTGATAACATCACTCCATACAGATCAATATTGTCAATGTTTGATATATGCATTATTATCTCTTATAGAAGAGATTTTGTTTATGCATTGAATATGAAAGTCTTGGGGTCCTATTAAGGAATAATTCTCGGCAGTATGTTATAAAATCTAAATGATATTGATGCTGTTGAAATCTTATGCTTTTGGAGGAAAATGTGCTTGAAATATGCTTTGTTATTCTCTGGATGATTGTTTAGAAAATTAATATAGACTGACTTTGTATTTCAAGAAATTTGTTACTTTACTCTCCGATTTGTTTTTTTTCTCCTGTATTTGTTATTTTAAGTCACATTCAGCAGTACTCAGCTATGTGAAGTCAGCATGTGTGTGGACCAGACAAACAAGTGACTGATGTCACGAACAACAATACTGAAAGTCTTGTAATGGACCAGTGCAGATCCCTATTAGAATTGATTATCAGCAACCCATGCTTGCCGAAAGCATGATCACTGATTTGATAGACATATGTCATCATATGCCAATTGTGTAGGTCAGTGCTTCTGCTGGTGATCAGTAGAATGTCTGGTCCAGATTTGATTGTTTACAGACAATTGCCATATAGTAGGAATATATCTGAGAGCAGCGTAAAACTCCTCTGTCACTCTTCTGATGGACCCCAGAAATTGCTCGTTTCAGTCTGAGCATCATATTCATGACAATCTTTATAGGCTTAAATTGGAATTCCTTTTTCAAATTGTTTCACAGGTCTGGTGACAGGCGATAGCTCTATGAAAAAGAATGTATCCCTGCTGAAGACAGGCCAACAGATAAGGATCTAAATGTGACATTCTCCCCACAACTAGCTATAGGTCTGTCAGATGTTGGACAGAGTGGGTTTTTGAAGTCATTGAAACAGTCCGTAGTGATAAACAATTTTGAGACAATTTCTAAAATCTGACAGTGTGAAAATACCCTCAGTGTAAAATGATAAGAACATTAGGCCTCAAAGACAACCATTTGAGTGTTCAAAATTAAGATTGGACTAGTACCCTTGACATTTGTTCCCACATTTTGACTATGTGGTCCCCTAATCTGTATCACAGTTCCTGAGCCATACTATTTTCCATTCTGCTTGGCCCTTTCTTCATTGTAAAGGCCCTTAATGAATGAAGTCTAGTTTTTTGTCAGGATATGATTTACAGTATCACACATCTCACTGGGGCTCCTTTTCAGTGTTAATAACATTGTCTCTCCCTAAATCGTCTCAGTTACCATTAGAGCTAAGGCAAGGCCCTGCTGACTTCCATGTATAAATAGGGCCACGTTTTACACTTATTCTGTTGTAATTTGTAAAGCTTATAGAAGTCACCTCAGTGATGGAGAGTCAGAGAGTTTTAAGTTTTATTCCGCTTTTAGCGATATTACAGTAACATCATAGTGGAGGACACCAGAAATGGATTTTACACGTTGTACCCTTTTGGAAATCGAACCCAGGTTGATGAGCAAATGCTTTAACAGCTAGAATACCCCACAGCCTTAAGAATTTCCAGGACAGCAATATTTCCTCTCGTAATTACCTGTAACGACTCTCTGGCATCTGCAGAAAAGGTGAAGTCGAGGTTATGTTTACAGAATTTATCTTGTGTTTATTGATTAGCGTGTGATGTATGTTCTGTTGGTCATTGATTGATTGATTTGTATGACAAACATATACATTGTATCTTTTGTTAAGTGATAGGGGAAATGAACAGTTGCATCAATAAGCCAGTTGAAAGACATTTAATTGTTTTTATCTTGCCTGAATGACTACGGAGTAGATGGTCATTTACCAAAGTATTGATTCTTTTCAGTTTTTAAAACTAGAGAAATATTAAGTACAATGAAAATATATTTTGTAAGATAAGAAAAGATTATAAGAGATTTGTTTGTGAAATTTGTGATTAGTGGTAGAGATGTGATAAATAAATCAGAAAAACTTGTTATCATAATTTGATAAATATGCGAATAAGGTTCTCCAGACAGTACTACTTGTCTAAGCACCAGTGTGCAGTCTGACACAGTGGTAACTGAACATTATATCACTGCCACAGACTAATTTGCATATCATGTGACTGGCCTGTCTTGATTGTAAACAAACATGCATATTTTCAATTCAAAAGACACAGACCTAATGCAAGGTTTTTGGTGTGCTCGTAATACATTGTTCAGAGAAACTATGCTGTGTGTTGACAGTATGTGACAATATATGTTTATGCATCAAAGTTACTGTATCACTTATACATGGTTATAGTCTCAGGAGGACTTTGTTGACAGCACTTGGAGCTACATAATTAATGAGGAGACAGGATAGCTATGCAGATCGAAATACTATTAAAGGTTTGAGGATGTTTTGTAAGTGAACCATTGTTTCAGATGTTTAATTAGATGTGTAGACATCAGAAATCAACCTGTTGAAAAATGTAATACACAATTTTGAATTGACGGTGAAAGATGTGACAAATCGTCACTTTATGACTGCCTGTGACAGAGGTACTATGCATGTTGCATGACACTCAGTGTAGGAAAATGATAGATGTGACTTGCTATGCACCATCATATAATGTTTCCAAAATGATTAGATAGTGATTTCCCAGAGCTGCTTGCGTATCTAAACAAACATGGCTGCCGTCTCAATTGGCAGCATATACGTGTAATGTAGTAGGGTAGTATTCAGAATTTATATTCCTGTCTGAAATTCAAAACCTATTGTCATGAATTGCAATATGTCTTTGATTATTTTAAGAATGACATATGATACTTATCCTAGTGTGTTTCTGTACTGAAAATATCATTATGATGAATAAATACATGGGTTACTTTTTCTATAGGCTCACAAAATGGAGCGTGTATTTCTAAAGTATGACATATTGTATGAGAGCTGTCTTGCATAAAAATCTCATTTTTGTAATTTCAATTCAATTTTACACGGGGCAATCAAATCTTATTCTAGTCATCACTAAAAATGTGAAACTTTGGATTTTCTGGAACTAATCTGGATCTATGAATATAAACACTTTTGTTACAGTAGCATGTGATTGATGTAAGAATGGTTCTTCGTCACCAGCAATTTCAGTCACGTTTCCTTTTTTGGTTATTCCAGTGTGGTTAAGACATAATGCACACTCAACACAGACTTTTACTGGCAACATGGCCATTTACTGCCTCATGTGTCCGTAATTTAGTAATCTTTTAGTCAGAGCACAATTTCATTATCTGTGGTGGATACAGCTGGCACCATCAACATTACATCCTCAATGTATTATTTTTAGTCTCCATTATTTATTTTGAACTGACTTAATGGAAGTGAAATTGCTTTGAATATTTTGTTACATTAGAGCAGAAGATTGATTTGCCATGAATCAATCTGAATGTTTTATACCTGATGACAGGTGGTTGGAGGGATGACGTTATGAAATATCCTCAGGTCTTTTTGTTCAGTGCTGCTCTCAGCAATATTCAAGGAATATGATGGTGGGCTGTACAGAACCCTTTCTGGACCAGTTTCAACTGAGGCAGCTGGGATATGAGGCCAGTCATCCACATACAGTTATCAAGGGGATGTGACCCCTTTATGTAGTTTCGATTCGATTCTTTCAACAAGAATTAGTTGTTGCAGATCTCTACCATCCTGCTTCTCATAGGGTCACCTATTTATTGGTCAACCTAAATTAAATATGGCGGAGGTTTGTAAACCAACAATCCAGTGATCAACAGCATGAGCATCGATCCATGCAAATGGGATGCAATCATGTTTCAACCAAATCAGCAAGCCTGACCACTAAAGATCAATTCTAACCCAGATCTTTACAGGTCCTAGCCAACTAAATAGAGAAATGTTGCTTCATTTAGACCCTTTATACCTGAACTTTCTGGCATGTACTGGGATGTGTCAGGGAGTTTGACTGTATTTCTGTTCAAAACAAGGAAATACATGTCTTGTTCTAACTGTAGTATTGATCCAGGACAAGACCGACAAATAGTGACCATCTAAAGGAGTATGTGAATAAATGATATTATTTTCCAAAGATCAGTGGCAACCAACACTTTAAAAATGCCACAGGGCCACCAGTAGTTTTGGTATCTCTCCTGTCATTTTTGTGATGGCCATTTTGATGTCCATTGTCTGATGTAAATGTATTATGACATATTTACACTATGGCTGAATTACTGAGTTAGTTCTTTAGTGACCGTTTCAATCTAGTCAGATAATACTCCTTGAATCTGTTTGTTGTTAACAAACTACATATGATGTTCCTGCAGAGCAAGCAGACGTTTATTAATTTTGCAGCATCTCCATTGACAGGCTGTATTGTTATGTGTTACACAGCTGGCTGTTGAATGGCGGTCTCTGTAAATATGAATTCGCCATGCTAAATGAAACTGAGAGATACATACCTCAAGGTTTGAGTTATAAAATAGTGATATGACAAGTTATTAGAATCGACTTTCAGTTTGTGTGAGTCCACTGGTGCATGAACAGTTAGAGAGCAATGACCAATTATTTTATGAACATTCTCATACATTCATACCGTTTCACACTCTATAAATACTTACACATACAGTGAAAATCGCATAAAGTGAAAGTGCTTGAGGTTTCTTTCCCCGATAAATTCACAATGAAGTCTCACAGGATATATTCTGAGAGGCCTGTAATGTGGTAATAGAACAGTTTACCTAAATTGCTGGAATTCACCTTGTTCCAGCTTTGATGGTTTGTAAGAAGACTGGAGAATGAATGTTGTATAAGTTTCCGAAATACCAACTTAAGAGGATCAAGGCCAAGATAAACACCAGCCATCATCTGCCTTGGCCATCATGTTGTAAATGGCTGTTGTTACGTTACAGGTAGGTAGAAACAAAACGGTCCAAAATAGATACTGAACATGTTAATACCATTTGAAGATGTAACCAAGAGCTGTCAAGGTGGTTTTCTTAGAATGTAACTGAATGTGGCTACTCAGGATTATTGACATGAGTCTTTTTGTCCCACTTCCTCAGGTATAGATATTCTCAATTCATGGTCAGTTACACAGGACATGTCGCATCATGAACTGTGATATCTGTCTGCAAACACATATGAGTCTATTTAAGTCGGAATTTGTGTTTTGGGCAGTATTTTCTGTAGAGCTTACTACATGGATCATGCTGAACTTATTAGACAAGAGTACATTTGACGAAACCCAGGATTCAGACCAGTGGCTAAAATGGTACACTCTGATATTGTTTTTTGAAGTTACTTGAGACACAACTGTTTACCATCTGGGTGAGGACAGTTTGTATGAATGATTGTATTGTGGCCTTGACCTTATCTTGCAGCAGGTGCCCCAATTAGAGTTATCTGGTTTTATCAGTACCTGGTGTCTATACAATTGTGGAAATGTGACTTCCTAACTGAAAACCCTGACCATATTTGATAAAGGGATTTCTATGCCCCTGTAATATGATCATCATTATCATCAGAGACAGATCTGGTTTTCCAGTCTCAAAGTCCTTGTCTGATAGGGTGTAAAAGGTCAAACAGAGGTGTAGATTATTTTAATGGGTCACAAAAAATCCCCAGTGATGATCAGATGAATGTGTAAAGGGTAAACGTGCCTCATGCTGCTGGTAGCACCTGACACTACCACTAAGTAAGATTCCCTCATAAGCAATGTATCATTTTCATCAACAGTAACTTTCATGCACTATTATCATCATCAGCTATAGAAGCATTATCATGGATGTTATCACTATCAAGGTGTTGGAACACCTATGAAATCATTGACGATTAGTTGCTAGTTAAGTTCCAACCAAAAATCAGCTACTACTTATCTTTGTTGGTTGTCTTTGTGTTCAGGGGTAAAGAAGAATAAAAGAACTTTTCTACATGTTGAGGGTCAATTGACAAAATATCATCCCTTCTTATTGCCCATTACGTTCATAATCTTGCTGTCATTGTGCTTCTTTTTATTTTTATGTTTTTGACCTTTAAGTTCATATGAGAATTAAAATGAAAATGCAGCTGTTAATAGTGCCTGTAAATTCAGCCTTGAATTTGTGAAATGAAAGATTAATATATGCTTTTTTTCCATGAATACATTGAAATATAACTGATGCTGTTACCATGGTATCATCTTCTTGGCCATGTAAATGAATAATACTAGTTTCTGTAGTTTATTCAAGTTTATGTTTTTGCTATTGTTTGTTAGAGTGAAATATATGTTGATTTTACCTTCACAAATAAGTCATCAACTCCAGATTTGAGAAAGGTCAGTGTAATCATTTAATTGTCTATCTGTCATTTTTTAAGTTCAAAGAGAATTTGACAAGCTTTGTTTTAAGGTTAAGTGTTCCTTTGGGATAAAGTCTTTGAATGTACAGTGTAACAGTTAGGTTTTCAAATTCACTCTGAGGTGAACATATGAACCACAAGTACAGGGTATGGAATGAATACTAGTATCTGTTACAATATGGAGACAGATGTTGATGTATTATTCATTGTATTCAGTGAAACAACAAGAAAATGTGACTGTGACATGGTTTGGCTATGTTGATTTGTCATGATGTTGTCACAGCCTACTGTTTATATAGTCTACAGAATGATGGAGACACGTGTTCAAGTCCCCAAATGGGTGCAATATGTGAAACCCATTTCTGGTGTCCACTGCCATGATATCTCTGGAATATTGCTAAAAACTAAACTTACTCTCTATAGCCTGCAGTTTGGTTGACATGACTGTCACCATGAAAGGGCCGTTGCATAGGAATACAAATTAATCTGCTGGTTGGATTGTGGTATTTTTTCCATTTTATAAATCCCACTTTTATAACTAACAGGTGAACTGAGGTGTAAAAACTCCAACACTCATTGTGAATATTTGATTCTAATGATAATGAATAATGAATCATAGAACAAATATCTCAGTGAAAATTAGCTGGTAGGCAAGCAAAAATAACCTCACTGCTGTGCAGCTTTAATATGATAGTATATTAGTTATGTACAGAGATGTTGAAACTTAGTTAAAGTAGTATTTGCAAACATTCCACTTGTTTCAGAATTGCTTTCCAATGTTAGACAGGTTTGTTACGAATGGTTAATTTAAGTGTCACTCAAAGAATATTGTGTAGATAAAGAGACATTATATACCAATTCAGGATATTGAAGAATATGGTCACACTCCATGCTGTGGGTTATAAGTGAGGGAGGAAGGGAGCCTAGTTTTATCTTGCTGTCTGCAATATTCCAGCAATATCAAGGAACGGATTCCTGAAATGGAGACACTGTTAGCATGTGGGGAATCAAACCTGCATCTTCAGTGTGATGAGTGAACACTTTATGTCAACCACTAGGCCACCCCACTGTTCCGAGTGATAAATAAAAGTGACCGTAAACAAAAGCCCACAATGGATGTCTAAAACAGGGGAGGCAACTCCTGCCCCAGTTCATTATACGTGTGTCAGATGTATATAACTTACCACACCTTTAATGATTGTTACCAGTTCTCTTGCCTACATTGTGAGAGCATCTAGAATAACAATTAATCTGACTGTTTCTAAAGCCAGTTCTACTGTCATCATGCAACTTTTAGAAGAACTCAGCTCCATTGTAACAAATAAATCATGATCCAAGCTACCACAGACCTTACTAGCAAGCGTATGGACTGACAATTCCACCATATCACAAATCATATTTGCATTGCATCCACAGGGGCCGGTGTCATCTGGCTTTGTAAATGGCTTCGATCAGAGTGAAAGCTAGTGGTTAACGTTGTTCTGAGCCATTGGTTGTGTATGCAGTGAATGGGTTTAGAGTTGGAAAACAGTGCAGCTTGTTTTTGTCATTCCTTATTTCGGGTAGAATTCTTTTAACATCTAATGTAGTATCCTTGCCACATTATGTGCAAATTAAAATGCACCAAATGCATACCCTGATGCAATCTCAAGCTCTGCCATATTACCATAGTGAATGGATGAGTGTACACCCAATTTTCATTCTCTTAGGAGCATACAGACCGAACTGCCTGTAAGATGCTGAAATGTTAAAAATCAAGTTACCATCACACTGCAGATAAAATATAATGTGCAGCTCGTTTTAGTTAGTAGAGTACGCTAAATAGTTTTTAGTCTTTCTTTGAAATATCAACGATGTTTAAGCGTGGAGGTGAAAAATAGATGGATTAACAATAGTCGAAAGTTCAGCCAACATGTTAATCTTTTCTTCCAGTCCACTGGATACTTTTGATGTAATGTCTGACAATTAACCAGGTTATATAGTGCTCTTAGACAGGATCAAGGATCCTGGATCCCATACCATGCAGAAATAATAGCTGCTTTGAACAGTGACTCATAGGCATATTTGGTGTGGCCCCATTGTCAGTACAGACTTAGCAGTTGTAATTGGTGATCTGTACAGAACTGAGATATTGTCTTTGTGTAATAGTTAACTAATCATAATCATTATAATGATAAGCTGCCAGCCAGTCTTTGAACTACTCTTTGTATTTCAGTGGAAATTGCTTCAAATTATCACTGACTGTTTTAGTCTTAGAAGTGCTGTTGTACTGTTGAAGATCAGTCAATAGCTGGGACTTGGTGGAACAAGGAGGGTATATGATATGGCATTAAGAGTTAATCATCTGAGTGAGTTAGTCATGGTATATATCAAGTAAGCTTTGTCTCATCTCAGCTGAGTATGTATGGTATTGGAACAAAAGCCTGGCAACATTGCAGGGACAGAGATACACAAGTTTCAGTGTAACTATTGGCAATGTGTGCTATCTAGAAGAATACTTTTGATCCATCTGTAAACTTGGTTTAGATCAATTCAAAGAAGGTACGTTGGAAAACCTGCTCTCTTTTTCAGTAGGGCTGACAATAAACAGTGATATTTTGTGTATTATGTACTAGCCATTAAGACAGTTCATGTTCAAAATCCTGTGTTAGTTGTGTTAATGTACATTTGTCATTAGCCTAATGTACCGACTGTGTCTACATTATGTTTGAAAAAGTTCATAGAAAAGTGTGCCATCAGATACTGGGGAAACATGGTTGGCCTGTAAATGTAAAGTGCCACAGTCTACTTTGCAGAGTCCACATGGGTACAGTGTGTAAAGCCCATTTCTGGTGTCCCCCGCTGTAATATTTCTGGAAGATAGCTAAAATCAAGTAAAACTAAACACTCACTCACTCTCTCTCACTCCTTTGCATAAGGAACCTGTGAATCCTGGTTTGTCATGATTATGTTTCCATGTTTGTCAGCATTGTACCATTGCTCTTGAAATTTATCAAATAATTTGAACCCTGTGTCATTTTCCTCCAACTTTAACGTGGCACGTCATTGTTCATCTGGGATTCTGTTTAAAATTGGGGTAAACCCACTTGCTCTTAATTTTGTCTAGGTCAATATCTGATGATCATATCTTTACAATGTCAAGCCCTGTGTTGGCTACAGGTATTTGTGTAAGGCCTGGGGGCCATTGTACAAAGCAGCCTTAAGTCTATGTTGTGGTATGGCAGTTATGATCACCATAGTGCTAAGATCACCAGCACAGTTGTCCCAATAAAGCTTGGCTTGACCCACAAGGCATGTCCTGATATGGCGAAAGCACTCTAATGTCCTGATCAGATACATTTAGAAAAACTGGGTCATATGTTTTTCAAAATACCGGACTGAAGGAATTACTGAGACAGCAGAACCACTCAAAGCTCCATTATAGACTTGAACTTGCAGACGGCAGAACAAACTCAAGGAAAATGAAAAGCATCCAGCAAGCTGTTGGTTGTCTTTTCCTTTCATGACTCCGCTAATTACATATTTTAAGGGTCTCTAGATTCAAATATTGTGATAGGACAGACCTCATGGAAGTCAGTACTCTGTTTGGAATGTGGTGTTCTTTGGATAGCACAGCAATGTTTTGGATGTTTAGCCTTGTGCCTTCAGAAGACAACAACAATAGTGTATTGATTCGCACAGGGCTGTGTTTGAATGCTTAACATGCAGAAGATGGTGGCAAAATTATCTGCTGTCTATGGAATGTCGTAAATGCTGCTTCAGTTTCAGCATCCTTTCAGGATTTTACTATCTTCAGATCCCAAGAGTTTCACTTATAGTATTAAATTGTCTGGCAACTCTTGAAGGCGGTTACTTGAGTGCCTATGTTACACCAGGACATCCAAGATAGTACCAGAGTGTAGGGGCTACAGAGACAGAGGGGTAACAGTCATTGAGACTACAGCATACAGGGGCTGCAAAGTCCGAGTCAATATGCTTATGTTAGGTTACTACATTGTCCAGTGATGGCAAGAAGCCTTTGAGTGCTGAAATTCAGAGCCAGTTCATATTGTTTCAGTTTTACTTTAAATGGAACTGAAGAACACTTGCTTGGGTGGAGGAAAATATAAATATACATAGATATGTTAGTAGCTCAGTTTTTTTCATTCTTTTATTTGCCATGCTTGCCCTTGTCCTAATCATCCTTTTAAGCGGGACTGTCTACGAGTATGGAACTACCCAATGGTACTTTACTGATAAATGGTTCGCTGGCAGAATTACATTCCATTTTTGCTAGAACATGTTCTCACAACCTGATTCACATAGGCTTCATGCTGACAAGCATAGAGGCATACAATTCTGCTCAATGGGGTATGCACTGAATATTGTGATGGTAATATCAACAATATGGGGTCAAAAATCCCCTGAATCACCAATCATCCCTGTCTCCTTAATAGGTGAAGGCACCCTTGCACCACCCTACTTGTTATTCCCTAAACCGATGCCACGATGACTGACAATGCTTCACATGCAAGCAGATTTAACAATGCAGCCCAACCCTCCATCTTGGCCTCAGTAAACTCTATTCAAACGTGTTTTTTAGGGGAATGGTTCAGAATAATGACATGCCACACACATTTGTATGACATTTCTCCTTCACGTTCATCTATATTAAGCTACAGTTTATGGCTGACTTGTTCCAGTAACACTGGAATGCCTATAGATCAATGAGCATTTGTTACACTGGGCAGTATCTTCAACTGACATTGATTATGGCACCTGATATATTGCAGTTTACTAACCACAACAGTGTGACAAATTTTCAGGTGGTGTACAGAATTGATCCAGGCATTAACCAGGCTGAGTATTATGTTATTTTCTAAAAAGACACCTTGTTGTCAGGTTTCCAGTGACCTTTCCTGTGGAAATATTCAGTTGTCATTCATGGGACCATTTTTGTCTGAAAAATAATGGTCTAAAATTTAGACATTTCTGAGATTTGTATATGTTTTGTGATCTGTCATACAAGATGTGTTGATGAGTGAAGAGTATTCAGACTCTGACATTTTTATTGCTTGTCAAGTGCCAGGTGAGATATATTTCCAAGTTACTGATTAGTGTTCAAGGTTGAAGGCCTAAATCAGAGTGCCATTTAATGGAACCCTTTTTAGTTGTAGTTGATAAACTCATTTTTAGAACAGTCAGCATCATACAATGATCTTACTGAGCTTTTGCATGTGCTTGTATTCAGTATTGCAGTTTGGGCAGGATATGCTGAACGTACATCTGGTATAATCACTTTCAGTAGTGAATGAACTAAGATACATTGTCACTCAAAATTATTTCTTTGAAGAAAGTATGTTGCATTGTTAAGAAGCATTCTAGTGTATAGCTTTACTAACTTTATTGAAAAAAACCCATGAAAATATGATATTCACTAGACACATGGATGACCATTTTTGTTTTGTAAAGCAATGTGTGGATGAAGGTATGTGCGGAATGTTTTGTTTACTGTGTTCATGCACTTCCTGTTGGTCCAATTCCTGAGTGGATCCTGCTATCTATCAAACAGATGCGTGGAGCATCAAAACACTTCATCTTACCATGTGTATGCTGAAGCAGGTTAGAGTGTCTTTGAGCATCTCTGCATGCAGCCGCAGAGAGAGGGCGTTATGGTTCCTGGTCTTCAGATGTTAATACTTTTTGCAGATATCATGTTTGTTTGGCATCATGTAGAATGGTTCTTGTCATTTGTTGATGGGCTTCATTGGTGTATTATTTGTTGTTGAAATCATTACCTCAGACAGCATGGTTGCAGAATTATGGTCTGTAAACACTATGTAACCATTTGTTATCTTCTTTTCATATGTTTACCTTGATTTACTTATCAGACAGGTGTTTTAGTAAACATACATTTATGTTGGTTTCCAACGATGTTACCTGCAAAAGATATATTTCTCTTGTGAAATACAGGCTGTAAATCAGGTGACTTTGATTTGGCCTTTTCACAGCCAATTTTCTTTTCATAAACATGCATTATTAAGGTAATAATTATTCTGTATGTTACTTCATAATCATTATTACATTATCTGTGTGGGGTTGAATATGAATGATTCTATAAAGGACCCTATGAGCGGTGTCTCCTGGAGATTTGCCTGACCTTAGAATGGGATGATTGAATAGCTGCTGAAATGCTTAGACTAGAATTGAATATAGGCTGCAAAAAAACTGAGAATAGGTTGATTATAGACTGCTTTAAAGCTGAGAAAAGGATGAATATAGGCTGCTGAAACTCAGAGAATAGTGTGAATATATGCTGTTTAAAGCTAACAATAGTATGAATATAGACTGAAAGAGCTGGGAAGGGGATCAGTTTGGAGCTTTGTTATTGTTTTCGTCTGTAAATCTCTTTATTAAAATATATACCTGTCCATGAACATGTTCCTGTCCACTATCTCAACACAACCCTGGTTTTCGATGTCATTTATTTCACCCAGGCTTGAAGTGTGCTTACACTAATGGCCATGTCTCTATGGTAGTACTATGACCTCACCAGCACTCCATGTGACCTCAACGGACACCTCCTGATGCCTAACATCACCTTCTGATGATGGAGGCCTGTTGCTCCTAATGGATGATGACAGAAATAGAGTAGCGTCATTCTTGTCCTAGTAAGGAGATTGTCAACAACACATTCCCTTTGACCGTGACATGGGGCTGGAATGCTACAGATTGAACATTGAATATTTACACATTTATTCAGAAAAATAGATCAGGTAATACTTCATTGACTATTTTTGTTTTTTTCAAGATCGTTTTATTATTGCTCTTAACTCTAAAACCTATGGATGAAATTTTGAATGTTTTTTCACAGACATGGTATGAAGATATTTCAGAACCATGTGTCATTAAGACAAAAACGAAAAGTTGATTTGTTTTGAAAAATTTCATGTCTTTGCTGTCAATGTAACCCTATCAGACTGCTGTGTAATTTGTTGATAGAACATCTACCTGGAGGTCAGTGGTTCTGTCCCAGTGTGTATCCTAACTAAAGATGTGAAAAGGCAGTACTTGTTGTTGCCCTGGCTGAGCCACGTTCTTTAAACTTAATGATGCAAGGAGAGTTTGCTGTGCAGTCAGTGTCCTGTGTTATTGTATGTCCCTGGGTTAGCACTGTACAATTGGCATGACTCTGTGTAATACAGTGCCATTAACCTGTGCATGCAGGTCACTATTTAAGTGCACTTATCCTAAATGTGGCATTAATCTCTGTTTCCCCTCATGTCCTACATGCACATATATTACTGGTTTGGAGTAGGTCATCGGTAACAACTGCTTATTGTAAGAAGTGACCAACTTGGTTAACATGTGATCATATCTCATTTCTATAGATTGATGCTCATACTGTTGATCACTGGATGGTGTGGTTTGGGTGGTATTATTTATAAAGTCATATAGTTGATTGCGGTGTTTAACAACAAACTCACAGCCTTTCTGACCTGACATTATTGCGTGGGCAAATAAGCAATGTTGCGTTATGCAAGCACATAAATGTAAGTGGAAACAAAGAGATTATATTAATCAAACCTAGAACCTTGACTTTAGCACTGCATTACCCCACAGTCTCTTTAAATCTAAGCTTGTGAATAAGACCAGACATAATGGAGTGAAATCTGATGTTGGCTTGAGCTTGTCTGAGATTTTTTGTGCTACTGATGAGTCAGTGAGAAATCCTCACAGTGTCCTTTGTGTTGTCAAAGTTAAGGGTTGCTATAGAAACAGTAACTTCCAGACAGTAGAATATCCTGTGAAGGACCCCAGATTTGAAATGTTCAGAAGAATGAAATTTATCTCTGTGTTATCCTTGTTATTGAGTGGTTGGTTTGACAGTGGTCATCCTGTGTTGTGATCATGGCACAATAATCTTTATTAATGTAGGATAATCAACTAGCCAGAATAATGTGTAATTTTGTCATTTTATTTTGTGATTGCAGGTTAATATGGGACAGTACAGTCTGAGCCACAGACAGGTCATATACTGGAGGTGTACAATACTCCATCATTTAAAGTCCCATGTGAGATATCATGGAGCCCCATTGGTCAAATATTCTTGGAATATGATGTGGGTACATAGTGATGGAGTGTGATCACTCTTTATGCAGACACCTGTAATTATGGAGCAGCACAGAGGCCCTGAATGGCTTGTCCTCTGATGCTCCTTGAGCGACTCAGCTTGTCGTAAGAGGCGACTAACGGGATAGGGTGGTCAGGCTCGCTGACTTGGTTGACACATGTCATCGGTTCCCAATTGCGCAGATCGATGCTCATGTTGCTGATCACTGGATTGTCTGGTCCAGACTCGATTATTTACAGACCGCCGCCATATAGCTGGAATATTGCTGAGTGCGGCGTAAAACTAAACTCACTCACTCACTCACTCACTGATGCTCCTTGACAGCATTAAAGCATTTCAATTTCACATAAAGGATCTCAAGCATTTCAACACAGCTATACACATTCAGTATTGACATCTGTGAGATTGCCCTTATTCAGTTTTGTCTTTTCTGTATAAGAGCAAAATTTGTGTACACATCACAGCCTTTCAAATATTTAGGTCACAAGCATCAGTTTTAGAAATTTCATGTAAGAGTGCTGGAACATGATAGACAGTGCCATGTAGTAAGTGATCAACTGTAACTGTATCCATGGTAATTACATAAGACATTAGACTGTCCAAATTGGATGTTAGTGGTGGTCCAAGGCAAGGATTAATTGTGGCCTGTTCTTTTGATGCTGGTTGTGCACCGTCCCCTTTTCGTGTGGTATATGTATAACTTCTTCCAGTGTTCCTTTCCTGCATCCATCAACTTGCTTTGTGGGTGTCTGCAATAGCAGGTAAATGGCAACATGTGAGATTTTCATGCATAGTAAAGAAAGGGACATGTGCCTGTCTTGATCAATTGTTCTTTCTCTCGAGTAAACTAGCTCTGTGTTTCCAGTACACAAAGGCCCATTAATATTTCATTTGGCAAAATGGTACAATTTCTGTAGGTGCGAAGTCGTATTTACTTTAATCTTTCGGAGGTAACTGGGCTTATTGTCAGGAACTACAAAAGGACATACTCTGGACAGACAGATTTGACTTTCTGTTACTCTGGAATATCTGCAGTGTTTAGAGTGAAAATTAGATTTGTTATATAACAATATATAATAACAATCATCCAGTGGATCATTCTATCCCATTTTGTAGATGGATGCTCATGTTGTTGGTCACTGGATTTTCTGGTCCAGACTTGATTATTTACAGATCGCTGCCATATTGCTGGAATATTGAGGGATGTGGCTTAAAACTAAATTCACTCACTCATCCAGTGGTGATGACATCATCATACACAATAGCACAATCTTCGTTAGACAGTTTGTGATGCAAGGATGGCATCTGTCAGTGTGCCACAGCTTATATTCTCTGGCTATGATTGCTAGGATCATCGAAATCAGTTTTAGCCAATATGTTGAATTTACTGTTATCAACCAGGCCAAGATCCACATTGCTACTTGACTAAACTGATATTAGAGTGTATGTGCTTGCACAACTTAAGTGACATTTGTGGTGATGCATTGGATACAGCTGCTTATTTACTGTTGTCTTGTGACAGCAGTTAGTCATTGCATCTGTAAGACTGTAATTTGGTATATGTGCAACTCTGTTTAGTCTCCAGCTAATAGGTCATCCTTATTGTTATTCTCTTTTTTCTGAGAATCTTTTTTGCATGAGTGTATGCTTGAAGCAAAGATAAGCAATACCGGTCAGCATTAAGATTCCTTTACTGAATGCTGCTGAACAAGTTGAAGATTTTGTTCTTCTTTCAATACGCCTGGGCATGATAATCTTCATGGGTGAAATGTGCAGGTTGATTTAGGGTCTTGCAGCTCTGAATGGCAGGAAAAACAGAGTCTCTCTCTAAAACCCTGAAGAATAATTAAATGGGAGCCCAAATAAAGTCGAGCATGATTGGGCAAGTGTATATTGCCTTAGTCTGTCGTACAGACCCTGAAGTATAAATATCCAAGAAAGCCCACACAAGTCTAGAAAATGTGGCAAGTTTAGATTTCCATAGCATCAGGCTGAAATGAAGAAAGTCTCAGGGCTCCATTTCATTATATTATTATTTTTTCACTATGAACGTTTTTTCAATAAAATATGTTCATTTCAGAGACTAGCTGTTAGTCTAATATTGCCTCAGCTCCTGATGTTAAGAATTGTTATACCTTTTTTAAATAAAGGGGATCGTGGCATCAGACAATCACATGCTTTTTTTTTAGACAGATGTAATGTGATGGGACCTAGGGTACACAAACATGGCTGAACTTATTTTATGGACACATCTCATGTGAACAACACCAGCACCTGCCCAAGGAAGACAACTCTAATCTCTTCATGCCAGACTCTTGTGGTTGTTTGTTTGTTTTTAGGAAGTCAGCAAACCACAAGACCTAATCCTGTTACTCGCCTCCTGCAACAATCATGAGTTGCTGAAGACCAGTTCTAACCAGAGGCCCATTTCACAAAACTCTCGTAAGCCTAAGCTCTCGTACGTTTTCTCTTAACCATTGTGCCTCCTATACTTGAACACAGGAGCTACGGATGCTATGAGAAAAGTTACGAAATCTTAGACTTACGAGAGCTTTGTAAAACGGGACCCAGGACCTTTATAGGTTCCAAGATTCTCTTATGTGGCAGACACTAATTGCACACAGTAAATTTGAGTGCATTTTCCATTAATGAAAAAGGACCAGATGTTCAGTGTGATGTGTAATTAAACTGGGTACCCCAAACTAGAGTTTTTAATTAATTTTGTTCTGTCAATCAGAGCGCAAGAAGTAAACATTTCTCCTGTATCTGTACCAATGCTCTGCCATCATGCTAGTTGTCGATAGCCTCAAACAAATGTCTGGTAGTACTAACATGTAGAACTGTAGATTGTCAATAGTTTTCTTGGTGTATGTTGGGTCTTGTCTGTCACGTGATCAGTGTAGTTGCAGATCACATGTTTGCTTAGAACTTTCCATCATCGGGAGAGTAGATAGATCAGTGCTGTGTTGATTGAAGAAAGTGCAAGCGTTAATTAATCTAACATCTCTTTGTATAGTATTTCAGTCACATCATGGCTCCTCAGCATGATGCCGGAGGATGGAGGAAGTGAGCAGGACAAATGTTTGAAGTTCATCATTTTGGTAAAACTTGTAACTAACGTACAGGGAAGAGAAGGATACAGAGAATACTAAACTATGTCCTGTGTAATGCCATTTTTATGAAACAATTGAATGGTTTGGTATCTTAACAAACGAAAGCGAGTTACATACTGATATCATTTACGCGTTTCTTAAATATGGTGTTACATGGGACATAGTTTAGTTTTTGAATTTATTACTCAACCAACATTAGCAAAGTAATATCGAGCTAAGTACTTCTTTCCTAAGAATTCAGTGAGTGTGGTGACACTCAGATTTCTGCAATGTGTAATAACTTTGTAAAATTATTAACAGTGATATCTTAGACGGGTTAGTAATAAAATGGGTTTAGTACCTCAAACTCAAAACCAATGAACAAAATAGAATTGCTACACCCAACTCTACACAGAGAATTGAGGTGCTTTATGGCCCCTCTTTAAAGATAGGCTGTTTGACCTCATTTATGGCACTATGTTATTGGGAAGCAGTGTAATGACATGAGTGAGTCAGTGATCATGATTTAGGTAGGTAAGGTACAGATAAATGACGTATAATGGATTGAGAACCACAAGCTTAAACCTGTGACATTGATCATCAAGTTTTTAGACTCAACTCTACACAGGTACTTCATGGCCTCTCTTAAAGAAAGGGTGTGACTTCATTTTGAAAAGAGCAATTACAAGTAATGAACCAAATAGTATAGAAATAATCTGCTACCATTTGTTCAACTTTTAAAAATCTAGTTGATCTTGAGATTGTCCTAGGCCATTGTTATACACATTTGTATTATTATTTGATTTTATACAATGAAATGTTTGCGTAATAAATATCTATCTATCTATCTTAACTATGATAGTGGGACACAGTGGGATGATTAGACAGACACTTAATGTCTGAATATGAATAATTTTCATGCAAACAAACAATTCCCTTTAAATTGAAAAGGAACCCCTGTGAGTGGAGGATTACTGAGCAAATGTTGACTTGCTTCATTCAGGATGTGGTTCAAGGACTGGGACAGATTATGTCATGACCTGACCATTCATTTAAACGCTTTTGAACAAAGTATTTTACAGGGGACCCCAGTATCCTCTACAGATTATAGCTTAGTCTTGGAATATATATAATATTGATCTGAGCAAACAATTTATTTTGAATTGAAAAGGAGCCCCTTTGAGAAAGGTGATTCAGAACTCTATATTTGCTTCATGTAGGGCTTCAGCATTGCAGAAAGGGCAAGGCAGAAAGGAAAATACTGTGGTTGAGGACTGTGAGATAGACTGTACCCACAATGGGTGAATCGTTTCATGCTATCCGTATGTAGATAATGACTGTCAATACAACAGTGACCCACATTTTCTAAGATCCAGTAAA
This sequence comes from Haliotis asinina, assembly GCF_037392515.1. Taxonomy (NCBI): domain Eukaryota; kingdom Metazoa; phylum Mollusca; class Gastropoda; order Lepetellida; family Haliotidae; genus Haliotis; species Haliotis asinina. Next base: position 32,368,932 of record NC_090282.1, on the reverse strand, counting down.
TACACACAGCTGTCCAGTCAGTCAATAATTCTGATAACATTTTTTAGAACAACTGCACAGATGTTTTAATGTGTACATGTGGTCTTGAGTGATGGGGAAAATGAGCAAGACATAACCTGGATGTTTGCTGGTCTAGACTGGCCTTGTAATGGATGCCAGGTCTCTTTATATTGCTTGTCTGAGACAGGTCTCAGTTTCAGTAATCTTGCTCTTTGAATGGACAAGTTATAGATAAGGAGACATTAATGATTTAACACTGTTATCAATGTAACAACTTGGAGAGCTTGGGGTCAAATATCTAGACGTTATTGATAAATATGTGACATATCATTAGGTATATGTAGATCCATTATCTTTGTCACTTTGTGTCCTCAGGAAGTTAAATGAGTGGGGTTTCTTTAAAAAATGTTGCTGAAGTCATTGCTGGTGTTCCCATGCTTTAAATGTTCTACAAGTGGCATAAAATGAATCTCAGTCACAGTAACTTTGTTTTGTTACTTTGTAAAATTATGGAGGGATGTGTTTGAGGGCCTAGATTTTTCAAGCTTTCTTAGTGCTAAGATAGTCATTAGTGCTATGCATTAACATTTATCTAGGCCCTGGTGTTTAAAGGCAATATTAAAATGCACTCAAGCTGTTATACATGACACTGACACACATGATGGACATGTCATTATTTCAGTACTCGATGATACAATGTATATTTTTTTCCTTAGAAAGAATCTTTAGATCTAGATGTCATACATTTGAATTTGAAAGGTTGCTAGTGTTCTATGGATGATTTGGCAGGATGATTTGCTCCTTAAAGGTTCTTTTTTCACTTTATGCATGCCCAAACAGTGATTGGGGTGGAATACATGCTGATCACTGTTTGAGGTCTCATTCTTGTTGTCATGGCATTTGCAGGCATATGATGGTGTTCTGTGTCATAGAGTGGTGTTTCGATGTGTCAGAACTTGTAGTGTCAAGGAGCATATATTTCCGTGGTCTAACAGAATGACCCAAAGGTCCAAGACACAGTAGTGTGCTGTGCAGAGTTGTGTCTCTTTGGCACACCAGCATGCTGTGTCCATGGCTCCAAGTAATTTTTTACCCTGATAATGTTTCTAGCTTTGTCAGCATCACACTCATGATTGTGCTCAAAGTGGCAAAAGGGTGGTGGGGAGCTTGGTGGTTGAAGTGTTCGTTTGTCATGCGAAACATGTGGCATCAATTCCCCACATGGGTTCAATGTGTGAAGCCCATTTCTGATGCTCCCTGCCCATGCTATTACTGGAATATTGCATAAAGCATACTCTCACTCACTCACACACTCACAAATGGCAACAGAACAAACTCCATGTTAACTGACTCAGTGTGAAGGTCAGGATCACCCGGTCATGTATCTGAAGTTGGAGATGTGCTAATGTTATGATTATACAATATTTTTACACAATGTGGTTAACACTTCGCCATGCACCACTTAAAGTGAGCTACCATTAAGCTGATGTTACAGAAATCCTGTTCAGTTTTACTTCCACAAAGTTTTTTCTGTCTACTTCAAACTTGCTCATGTAGTGCCTTGGTTCCCCTGAATATTTGTCCCTTTTTTTTCAATGGCAGCATGTAAGATTTGCATTTTTCAAACAGTTTCAATTCTGGTAATGACAGGAATGCAAAAAGCCCCAAAATATATGTTCATGAAATAACAGGCTTGTCAGTGTATTTTTAAAGTCATCGTGGTTTGTTTCTCTTTCGTGTTACATAGGCCAGGCAGCAACTTGACAACATCAGATATAAAAATAACACTTGAAATGTAATTACTTTTACCATTGTTTTCAAACCATGTGAAACAAGGGTCAAGGTTTGCTGTGGATCAATAGAATTAATTATCCATATTGTTGATGTTGTTGTTGTTGTTGTTCCAGTTTCTCACAAGCAGCATCTGTTTCACATGTAACTGTTGTTTCATGTAGTGAAAACTGTCTCTGTTGAGAATGTACAGCATGAATCATCCAGATGAGCAATTAAATGTATTGGTATGTGGATTTCATGCCACTAATTACTGCGTGACCTTGGATGGATTATACTTCCATGTCAGGCCAGTCATAAACACCCATGACCACAGCCTGAGTGAGACACAATCATCGACTCATGGATAGCATGCTATGTAGAGTCCACTGTCCTTGCCACAGCTGTGCTTGACTCTAGCTTCATGTTGGCCCATGTCCAGACTGCCTGAGGAATTCACTAATAGACACATTGCAGACAGATACAGATAAGCTTCCTTATTTCAAAATGCCTCCAAGTCCAACATCTGAATGAAAATTTTTAATGAAATTTACAGTTGTTAAATGATATTGATAACATATTGTTAAAAGGGCCCTGAGTTTTTCTTCATATTCAAAAGCTGTAGTAATTCCCAGCTGCCCTGGAATAATATTTGTTTCTATAACTGTATGATATGAATTTAATATATCTATATCAGTAGATATATATTACTGAGTGAAAGAGCTGCATTCACTGGTTTTGCTTGTATTGATACTCTTATTTTTGGTAGGTATCTGTTTGAAGTTTAGATGAACAGTTTGGTAAAATATGTTTCTCATTTCTTATGACCAGTCTGACTAAAAATTGCAGTGTCCATCATCGTTTAGTTCCTTTTAAGCTCTGTTGAAATATTTCGTTTTCTACTCAAATTTTAGTTTTAGAACAGACATGTTTGAGAATTGCAACCAAATATTAGTTGCATGAGTGTACTTTTCCAGGATCTCGTAATCCCAGCTCTTAAGACTTCAGACATAATCATTTGAGAATTTTGACATAATCTGATATCCATCCATCCATCCATCCATCCATCCTTTTTATGACACAAAATCATATAAGGGGAGAGAGACAGACAGGAACCCATATGTTTCATGCCTGGAGGTAACAGGTGTTTCAACACAGTTTCATCCCAGTAAGACATGAGCCATCTCTGGCCACCACATCAACCTACCTGACGCTCCCTCAGCTTCCCTTCTGTTTACACTTCTTATTGTATTTCCTATGACCTTGACCCTTGAGGTGTGAATGGCCAGTGATTGCAATCAATGCCTAGAAGATCGCTAAGAATAAGAGCTCCAGAGATGAGAGCTGTCATCAGTGCTATTGAACATTGAGTAGGATGAGTAATGATGACTTTGATCAGTTCCAGAAGACATATATTGTTGAACTTAAGCCTTCAGTGTCATGTATGCCTGGGTAATTTACATGCAGATTTCCTGTTATTCTAAGCTGTAGGCTAGCCCACTGGTTAAAGCGTCCGCTCGTTAGGCTAAGACCTGTTTTTTTCCCCCCATATGGTTACAATGTGCAACCAGTTTTTGGTGTTCCCACTGTGATATCGCCAGAGTGTTGCTAAAAGTGGCATAAAACCATACTCACTCACTCATTCTTGTGTTATCCACAGTATGTTTATGTACTAGTGCAGGTTGAGCTACGTTTAAGTCATCATCGGCAGGAGTGCAGGTTGGCAGTATACTAGTAAACCTATACACCTGGGCAGGACATATCTTCCCTTTACACAACTTCTTGTTGTCATTACTGATTTGACCTTTGAAGATCGGAGTTAAAATTGGTCCTCAGCAACATATGCTCTTCTTATGAGGCGACTAATGGGATCTGTGGACAGACTTGCTGACTTGGTTGACATATCATCATCATATCCCAATTGCGTAGATCGATGCTCATGCTATTGGTCACTGGATTGTCTGGTCCTGTTTACAGGCAGCTGCCATATAGCTGGAATATTTCAGATTGTGGGAATAAACAACATGCAACCATTACTGATTTTTACTGATGCTTTTGGTTAGTTCTCACCGCTGTTGTGCCTCATATTTCATGTGATTTGGAAGATGGTTGGGACTGGTTTTCTCTGGAACTTACATTGTATTTTAACGGAAACAGGTCTCCGAGTGCTTGTGATTTTGCAGATGTGCAATGTTAAAGCTGATGTTAAAACTGTGCCTGCTTGCTGCTCTTTTGTAATTGTGATAGACTAGCACCTAGACTCTGAAATGAATATATTTTACAGAAAAAAACATTTCCTAAATTATAATCATAAAATACAATACAAAGAAGCTGAAAGACTTTCTTATTTTCAGAAGCTGTGCAAATCTAGATTTGCCACATAATTTAGACTTGCATGTGCTTTCTTGGATATATGTATTTCAGGGTCTGTATTACAGTCTATAATTCTATCTGTGTGCAGTTTATTATGTTTAGGAACTGCATATCTCAGGGTGACATACCATAATATAGCTGAAACACATCATCAAAGCCCCAAAGTCACTTATACACTTCAAAATGCTTGCTTTGACTCATATGTGGAGTGAGTGAGTGATTTATGCTTGTACTTGATGTTCAACATGTTGGTGAAATCCATGATCATTACTGTAACCATTATCATAGCATTTTAGCATGGCCAAAAGGATATAAATCTGCATTGTAAAGGAAAGGATATAAATGCCAGAAGTACCATTAAGGAAACCCTGGCATACAACAATCTTGGATTACAAAATCTAAATTGATTAGATACACAACACAACTTTCAGCAAAGCAAGAAAAACAATTTTCAAATTTGGACATAATGATAAAGGTACCGATGATTAATTTCTATTTTCAGAATGACTAATAATGATCGATTGTTAGCCTGTATAATAGTAGTAGCTTCTCATGCAATAAGTAATCACGATGTGTTCTATTACAGTCAGTGAAATAATGTATCATTATCTACAGGATGTGATGTATCCTAGCTAGGGTCGTCATGACATTTCATGCAAGACATTGATTACATGACATCATACCTGATAGAATTAATGCCCCAAACATTTCAGGAGCTTCTGTTGCACCTGAGTTACGACTAGGTGAATCATTTATAAGGGCCTGCTGACATTCTACTCATTTCTCCCAGATAGGCAGCTGTTGTTTTTAAACAAATGCAGAATAATGCTCAAAGGCATGATTTCTGTGTTAATGAAAGAAAATTAGTTTGAATCTTACGCATGTTTTGATGGTTAATGATTTCAATAATGAATAATCAGTCATATTGTGTATATTTCTGAAAAACAGTCATGCATTATCAGAGTGGTTTACAGATTTCATTTATAAGAGTTTTATGGAGTGGTTGGTGTTCATGACAAAGTTTATATGTGAGGTTGTGTTGGAAGCAGGTTTGATAGGTGAAGTTGTTTTGAAGGTTGGTTGTTGAGGTTGAAGGCTGGTATGTGAGGTTTTGCTGAAGATTGTTAAGTGAGGTTGTGATGAACATTGGTATATGAGGTGTCGAAGATTGGTAGATGAGGTTGTGTTGAAGATTGGTAGATGAGGTTGTGTTGAAGATTGGTAGATGAGGTTGTGTTGAAGATTGGTAGGTAAAGTTGTGCTGAAAATTTTTATGGAGGTTGTGTTGATAGAAGGACAGTAGCACACTTCATAAGCAAATTCACTGAGTTTGACCACCAGACAATTCATAAAACAAGCAAGGGATGATGACGATGATGATGAATGAGGGGTGACTATTCCTTGTTTATTGATATCATGTGCTTAGATTCTCTGAGTGCTGCTGTGATATTTTGCAAAATGGCTCCATGTCATGTGTTATTAGTCTATCTTTGTAAGAGTGCTTACAGACTCAATAACACATTTACGAGATGAACACGCTGCTAGGGCTGTCTGCTTGATGTCCTGATCGCCACCCACTTCATCAAAGGTAGAGTACTTCCGTGTTGCAGTCTCATCTGAGATTTCAACAACATCTCATTGCTATCACACACCTAGGTAAAGGAGGAAAGAGACATGCATCCCTTTTATGTTCTCAATTATTGATATTATTGAATATTTCTCTAAGCGTTTTATCGTAGTAATAATCATGCACGAGAAACACTGTTTTCATAAACAAAATTGTTTTGTTGTTTTTGTTTGAACTTGCCTTGTAAAGAATTTGTTTGTCCAATCAGGACAAAAAATGAATTCCTCTGTGGACTGTTAATGGTAATGTGAAATGTTCTATTTTATGTGTGCATTTAGTCAGAAATATCGCACATATGGAAAGGATTTTGATAACTCTATTGTTTGTTGTATGAATGATACATACATTGACCACAGTGGACTTAGCCTGTCTCATGGTCTTAGACCCAGTACTCTAATGTCAGTATCTCATCTCTCCCGACCTCCCTTTTTCGTTGGGTCACATGTTGGGTAGACTAGTGGTTAAAGTATTCGCTGGTTGGTTTGATTCCCACATGGGTACAATGTGTGCAGCCAATTTTTTGTGTCCTGTGATATTGCTGGAATTTTGTCGGAAAAATGGCTTAAAACAATACTCACTCCTTTTCACATTTCTGTCACAATTATATATTTTCAGAGTCTAAGTCTCTGTCTATTGCCAGCTCAGTGTGTTTCAAGACTGTTCCAACCATATTTCTTTTGGCCTTTATTCTCAATTATTGGCCCAAGTACACTCCGAGGTTGATATTATGAGCTATTAATTCTGTTCATGCTGTGTGACAGTAGTAAAAAGTTTTTAGAATCTGTGTCATGCTGCAGTATGTAGCAATCATCCTTACATTGATGCAAATCAATCCTGTTGTCTGTCCTATATATCTGTAATGAAATTAGAAGATCTGTTGCATGACAGGAAAACCTGCAACTGTAAGGGTTTGGTTGTATCTAAGCATGACTGAAGAGGCTGAAGGGATGGAGACTGACTGGAGATTGAAGGAACCTGGTTATGAACTTAAACCCAGACACAGAAAAAGTTGACTGTAAGATCTTGAAAAGTGATATTTGAATTAGATAACTGTGCTGGAGATTAGAAAAACATGACTGTTTTTAAATTTTAATGTAGAAGTGTTTTACTTGTTGATCTGGGCCCAATATATTGAATTTGAATGAGATACAACATGAGGCTTCAGTATTTGAACAATTCAAGTTCTTTCTCCTTACTGAAAACGTGGTTTGTTGCCATTCAACCTTTAAAATATTAAACTTTGATGTAAGATAATGAGTTTGGCCTGAAAACGTGGTTTGTTACCATTGAACCTTTAAAATATTAAACTTTGATGTTAGATGATGAGTTTGGCCTGAAAACATAGTTTGTTGCCATTCAACCTTTAAAAAATTAAACTTTGATGTAAGATAATGAGTCTGGCCTCATTGATCAAACACAAATGTTTTGTAATGGGTTGTCAGTCTTAATTGAGAAAACGCTAATAGAGGCCAAAGTAATGCTGATGTATATGTTTGAACAACATTTTTCATATTATTTTTCTTCCATCACACACATTGCTGGTATTTAAATGTGTATCATGAGAAATGTGTAAAATCCAAATTTGGAAGCCAGCATGAACACTAGCACCCACAAAGGTTCGCCAGACTCACACAGCTACAAGGTTCTTACTGCACTATCATAACACCACTCATTGAAGTGTTCAGGTATAACGTCAGAATCAAATGCAGAAAGACAGTCAGTTAGTCCTTGAAGTATTCTCCCTGAGTTGTTATCTATCATTTATTTTGTTCAAAATGTTTTGTGACATGTAGTTTGAATATTGTAGCAGCTGCTACTCGTGTTTTCCGATAATTTATGTAAACATATCTAAACATGTTTATCCTTCAGCTTAATGTATTAATCTGTTGTTGTGGGTGTTCTTGTTGTTTAATATTTCAATATTTTCTGACTGTTGTAACATTATGGCAGCCTGCAAATATTCAGACATGACAATCCAGTGATCATTATTGAAATGATCCATGTTGTACAGTAAACAAAATCACCTTGTATTTACCAACCTGTCCTCATGGTCACCTCTAACCCTGGTTGCTTGGGAATGTTTTCTAGCTCAGAAACATCAGGGTGTTCATCTGTAAAGCCTCTGTATTCAATAAGTGTTCGTGTGTTCCCCTCATGTAATCATAAAATGCCTGCAGAAAGATCACTGCATTCAGTTTCATTTCCATCTTACAACTGATCAGTATTTCATAAAGCTGAAGTTCCTATAATAAAAAGGTTTCAGGCATATGATCACAGGCATCGCAGAACTGCTGTAGGACACTGATAAAGATAGATAGATAGATAGATAGATAGATAGATAGATAGATAGATAGATAGATAGATAGATAGCGCACATATCCATGCACTAGTGCATGCTCAAGGCGCTGGTATTTTTTTCCTCCATCACTGGATGTCAATCTCAACAGCACATCGTATTTCAGTCTCAACTCCCTGGGGAGTATACAACTGTTGCTGCCACTAGGCGCACACCGAGTTTATCGTGGCTCTCTCATCCTAATGAGGTACCCAACTGACAGCTAAGTGGACTGGGACACATAGTCACAACACTTTGTCCAAGTTTACTGCACGTTACTGTACCTGCAAATATATGTATGCACATGTTCATGTGGCCACCATCTGGTCATACACCAACAGATTCGTGGGTTCTTTTAAGTGCACAGGGTTGTGTACTGTACACTAGGGGTTGTGACAACACTGAAAGAGTCTGCACACAAAGTTGACTCCAAGGTTTTTACACCCGGTCATAGGTGGGCTCGATCCCGAAACCTCAACCTTGCTGGATCACTAGCCTGGCGCCTTAGCCAGCTCGCCCACCATGAAATGCAAAGTTATGGTGCATTTATTATTTGTCACATAATGCAGTGCATATTGAGACCTTTGAAAGAATACCCATTGTCGGTATGCAGTAGTCACACATGACTGGAGTTGGTATAAAGGGCCACTCTAGGGGGGTAGAATACTTTTTTTTTGAGGATCCATATTATCCTTGTTGTACAACTGTTAGCAGGTTTACTTTGGTTATTCAATCAAGCGTTACATGTTGGTGACTATAACAGATTAATGTCATGGTCTTCAATGTGGAAAGGTTCCTTGGTTGTTCCAATGTGTAGTTTTGTACCGTAACAGTGGAGCATCTACATGCTACATTAAAGACATTATGTACGTGAAGTAAGTATTCCACAGCATAAAACAGCAACTGGTAGGTCAACCATGAGACTAACACTTAGCCTCTGGATATATATAAGTTTGATAGAAACTAATAATTCCTTTGAAAATTAAAGGAGCCCCAGAGAGATGGGAGATTTAGAACCAGAGGATATCTAGACTTGCTTCAATAATATTAAAGGTTTTTGCATTGCAGACAGGGCTGGGTGGAGGGGAAAATAATGTGGTACAGGAAGTTCAGGAGTAAGGAAACTGCCCATCTTGGTATTATGCAGTCTAGTGCTGTCTGATTGCTTCCATCATATTTCCTGTAACCAAATACATGTGCCAAGGAACCGAAAGCAGCATGAAGAATAATTGTAGAAGACAGAAACGTATCAATGCCATGATTATTTTAGTCTAGACAGTTGCCTGTCCTTGAAAGTGTGATTAAAATTCATTACACACCAATTTGCCCACCCAGATAAGATGATATGTAAGACTTGGAGTGATTTATTATCCTGTATTCCACTGTATATCAGATGCTGCTGTTGTCATGGTACATCTCACTGATATAGATTACTTCATTGCCAAGTGAATGAGTCTAGTTTTACGCTGCTTATGGCAATATTCCAGCAATTATACTCATGGCAGGTTACACCAGAAATGGGCTTCACTCCTTGTACCCATGTGGGGGTCATTATCCAGAATGATATTAGATGTTGTAATGAAAATGTCAAAGAATGGTTCAGAAATCTAAGTTCAGGGAACAAAGATTTTGATGCTACCACAGATATAGAAAGATATAGCCTGACTCACAGATATATAGAAAGGAATAACGTTGATTGATGAGTGACAATGTGTTGAATATGACTTTTAATCCTCACTTTAGAAGCTGCTAGCTTCAAGTAGCCTTGAGTGACTGCAAGAGATTTGTGGAAAAAGACTCTTTCCCTTGCAGTTCTACAAAAATAAGTAAGCATTTGATTATTGATGTGCGATCACTCACCACTATCTGCTGTCGTACCAAGCGACTATAGTATACTTGATGAAGCAGATATAGAGCAGATATAACAAAGGACTGACCTTATTTTTTCCTTCTTCCAGGAAATTAATGACCTTGAAGCTGACTCCTGCACTGACAGAGGCTTCATTTAGATGTTAATTGTGTATCTACAACAGTCTAGAGTTTCCAACACGCACCTTTCCCTCCTTCTTATGTGGCTTTGACTTCGTTATTTTAAAATGATATCCTTAAGATTGATATGTAAATGTAAAAAATAAACATTTTTTTCTTTGTCAAGGTTTTTGTATCCTTGTGTAGTTTATTGAAGTGACAGATTGTACTTTACAATGATGAAACTGAAAGTAAGCTGCTTGATGCTTTTTCATAACTATTTCAATTGGGTAGATCATAGGCCAGGCCTACTAAACTGGTAAAAGACAATGCTTCTAATTGTTTTGCGGCAGATACTTTTTTGTAAGGAGATGAAACATTAGGACTGGATGGTTGTAAGTCAGTATGCTGTTTCAAAGACGGGATGCATGTTATTTAATTGGTTAGCAGTAGCTATATAAAACTGGCATTGGTGAGGACTAGTATGTGTGCATGCAGCTGTATTTGTGCAGTAAACTTTATTGTCATGTTGAACCACTTTACTTTTCACCTGGATGAGGCTGTCTATATATTTTTGTGTTTTCCATCTCCCAAGATCTCAAAAAGCATTAGACACTGGAATATTGGAGTGGGTGAGTTTAGTTCGATGCCGCATTCAGCAATATTCCAGCTGTGTGGCAGGGGTCTGTGAATAATTGAGTCTGGATCAGACAGTCCAATGATCAACAGCATGAGCATTGATCTTCACAACTTTGATATGATGACAGTTGTCAAGCAAGTCAGCAATCCTGACCACTCAACGCTGTTAGTTGCTTCTTATGAAAAGCATGGGTTATGGAAAATCAATTTTAACCTAGATCTTCACATGTCCTGGGTTATTGAAAAGAAATATGTACATTCAAGTCATATTAAGCCAACAGTCGGCTTTATCCAACACTTTTGTTGGTAACAAATTGAATAAACATAATTTAGTCTCATTTATTTAGTCCGACATTCTCGTTGATCAGACAGTTTGTGCAACAGATGATGTCTAATTAAGGAGACTTGATTGTATAGAGTGTATTCTATGAAATTTTAGAATTTAGTCACTAAATTAGTTTGTGATGTAGATTGCATTGCTTTATGTTGGAAACGTTTTTTTTTTTTAAAATGTGTCCAAACACGATCTCTGCATTCTGTCCCTTGGTCACTAGGACTGTCACAGTTCAACAAAGGTCAAGGTTGGATAAGGATCACTTTGAGTTTGCATCACTGTGGGGTTTTCTCCCACATCAGGCTGACAGGCCATGATATCACTGAAATACATTTCAAACCTCACTCACTCATGCATAAGGTCATTTTTCCTTCCGTAACTAAGGGAGACAACTCAGTGCTGCATACATTGTCTCATGCATGTAGTCTTCAGATTCCTGAATCCTCTGCAATCTTAAGATTCCATCAGTGATTAGGACCTGTCTAGAAGTAACAACGTCAGCCTCAAAGTAAAGTGTTACATCAGATTGCCTTTTCTGAAATGTCTGCAATATTTCTTATCACAGTCAAGAAGACTCAAAACAATAAAAATCAGCAGTGATAATCATTTCTTTCATTGCCAGCAGATCAGCAATGGTCCACATTGTACAAAGTAATCCTTTTACTACTCATGCCATTCTCAATACTGTAGGTCAATAAAAATATGATTTAATGACATCCAACTTATATTTTGACAGCGTTCATGGTAATTGTAAGAAACCGTGAAAGTGTGACCTTTTTCATGAAACTGTATACATGAAACAAGAGCAGTATAACTGGTTTTGAAGTCTCCGGACACCCTTAACTAAATCAATAAGTGTCACTTCTGTCATAAACATGACTCTTCATCTTCTCGTAATGGAAATGAGTGCAGCTGAGAATGTGATGGGAATGGATGGGAGCTAGTTTCAGTGTATGGTAGGGCTGGCTATAATGATCGATAGTAGGAAATATCAACAATAGGAAAAATTATTAAGGATTTTCAGTGTGAAAATCTTGTTCTTGCTAAAATCATATCATATGTTGGTGATAGAAAAAAGGTTTTATTTTCTCTCACAATATACAAATTTCAGACTTTATTCACGGTCTACTTCTAAATTTTACTCAGGATGCTGTTATATTAATAATCTATGCAAAAGCATGTAAACACTCACCAGTGATGTGAAATTTCTTTCAGTAAGTTTTGGCATTTTGCTCAAAGTATCGTCTTCAGTATTTATCAATAATCAACTGATATTTGCTGCCGATTATTCATCCCGATGATCTATATCATTTGGTTCATCTTTATGAGGGCTGTTTATGTGGTGATTACCAATCATCTGTGTAATAGCATCATACTTAAAAAACTTCCTACGGCATGGCATACTTTCCAGGAAGACAGCTTCATTCTCAGAATCTGAACCAACACTCTGTGCCTAGTTTCAAACTGCAAACCTTTGGAAGGAAATCCTTGGCCTGTTCAGCCTCTCTACTCTGGAACTCTCTTCCAGCACTATTAAATCGGCAGCTGATTTTAATTTGTTTAAATGATTGCTTAAGACTCATCTGTTTCCACTACAGTTTTACAAGCTACCAGTCATGTGAATGTATACTATCCACCCGCTTTGTTAGCGCTTTGAGCATGGACCCTGTGCATGGGTGGAGGGCCTGGTTGTGGTACCACTTTCAGGTGTTTCATTGCCTGTTGTTGTAGGCGCATGACAAATAATGCTAGTAATCGGACACCATTGATTCAGTCTCTCTTATGGCTGGTGTGGCATGAAGAAATAACACACTTAAAGGGGGTTCAGTTGTTTTTCACATCAGGAGTAATTATTTGTTACAGGGAAGGGGACTGGTCCAAAAAATACATGCAGGGCTGGTGAGGAATCGGCTAAATGTGATAGTCAAAACACCAATCTCTTCCTGCCTTGCTGCCCCCACACTTCCGTTTAAAAAGTACCAGTTACGTAAAAAATACCAGTTACGTAAAAAATACCTGTTCCGTACTAATGACTTGACGTAAACATCTAAAATGGGAAATTGTAAAATGTTGACTTTTTACTCGAGGAAGTAATTCTTTTCATCTGGATTCCATATGTGTGACACTTACTTAGCACTGGGTAGTATATTATTACTTGTTTACAGAAACTACAGAAAACAGTTTTCCCCGTGGTCTGATGTACTGGTACCAGACGAGGAGTGCTTTAGCATATGGAAGATTAATGTAGATCCTGATCCTGTGAAAGATGATTTGTACTGTGCTTGTGGCTATACGAATTATATAAAGACCTAAGTCAGTTAGGGCTTTTCTCCCATGTCAAACTGACTTGGAGATTGTCCACAGCTTATATTTAAGCTCTAAGTCCAGCACCACTAATCTTACAGGATTAGCCTCATTGCATATCATAATACTCATGACATGGATAATTCTCATGACATAACACTGATTTGTTTATTCCGAATTTGCTTATTTATGGGTTATGATGATGCAGCTGGGATACTGTAGAGTGGCATTAAACCACAAACACTGATGCCCATTCTCTGTCACTATCAGCTGCATACTATATAACTATACTCTGTATTGCATGCTTGGTTGACATCTGCTGAAAAGGACTGAATGGCTGAAATATGATAGAAGCTGATGTGTAAATTTCTGTTCATACCGATCATTGTCTGTGCTGTACAACCCAGTAGTCAATCTTCCACTAATAGTCAATGGTAGGCAGTTCATCCACTAAAAATAGGGCCTGCTCCCCAGGCTTGAGACCAGTGTAAATACACCTTCAAACAGGAACCCAGAGTTGATGGATCTCTCCACCCTCAATTACCTTGGTGTGACGTCATCACTAATGATTTCTTTTTGCTGTTTTTAGTGGCGGTATTGATGTATGAACACTTAGCCTTCTCAGGAAGTATCATGTAAACAAATCTGCCTTTTTACTCATGTATAATGGAGGTATGAAGTAGCCCACACAACTATAGTCTGTTCTAGAGATATGGTAGCTTGTTTACTTCGGTTAAGTGCTCGGTAGTCGTGTGTGCTCATAAACCGTGTCCTTCAGCTGAATGGCTGACATAAATGGATCTGTTTATTTGGTAGTGAATAATGGTGGAATTATGTTTCTTGACTGTTGTTGATTTGTGTTTTCTGATACACTATTGTTTTATGTATTTAGTAGCTGTTTTTGAATCTTATGGAGTTCTTACTCATAAAAGCTATGTTGTCTGAAGACAGTCAGAGGAAAACAAACCCATTTATATGATGCTTTTGTTTTTTCATTTTAATTGGGACCAATTAGAATTGGTTTGTCATAGTTAAAGCTGAAAGAAGGAGTTTTCTATTCTTTTCGGTTCACTGTAGTACCTGTTTAATTAATGCATGTTGTAACTGACAACAATTATTTCTATTACATGTTCAATAATGAAAATCAGCTGAGAAGGTCTTGCAAGTGAGATTGAAGGGACACTCCTGTTTCTTGATGCGTAGGCCCTGAAAATATCACATTTTGACTGTAGCAAGTAAACCCATTTAAACTGAAAGTAGACCCAGTAAGTTCGGAGATTGAGGAACCTGAGGAATTCTGGACTTGCTTTATTTATTGCTTTAATAATATAGAGAGGGCTAGACTCTAGGGAAAATAATGTAGTGCAGGAACTGTGAGACAGGATAACACAGAGTTCGAGGTTTACAATACTCCGCCAAATCTAGATTTCTTAAAGCTAGATTCTCTGGGTCACATTCTACAAAGTGAACTTAGCACTGGCTGTTGTAACCATTTGTTAATGTATATCAGGGATTGTTATCATATTACGAAGATCGCCTGAAGGGACAGGCTATCAGACAATTTATTGAAGCAAAATCTTTAAAAAAAATACATTCAGAGACTTAATTGTAAGACAAAGCTTATCACAGATCAAACTGGCAGCCACAGCTCTTCAGTCTTGTGAAATACTGTTTTCCCTCCCATCAAGAACTGACTGAAATGTTGTACATCTGTCTCACAGTTGATAGACTGAAACATTTCCCCTTCTGCATTCTGCAATATTTATGAAATGAAGTAACCAGGTAAACCTACGTTCCTCAGGTTTAGAATATCTCATCTCAGTTTAGAAGGAACTGTTTGTCTCTATTCAAATTATATACATTCTGAGACTAAATGTTATTCTCCAGGTCTAGATTTCCTACAGATCTGAAACATCAGGCTCAGATGCTTCCTTCTGACTGGGGATGCTTTCAAGTTGAATGTGTCTGTTTGTTGTATCATTAAATGCTTTCAGAGACCACTGTAAATGTATTGGTGACCCCTAGCACTACACCCTGAAAACTGTCCGACTGCATGATGACAGGTATTATGCAAACTCGTGCCACTATGCCTGTTTATTTATGAAACACAGCCCAGGAATGCAGTACCTGGGCACTGTACATGTCAGCTGTCAGTCAAACAGTGTGATTGATGTAACAGGCTCCAGTTAATGACATCTACTGGTGGTGTATATCGAGCTTACAACATAGTCAATGAGCTTGGTGTGTGAATGCTGGTGATAGTGTGGTGTTGAAGGATGTGCTTGGGATACCAGATATAGTTGCAGACCGTGTAGTATTGATTCGCTTAGTCTGGCTAATACAGCAAATGTACAAATGAAAATACAGTGCAATCATGATACTGAGTAAGTTTAGTTCTGTGCTGTAGCCAAACAAATTTTGTTCACTCATTAATGGTACTTTATCTTAGATTATTCTTTAGGCCATTCTTTATTTCTTGTTGTACGGATCTGCCTGCTGTATTTTTTCAAGAATAAGAAAAAATATATAAATTCATTTTCCCCAATCAAAAAGTAAAGTCCTAATGTTTTCATTGTAAAAATGTAAACTCACAAGAAAACTCATTTCATAAATTGGCAAAAGTAAAATACTTTGAGTATTTAGAAGGAATATTACTTTGATTGGAAATTATATTTTTATTTTTTTCCCCACCTGCCTTCAGTTTTCAGAGGACAAAACTCCATAAAACGAAAAATAAAGTTGGTCTAGCCTTAGGCAAATCAGCAGTATGGAGTCCTCTTGTAGTGAGTAAGTGAACTATAGTTTATGCTGCTTTCAGCAATATTCCATCAATATAGGACATCAGAAATAGACTTCACACATTGTACTCGTGTGGGGAATGGAACCTGTGTCTTAGTCGTGATGCAAGAACTCTTGAACCACTAGGCTGCCCAGCCATCCCGCCAGGATAATAAATGTTTGAGGTTAGAAATTGAAATGCACTGCACAAAGCAGGCCCAAATTCTGCATTGTTGCTTGGATATGCTGCACTAGTTCTTCACTGACCAAAGTGTGTCATCATATCCCAACTGTGTAGATTAATGTTCTTGTTATTTATCACTGGATTTTCTGGTCCAGACTTAATAATTTACAGACAGCCACTGTATGGCTGGACTATTGCTGAGAGCAGCTTTACAAGCCAACCAACCAATGACCCAGGCAGTGCAATGTACCACGGAGGCCTGGAGTAGGCAAACAGACACGACAACCACCATATGTTTACTATAGAAATACCCAGGTATGAGTGGTTAGGATTTGTTTCTTAGCATTTTCATCAATACCATAGCAAAGTATATGTCATGGAAACAATAACCATTGTTTAATCTTTAGTGAAGAAAAATATTATTCAAGCAGTTTTGAGACATGATCACTAGTGAACCCTACAATATACTCGGGTAACCAATCTTGTCTAAATGTTACAGTCTAAATACTAAAGTTTATCTTTTCTTCCATCGCTAAAGCATGTGGGAAATATTGCGGTATGATTCATCCAAGGTTCCTTTTCTTAAAATATTCCTGTGTCTTGTATAACCACTGTTTTGTAAGGACATGTTGAGACAGTCATCATGTATTATGACTGAGGGTTTCATCTTGCTTTTCTACTTGAGGAAAGAACAATGCTTGAGATCAAAGAACAACATGCACACCTGAGAGTATACCAACATCCTTTTAGTGTCTCTGACCATTGGCTGATGAAGCTTTAAGCTGAATGTGGTAGATAGACTGATAATGTACAGGTGGGTTTCTTACTAAGGTGTGTTAATCACGCAGTATGTGTGATAGTTTATGATTTATCACTGCCAGTTCTGAAGTGATCATAAGACTTGCCAAGTTTGGGTTATATAACTTCAGGCCTACCATACAAACGGTGAACAAATCATCAAAACTGAAATCATATACTCCAAAACAGAACACAAATCGCCAAAATAGGAAAATAAGCTGCCCAAACAGCCACAGTATCCTCTAAAAAATTAAACAAATGCTCTGTAACAAAATGTAATTGTTTGGAATTGAAACAAAACTTGCGTATCAGCTACAAGAAGAACGGTTGCCAAAGCTTACAAAAAGGCAATCATAGCTTCTAAAAATGGCAGTCATTATGAGCATCCCAAAACGGCATAAATGTCATCAAAAAAGGCAGCTGGGGGTGACGAACAGTCTCTGTTCAATAATGTTTTTCATCACCATAAGTCTAATCTTATAAATTTGATATCAGGATGTAGCGCATCAACCCCAAAATGTATTAAGCTTCAAACCTCAGTATAGTGTCCATATTTCTCAGGGTCAGGCTTGGGATACTGCACAGTTTGGTCACTCGTTTGACTTTAATATTAGGATTTGTTCTGAAAATTTCAACATTTGAGTGAGTCAATATATGATTGTATGATGGTAACTCACTCATTCTCCAATTGGAAAACATTATGTGATATAGGTGGAGGGTGAGGTGCATGTGTGGACATGTGATCTAAGGCATAATTGTACAGAGTGAAGATGTGAAGATATCCCTTTGGACAAAAAAGAAACTTGTAATAGCAGTTCAAGTCCCAGTTTACCACATTAGGTGTTACCAAAATTGCACACATATGAGACTTGCATCACTGGATCGCATCCTTCTGCACTAAGCTGACATGATCTCTGACGAAGTGTGGTAAGCCCAGTTCTCTCGTGAAATGTGCCCTAAACACCTTGTATCAGTATCCACATGTACAGATAAGTTGTGTATCTAAGGAAATTATATATGCATATATCTATGTGAAAACTCCATTCCTATTTAAGTTTGTTGCATACAAGTATGCTTGAATTTTTGTAAATATTCAATAAATTTGATCTTATATGCACAAATAGATAAAATAACAGGTATATTGAGAGGTTCTGTTTCAAAGCATGAACGTGGCAACAGTCTTCATATTTGATGGTTTCTGGTTTCTCATGTTTGGAGGAGATTTCTGCTGAATAATTAGTAGACTAACACTTACGCCCTGAATATGTATAATATTGATAGTAAGAAAAAACCCATTCAAATTGAAAATGAGCTCCAGAAAGCATCTGAAAACATCTGAACCTGTGGAAATCTTGACTTGCTTCATCTGAGGCTTTAGTATTTGAAGGAAGACTGGGTACCAGGGGAAATAATGTTCAGGGATTGTGACAGACTAAATAGTTAGTAATACAATGTATATCAGTAGTACTGGGCAGTGTGAAAGAGTTAACAGCTCTGTTGACAGATGGACCATCAGATGAAGTTAATATGCCGAATGAGTTCTGAATGAGCTTTCTCCTATTTGAGTAAAATCTATATTTTCTTTTGCATTTCAGGCTGAATTTTTATATCATGTAAGTGTAACAGCATCTGTTATCAGGAATTCAGGTTTTGCACTTTTACAAAGAAACTGAAAAACATTCTGAGCAATGCAGAAATTCTTCGTGTGCAGCGAGGTTGAAAAGTTCATGTTGGATTGATTTTTGCATAATTCATTGCGTAAGGATTCGATCGTTACAGTGGTGGCTCAGTGCTGTGGTTGTGGAGGGAATGTAATCTTTGTTGTCATGGAAACCAATATTTGCAAGGTTGATCGGTAATGTTAGGGAAGTGAAACAGATTGGTGACTTTCTGTACTGAAGAGCTTTCAGCTTCTGTGCACACAGTTGTGATCAGTGCATCTTCAGGTGGACTCCTTGGTCAGTTTGGCTTGACAAGATTAGTTATTTGTTACAAAAGGTCCAGTGTAGTGTGTCATGTTTGCATGTGTGGATGTTGTGAAAGAATTTTTATGCTCAGAGTAAGTGTTATATAGAAATGATCAGTCATATTACTGGTAAACTGTGAAATATGATAGAAAGTAATAAATGGGATTAGGTTAGGGTATGGTGAGGCGTGCATTTTTGGTATGCACATGTTTATGTGTCTCAGTTATGCAGTTTGAGGCTCATGATGTTGATCACCTGATTGTCTGGTTCAGACTCTATTATTTACAGAGAGCCAACCTGAAATATTACTCAGTGCAACGTTCAACAACAAACAACTGTGTACATGTCTACATGTTTAGTGTTTGTGCCAGTTCTGAAAGCAGAGTCAGTGAAATAAAATGTAGTATGATTCTGACTAAATTGTGCCATGCTTGGTACAAAAGGTGACAATGCTTGTCATAAGAGGTGACTATGCTTGTCATAAGAGGCAACTTACAGGATTGGATGGTCAGACTTGCTGATTTGGTTGACACATCATGGGTTCCCAAATGCGCAGATTGTTGCTCATGCTGTTGATCATTGGATTGTCTGGTCCTGACTTGATTGTTTACAGATTGCCGCCATATGGCTGGACTATTGGCTGAGTGTGTCATAAACTCAGAGCAAGTGGATAATTAGTCAGGACAAGTTACTCTCTTGAAGTTACTTGCCCTGTGGCAAGTGGCTCTTAAACAAAATTTTGAACCTCTGCTTATAATGTCAGCCCAGTTGTACAGGAGAAATTTCTACCAGAAATGCTGCAGATGATCATGGAGATATAAATAAATATGTCAAAAACTTATGACAGACTGACAGATTTAATTTAATTTAATTTGATTAAAGTGTTTCAGTGTCACATTATACACAACAAAAATGGCATTTACATAAATAACTATTACATAATTGGATAAAATAATATATATATATGTAAGGCACTAGTGCTTAATTAGATGCTGTGATGTGGTGGAGATGGTGTTCAAATCAGGTGTCAGACTTCAACCCAAACAGCAAGGTATCTCCACAGCTTGATGTGTCTGTACCAGGCATTTTGGTGCATGCTGAAAAAACACAGCTGATTGTCTGTGAGATTGGCAGTGTTACGCAAAGAAGGTTGATAATGCTGTAGACAGTTCTGGTACATGTTAGTGCCATCAAGTACACATGTAGTAGAGAAATTCAACGACCTGATGTAACAGGTCTTCTGATAGAGATGTACCATTGGTGTGCGTTTGTAATATGGTGTATGCCATGCAGGAGGCAATGTGCACAGTGAACTGCAATAGCAATTGAGAAAGCGTTCATGCTAATTAGTGTGTTAGTATTTTGTGTCTTTTCTTTCCATGAATTGGGTTTAATGTTGCCAGAAACACTGTTGATCTTTACTCGCTTTATTGTTTCCAGTATGTGTGGGTTATGGGTGGCTGCCACATTTTGCTGTGCAGAGTTGTGTCCCTTGTCCCTTATTGTGAGTTCAACTCCTGGTCCATCCAAAGTAAAACTTTCATTCTCTCAGCTCAATACCTGTTTGTTTCATCAGAGTGGTAAAGGGACTGTACATCTTCCCACACAAAGCTCACATGCCTTGTTTTTCTGTAGTATCACAGTACCTTATATAATTTTGGTAGTTTTGTCAGTATCATACATGTCCTTGTGGGGTTAAAGGGGCACTGATGCGGAGCTATTTCCGTGGACTGGTGTAAACATTTGTTACTGTTTTTCTCCCGTGAGTACCCGGATGATATCACAGAATTCGTGACTGGTTCGTGACCTCTGCTGCGCATTCCGTAAGCGCAATTGATAGTTTAATTATAGACAGATCAACTTAGGTGAAGTCATTTTTACTTCATAACAAATGTATGATGAAAACAAACGAAACACTTTGAAGGTTAATCATCTGCCAGTGGTAGAAATGGTAAAAAACTAATAGGACGGAAAAATAACGAAGCCAATGTACGTCTCTATATTTTGTCTCATAACCCTAATTAGTTTATTGTCATATTTGTATGATTCTGAAAATTAATAAAAGAACACACGATCTGCTTATACTCATAGTAAATGTCTAACATAACAGCAACATTTATACATTGTGTAGATTGCCAATGTGGATCCTATTTCACACACATACGCGATCTAGTGTGTGTTTTCTGTCATACAGATTCTGCTGAATGCTACAACAAATAAATTAAAACAAAATGCAAATAATGAATGTAAAACAGACTAATTTTATAGCAACAATGTCAGGCTACTACCTTGTTCAGGAATGTATCCATCAATATCCACGTAAAAGAATTCGTATTCCATTCATCTGCAGCTGGTAAATAATCCTGCTCTATGTCGTGTGTCTTACAACTGTCTAGTTTGCGAAAAACACATCGTTTCACGTCTTTCGTTGGTGAAAACCAGATAAACCTCTCATTGGTCTCCCAAGATAGCACACCTGGCAAACTAATTGTATGATGTCCACTATTCTAAGTAATTTAGTTAACCAATAATGAGCAATCAATCAATCAACGCAAGGGTGGTTAATTCTTTGAAGGGAGGATGTTGTTTTTGCACTCACTCTTTACGACAGGGTGTAGTCATCTTCACACACTGCCTTTTGACAAATCCGCTAGAAGATAAAAGTAATTAATCAATCAGTGTGTTATCGGTTAATCCTTTGATCGATGTTTGTTTTTGTAACTCAGCTGATAAACCCTCTTGCATCACTTACATGCACATATTACATAACATACAATACATTTGCCATTACAGACCTTAATTTATAATGTTGAGTATTTACTCCAGACAGGAGAAATGCCAAATGGGAACCTTTGTTGAGTAACCAAAGTGGTGTTACTACTAATTATACCTGTTATAAATTCATTAATTGACCATCCAGAGAATGATGACAAATAACACGTGTAGGTTTACACCATCAAACGCGAGTTACAGCAAGGAAGATGTAATCTCTGTGTTGCATGCAGCCTGAAAACACTTATGGGCCGAAACTGTTTTGAGGATACCAACGGAATTTCGTTACATGAGGAATACACACAGGCATTTGCTGTGTACTTGGGTAAATAGGTGAAATAAGGGTTTGTTTACGTAAGAAAATTTTCAGATTTCTCTACCAAAGGCAAAGTCATCGTTTTTTGTTTACGAATTCAAATAAATCAACTGTGTGTTTTTATTATCATAAATAATAAACCATTGTAGTTACCATAGCTACGAAAATTTACGTATATTTGCTATCACAGCTGAACCAACTCTCAAAACTACCTATATATATAAAGCTTTGCAATCTTCCGTACTGAAACAAATGGCTTGCTACGTGCCTGTAGACATCATATTTTCATGTAACATGATTAAATATCGAGGTTAAAAACACAGAAATAGGATCAAATTGGATCAGAAACTATACCATCCAAGCATCCGAAAAGAACTACACTGCTGGGATATTTGGTTACGATCAGACTAGGGACACCATGGATATTTTTAAACAAATGGCATATGATGGGCATCCGGCCTCCTGACTGTTTAGGTGAAGAAATTCTGCTAATATGGACAGGAGCCCAGTTCCTTTGTCCGTCACGGTCGAAGGAGCGGGCGCTGACCAATTTGCGGTTTGGTTTCGTAATTCGACCGTTGGCGAGAAACATTATTCGCTCCGCATCAGTGCCCCTTTAAACACTTTATCCCCTTTAACTGTGTGGCAGTTCCATTTTAAAACAGCTCCATAGCTCTTCATTCTGGTAGTGAGAGGTATCACGCACACACTTATACATGATATCATTAAGAAAAGTGGTGTTACTTCAAAAGAACTCATAGCAGAACTGTCACAAGCCACTAGAGTAACCTTGACAACCACTATACTCAGGAGCACATGTGTATCAATTAAATGCCTCTATCCACTATGTACATGTCTGATAAACCTTTTTGTCCTTGCAGACAAGTCCTTTCCCAGGCACAGCTTAGTTCTGGATCGCAATGTGACGTGTGAAGACATTCCTGAGGAGAAAGTTGGCAAGTTTATCTCCCACACATGGACATGCCACAACATAAGGTCAGACATCTTAATACACCTCCTTGTTTGCTTTAAGAAGCCACCAAAATGGGGATCTGATGGTTAATTGAGGGTATTTGAATGATTTTATGCCACTGGCCTTCATTTTTATTCACTTTTCCTCCTAGTAGACTTTGTTGCTAAACATTCACTTATTGTGTTCAACAGTCAAAGAAAACTACTTCTATGTATGTCATCAATCTGTGCTGTATGAAATTGATTTGATTGGTCCATTGTTTTGACACTAGCAGGAACAATCAGCTGGTAATTATTGGAATATATACAGGTCTGGATATCAGTCAACAGTTTGTTTTAACATGTAGTAAAGGGTCAAAAGTAAAACCAACTTTTCATATATACTAAAGTTAAGGACCACCCCAATATTTAGTATTATAGTACTTGATAGTTCATAGTATTATGATACATATGATTCTTAAATATAGAATTTTCTGGTGTCCTTAACCTTTTTGTTGATTGTATATTTGTGGTTGTATATTGTGTAAGGAAAGTGACAACACTCTTGACAACTGGTCCGACTACTTAAGGTCTATGTTGTGTGCTGATTGCTCTCTGTTTGATTGGCATTTGAGATGTTGATGAACTTTAACAAAGGCACACTAGTTCATGGATAACAACTTCTTTATCATACATTATAAAGAAATTGATATACGCATTTCGTGTGAAGATGGGGATATAGTATTAGGCTCATACCTACAAATAGCAGTATTTTAAGAACCATTCTCTAGATTCTTTTCATATTTGGTACATAGGTTCATCATAGTAAAAGACCGGTCTCAGTCAGGTTTTGTGACCTTTACCTTCATTTCAAAGTCACAAAGGGACTTTGGCCTTTTACCCTTTTTTGTGAGATATCTCAAGAACCATTCCCAGAATTTTCTTCATATTCATCTCCAAGCTTATTCTAAAGAGTTAGGCACAGGGCCCACTTGATTTTGGTGACCTTGACGTAATTTTCACGGTCATGGCGACACTTTGAAGATTTCAGCATGTTAAGGTGCACGTTAAGCTTGTCAGCAAGATACCTCAAGAACCGTTCTCTGGATTTTCTTCACATTAGACGTCAAGCTTCATCTAGGGAAGAATTTGGTGACCTTCACTTAATGTTCAAGGTCTTGGAGACACTTTGATGATTTCAGCATGTTCACCTGCATTTTAAGCTTGTCAGCATGATATATCAAGAACTGGTCACTAGATTTTCTTACTCATCACCAAGCTTCATCTTGGGAAGGTGCATTAAACTACTACCTTCTTTTTCAGGACTTTGTAAGTTTGATGTGATAATTAGTGGCAGGGGATTATGTCACCTTAGTGACAATGCTTGGGATGACTGTTCTGTTGTCAGTGTGAAAATCTTTTAAGTAGTCTTAAACCGAAGAGGTGCATGCTGTAAAAAATCCCATCACCCAACACCCGGGACAAGTCAGTTTTCATTTCGGGCAGTCAAATAATGGTATCTTACTTATCCATGGACTCATAATGAAGAAATTAAACTTAGCAATCATAATAAAGTAGAGCTAGTAGAGTGTAAAACTATCACTCTTCGATAAATAGCCCAGTAAAACATTAACATCACGCATTGTGTCATAAAATCAGGGCAATTGGAAGATTAGTCAAGACAAGTTACTTTCTTTAAGTCACTTGCCCTGTGGCATTAGTGGCTTTTCAAAATATTTCTGAACCCCTGAGGTGGTGGGGTAGCCTTGTGGTTAATGGGTTCACTTGTCATGCCAAATTCTCAAGTTCGATTGCCCACATGGCCACAATCTGTGAAGCACTGGTGTCCCGTGATATTGCTGGAATATTGCTAAAAGCAGCGTAAAACCTGAATTGCTGACTCATTTAAACCCAGCACACTGTTTGTTGGAAAGGCAGGGTTTCTGTTAATTTGAATACCCACAGGATGAACACCCTGGGACAATGATATGCCATAAATAATAAGGGTTGGGTATAGCGAAAATATTTGTATTGTGATATATTGGGATATGTGTTGGCATATTACAGTGTGTATTTCATGATATTGTGGAAGTGTAATGTTGATCACATGTTTTTAGGTAATGAAATTACTGTTTCCTTTCTTTTGAAACAATGTCACTGGCTACTTTAAGGCTCAGAAGCATTTCCACAAGATATCAGTTGAAAATGAAGACATTGATTTGGAACTGGAAAAAAAGTGTCTACAGCGGCTTTTGGCTTGTCTATCCTTACAACAAGTGCGGTACTAACCTATGTTTTTTGTTTATAGGGTGCCATTTGAACATTCTCAAAAATATCAATGAATAATAATATAAAGAAAACAAAAATGTTAATTGTATTTTTTACTACTCCACAAATATTACTGATCACATTTAATAAATTATCAATTGCATTGGTTGAACCAGTTCATAAAAATTGTTCTGCAGTATGTCATATTGTGAAGTTCGAAGTGCAATATGGTGGTTAACCGGTATTTTCGCTCAGTTACCAGGAAAAGCAGAGTCAGTTTGACTCAAGCCCCTGCAATGGATATCCAGCTTTATCATCTTCCCATTTTCTTTAACCCACTGATGAAAAAACCATATTGGAACCTGATGGCACAGATAAAAAATTAAGAAAGTGTAAAAGTGAAAGTGAAAATGTAAATCCTGAAAAGTAAGACATCATTCGATAAATGCCTATTATATGCTTCACCATGTTCTCAATCTGGAGTAGAGCTGGAATTATGGTCCAGTGGTGTCATTCAATAATTTGAAAAAGGATTGATGCATATAAATCTATAATTCCACATCATGCCTGTCAGAGACCAGAAATAGCCATCTAATAGGGAGTCTGTGAGCAGCCTGTTCCAGCAAACATCATGACCTACTGCTGGAAACGGCGGCCATACTCTTTTTGCCCTCAAGAACAATGACGCAGTCTCAGAACCACATCACCTCCAACACTTACTTTTGCTGCCTGCTCATCATTTGGATCAGGCAGGATTTAATTGGATCAGATGGTGTTGTAGGTTAAGATATTCCTGGAAAGGCTTGTCCACTTGTTCCAACAGTACATATGATTGCATTGCCATTTTTCTGGTAGGTTCCTGTTGACTTTGCTGATTCCTATTGTTACTGCTGACAAGAGATGGGTGTGTGATAGTCTGTCGTACAGATGCTGAAGTATATATATCCAAGAAAGCCCATGTAAGTCTAGATTTCCATAGCTTCTGAAAATGAAGAAAGTCTTGGGACTCCATTTTATTATATTATTATTTTTCACTGTGAACATTTTTTCAGTAAAATATGTTCATTTCAGAGACTAGCTGCTAGTCTAGGTGTGTGCGGAAAGGGTAATTGCAGTGCTAATGTCTATGAATAATGCTATGTGACAGTTTCCAGATTGGCAAGATCGCATTTCAAATAAGGAAAGCTTAAAGTGTTTCATGGTGTTATTATAACATATTGCCCAGTGATCAATTTGATAGCAAGTTTATCTCATGGGGAATGGACAAAACTATATAGTTTCAGTACTGTTAGTTGTAATTTAGAAGGATGTTTGACCTGAATCCACAAATAATACCATTCATGTCACAATGTTGGGGAAATAGTTTGTTTTACAGTTTTTCCACTGAAGATAAATGACCAAGTTACATATTCTTGAAAAGTAAATTGAAGTGTTTTAGTTTCAAGCTAAGGCCAGACCAATTTTATTTCTTGTTTAACAGAGGGAGGAGAGAAAAAATGATCACAGTAATATTCCTACCAAATGCTGAAAATGTTTCACTTTGGGCAATTCACAGAGTGTACATGGGACAAGAAAGTTTTTGTAAGTTTACATTTTTTGCCAATAAGAACATTAGGATTTTAGTTTTTTGAGCAGGCAAAAATTTTTTTCTTATTATAGAAAAAATGACCAAAGGATCTGTAAAGCAAAAAATATAACTGGTCTGGCCTAAAGTCAGTATTCCCATAAAATAAGTCTAATTTGTTATTTTCCCAGTTTTTAATAAGTAAATGTTTTCTTCACAGTGGTGATAAACTGAATGTAAGGGTGATGAGAAGAGCAGTGAATTAGAAATGACTGAATTACTTCAGCTGAAGAACAATAAATGAAGGATGAATTCTGAGACATAAAGTCAGCTCAGAAAAATGACAGTGAAATTCTAATATTGATTGATGAGTAGTTGAACACTTGGTGCCCAAGAAAGTTTTATGTAATTTTATTCCACCTTCACACAACACACATGGCTGATTTGCAGGGTAATGACTATCATTTTAAGGAACAGTGTGGTTAAATGCCATTTTGAACATTATTAAGGTTATACAATGCATGTCAGTTTACTTATACTGAACAGCAAAAGAAACAACTCAAACATGTTTTTAAATAGACAACATAAACATGAACACTTTTGCGAGATTTCATTTTTTGGAACTTGGGTTTCTTTTGCTGTTGAGTATAGGTTTGAAGCCTGAGGGGATGCAGTTCACTGATGTTCACTTCTTTGTTAATGCGAAGACCTAGGTTCAATTCCCTCCATGGGTACAATGTGTGAAGCCCATTTCTGGCATTCCCTCAGCATGATATTGCTAGAATAATGCTTAATTATTGTAAAACCTCACTCACTCACTCACTCACTCACTCACTCACTCACTCACTCACTCACTCACTCACTCACTGTGCCCCAAAACAACTGTTCATAGTGAATTGTGGTGCCCAAAATGACTGAATGCTTCATTGAACAAATCAAGATAGCTTGATTCAAGCAGGGGAAACAGTGAGAACTCTCACCATTCAGATCACATCTCACTAAAACAGTCTCACACCAAAACAGTATAACTTGTGAAATGTGTCATAGCCCTATGCCAATCAGCCCCTTATATTATATTCAGTTTCTGGGACTTATTAGGTTCATTGAAAGAAGCTTATGTGACATGTTTGAGTTATAGATGGCCTCATTTCACCAGCTGACAGAAAATATGAGATATTCATCATGACCATGCTTCATAATGTTATTTGTGTTTGCCCTGATGGATGTGTGTACTTTATACAAACCCATGAAACATTCTTAAGATTACCAGTAGTTATCGTAACAAGGGTAACTATAAATGCAATGATATTCTTACATTTATACTGAGGCATATGTGTGTGTTTATATTCAGTCCTGCTGGCCCATTCCTTCAGGGCAGCAGACATTTTGTATTAGCATTATTACATAAATAAGCCAGAGGGTCAGTTTGATTAACTTTCCGATACTCGATAAATTTCTTTGATATTGGAGAGCTGACAGTGACTATTTATCATTTCTGTTCTTATTTGGTGCAGCTTTCATCTGACAGACTGACAGAGTCATTCAGGATGTTTATGTTGTTGGCTGGTTGTTTCTTATACCACATTTATTAGGGTTTGTTTACTTTATGATAAAGTTGGGACCAAGAAATCTGAGTGACCATATCTTGTGAAACTGATAAGAAGGTGTTAGGACTGAAAGGCGTCATAACAAATTCCATGAAATATAGTTACCCGATAATTTCTTTGCTAAATATTTGTGTGTTTCAAAAATCTCAAACATAAAATGATAATTTAGGAAGTGTTTCTGGATGGCTGAAATGAAGCTCTAAGACGTTTTTAATATTGGGGCTTCAGCTTTTTCAGTACCATTACATATCTGCATTTTCTAAATGTGTATATTGTTACGAGTGTGTATTTTCTGTATATTTTGTGATTAATTAGCCAATAATTATTATTGGGTCACAACCCTTAGTGTTTTGAATAGTAATTGACTTGTGACTGGGTATAACTAGCTCTCTTTGCCAAATAATACAAAATTTGAATGTTTTTGTTCTGTTTTGTTGGTTCACGGGGGATTTCTTACATCGTTTGTCACAGCAACTTCTTAGCCGTAACAATGTGTTAATAATTATCTCTGTATGAGGGATTGATTAGCTAAGACCACATATTATCCCTAAGTAGAAAAATGAATGCTACAAACTCTACCTAATTTTGTAGTCTCATTTGTTCCCAATTTTCTAATCTGTCTGAAGATGTGAGGTCAGTGAGTGCAACAGTGTGTAGATTGTTTCTATGGAAAAGCACATCAAACACAACAGTTACCTTACTTCTTAAAGTTAGTGCTTATTATTGTGTTGTGTATAGGATGCTGCAAAAATGGAACTGTCGGAATCATTGTTCGAGTTTAGTGTCAATTCGGTAGGTTGGTTTATCCAGTGTCATGTAGTTACATTCAACATGAAGAGTGTGTCATGACCACAAGCCTAAGGCAGGCATGCATCTTGTTACATTCAGTAAGAACACTGGTAGATCCAGTTTGAACTTCATTATAGTACTTTGGTTTGGATCAGTTTTAGTTTGTTTGGAAACATTGTTATTTTTGGCTGGATAGATATAAAAATAGGACATTTTGGTTTGAGAAATAGGAGCATCTGGAGTTTGAGTACAGTGGATTGTGAAAGCATTTTCCGAGCATTGTGATTTGCTGAATTTGACAGACCAAGGTCACATTTCAAATAGTATGTGTTTGCTCCTTACCTCCAGGCATGGAGAGTTTTTAAGATGTTTAAAGAATGAACAGAGCTCCTACTGCTTTTATCCCAACTAGTGTTTCTCGTTTTCTCATGAGTTGGTTGGGTTTTATACCACTTTTAACAATATTCCAGCAAGTGAAACAAGTTTCACACATTGTTAAATGATTGTTAAATACTGTCCTGCATTTTGATCTCTTTTACCTGTTTAGAGTGTTACAAATGCTCCCTGATTTCTCAGGTGATCAGTTGATGCCTTTGCATCTGTTTGTTATGAGTGCCACTGTTGGTTCATAGTTCATAATGTGCTCACATTGGTACAGAATGTAGATGTCACTAATTCATCATGAGGATGAGGATCATTAAACACGGACTTTGTCTTCAGTGGAGACTTTTCCTGGAAATGGAATACCTCTGTTAGTTATATTGTTAAGTTATAAATTAACCCAGTGTTTGAACTCTTTTCACTTTTGTATGTTTGATGAATTTCCTTTTTTGGTTACAAACATTTTGTCCTTCGTATGCACACTGTTGGTGCATAATGAGGAAGGAAAGTGGTGTATGTACAGTGATGCAGGACATGAAGTATTCGCAAAATTATATGATCTGGATAAACTGGAACTTTCGGCTATTTGTGAAAAATTTGAAGAGGGATTCTGACTGTCAAAGATTTTGAAACAGTTTAGATGATGCCGATCAGCGCGATGATGATCATGGGAAAACTAGGACAACCTCACATTTTCCTGCTCAAGCTTTGGCATTTCTAGCAGTTCAGGAATGCCTGAAAGGCAAGCAGAATTCTCGATCAGCTTCACAGACCAATTTGTAACAAGCACCGTCATGTATATAATTGACATTTTGTATGGATGAGTGTGTTTGCATTTGGAGGCAATAGGACATAGGTCTGCTAATGCTTCTTCGTCAGGAGTGTAGGATTTGAAGTGTCACTGGGATCTCTTGAGGCACTTTTCCGGTGGCAGATATTAAAATACAAATAGCCATGAGATGTTTGTCTTTAATTTGATTTTCTTTTTCTGTGGCTACTATAGCTTTTATGTATGGAGGATTCTTGTCATGTTGAATAATTAGCTTAACAATGGGTCTGTGTGAAATCTCTAAAATTTATGTGGGTAGAGAAGTTGTTTGTATATCATTTCTCATAGAAAACCTAAATATGTAGGTAAAGTATGAAACAGAGACGTAATTTTATGTACTGACAATTATGATTATGTAACTTTTATGATTTGACAATGTTATTTCCTAAGGCCATAATGTTTAAATGAGAAGTTGATAGTTTATATCCGTCAATAATTTAACAATCATTTCTGCCGAGGCATGATAATTAAAATAGTTACACTTCCCCTTTACGATACATGTTTGTATGTGAAGCTTCTGTAGGCCTCACTGTGACCATGCATACTGTATAATCAATGACAAACAGACACATTACATCTAATGCCTTGGGTGGAACACTGGTCGTCATTAGGTGTGTTAACCCTTCAGGTGCTATGTTGCTGTAGTTTCCCATAGACCACAAGACCAAATGATTACCACGGTGACAACCAGTAATGCTTTTGATGTTTTGACTTGAAACTTTTGCAATCTAGTCCTAGACTGTTTTTGTAAGTGATTTAGTGCGATTAACAGTATGAGATCATATCGGGTTCATACAGATGGGAACTGAAGTTAAAATGTACAACTTTAGTGGAGACAATCATGTTAGTTCGCCATTGACAAATGTGTGGAGTTAGTGCTCTTTTGTTTGTTATGTTGGTTCATTTTACTTTTCAGTGAGACTTACATTAATCTATACAGTAATTTGTGCCATTTGAAACAAAGGAAATGTGTTTTCATCATGGCCTTAGCTGAAAGCGGTTTTAGGATAATCCTCTTTGTTGTGAACTAGTAGTCAGTTGCCAGTCAATCAGCGTTGCTTCCATACTTGTGATGGAGGATGCAGATCAGGATTGGTCTAATGCAGGGGACTAACTGACATGCTATAATCAATACTTAAGCCTCATAATTGCAGCACAGACATGTTTGCTTTCCTTCAGCTGTAAATTACCAGTTATTAACCCTTCTACTTTCATATAGATGTTACAGTTCTCTCTGCAGTGTTGTGGCCTTCAGCTTTGGTGAATAATTTGTTGTTTGTTGGTAGTATACCCATTATTAATTGTTTTAGAGCGTTCTACGTAGCCTAGTGGTTAAGGTGTTCACTTACCACACAGAAACCCAGGTTCAATTCCCCACATGGGCACATTGTGTAAAGCACAATTCTGGTGTCCCCCGCCATAATATTGCTGGAATATTGCTGGAAGCAGTGTAAAACCGACCATGCTCACTCACTCACTCACTCAGAGAGTGTCAATCAATGATTTAGCAGGTCACTGCTAGGAGAAAGCGAACAATGTGAGTGAATATATTCATTGCTGACTTCATGCAAAAAGGAAGTTTGCCCAGAGGATAAGCTGTATGATCAATATTCATTGTTACTAAGTATGAAAATTTGATCTTGCAATAGGACTTTATCTGGATGTCAAAAAAGTATATTTGGACGAGGGAGAAATTTGGACAAGTTTTGGAGGGATTAATGGTTTTAACTTTTTCTAATTCGTCTGAAAAATTAGATAGATAAAAATTAACTTTTAATTATTTAACATGTTTTCATAAATTCTTAGCTTAATAGATACAAAAAATATGTGAAAGATAATGATTTAAACACCAGTTGTGTGTGTCGAGGCATCTCTGTCAAGAGATAGTGTTCAGGTTGTCTCTCAGTGACGACGTTGGCAGACATCATCTAGCACTGCCTGTTAAATTGCCAGAGGATGAGGGTGAAAAATGGGGGCATTAGAGTTTAAAGAAAAGCAAAGAAAGAATCTGTTTCATGTACAGTACAGAATGAGCTGTTTTTGTCCTTACTTCCATTAGTTCAACACAGTTAGCTCAAGGAAACTGAAATTCTAACAGAAAAACAAAAAACACTTTCATCAAGAGACACATATTTGTCGCAAATCTTATTATTTCAGTTTTGTCTGTTTTTAATTCTCAGAATTCAAGATAATTATTGGATACTGGAGCCCCTGCAAAAACTTGCAATAATTATACAACCCAGGACAAAAATATGTTACTCCTTTTTACATTATGCCAATCATGTCAGAAGAGTCGATGAGTCAATTACGTGGTCACTGTTTTTGGTTGCACAAGTGACAGTCTGTGGAGATTCTGATGTCATTGGCATCAATATGAATGACGTGGAATTCAGCTACATGTTTCAGAAAACTCTTGCAGGATGATTGATTAAGGGTTTTGTCAGTAGTTCAGTTTAATCTAAGACAATATTCTTTATCGGGTCTATCCCTAGAGGCACTGGTTCAGGGAATTCCATTGAATCATGTCTCCATTACTAGGTTGTTGTAGCATAAATGATACATTGCGTTAGCACTGTGAGTCACAAATGCATCTCATACAAAATGTAACATTTTACTGTGCTGTTTTACCTTGATGTGTTTACAATGATGTGTGTTTTATCCACTGTGACATGAAACCAAGACAGAACCAAGACAGACATGGAAACTACTGGGTTAGCTCATGTCAATGTTGCACTGGTAAATGTAATGTACCATTATTATGTCGATGTAGGTAGACAGAGTCCAGTTGTTGATTGGAATAAACATTTGAGTAGTTTTGCAGTCTCACTTTATGTCATTGAAACACAGCGACCACTGACAAGTTCCATATACCTGCCTCAAGCTGCTTCACTCAGTTGGGCTCACCTTATTTCATAGACTAATGCTTAGTCCCTGAATATATAATTTTGACTGTAACAAAAAGCCTATTTAAATTGAAAGGAAGCCCAAGGAAGACCAGATTCCTGAACCTGAGGAAATCTATGCTTGCTTCATTTAAGGCTTTAGCATTGCAGAGAGGGCTCGGCAGTACTGAAAAATAATGTGGTTCAAGGACTGGGAGACAGACTACTTATATGACTGCTTGCTTTGCAGAGAGGGCTCGGCAGTAGGGGAAATAATGTGGTTCAGGGACTGGGAGACAGACTACTTATATGACTGCTTGCTTTGCAGAGAGGGCTCGGCAGTAGGGGAAATAATGTGGTTCAGGGACTGGGAGACAGACTACTTATATGACTGCTTGCTTTGTAGAGAAGGCTAGACAGTAGGGGAAATAATGTGGTTCTGCTGGGACTGGGAGACAGACTACCTATATGACTGCTTGCTTTGCAGAGAGGGCTCGGCAGTAGGGGAAATAATGTGGTTCAGGGACTGGGAGACAGACTACTTATATGACTGCTTGCTTTGCAGAGAGGGCTAGGCAGTAGGGGAAATAATGTGGTTCAGGGACTGGGAGACAGACTACTTATATGACTGCTTGCTTTGTAGAGAAGGCTAGACAGTAGGGGAAATAATGTGGTTCAGGGACTGGGAGACAGACTACTTATATGACTGCTTGCATTGTAGAGAAGGCTAGGCAGTAGGGGAAATAATGTGGTTCAGGGACTGGGAGACAGACTACTTATATGACTGCTTGCATTGCAGAGAGGGCTAGGCAGTAGGGGAAATAATGTGGTTCTGCTGGGACTGGGAGACAGACTACCTATATGACTGCTTGCATTGCAGAGAGGGCTAGGCAGTAGGGGAAATAATGTGGTTCTGCTGGGACTGGGAGACAGACTACTTATATGACTGCTTGCTTTGCAGAGAGGGCTCGGCAGTAGGGGAAATAATGTGGTTCAGGGACTGGGAGACAGACTACTTATATGACTGCTTGCTTTGCAGAGAGGGCTAGGCAGTAGGGGAAATAATGTGGTTCAGGGACTGGGAGACAGACTACTTATATGACTGCTTGCTTTGCAGAGAGGGCTAGGCAGTAGGGGAAATAATGTGGTTCAGGGACTGGGAGACAGACTACTTATATGACTGCTTGCTTTGCAGAGAGGGCTAGGCAGTAGGGGAAATAATGTGGTTCAGGGACTGGGAGACAGACTACTTATATGACTGCTTGCCCATGGTTTACTGTGTTTGTGTTCAGAGTATGAAAGGGTATCACTGATCCAGCCCACATTACACGCCCTATCCTTCCCAGGATCAGCTGTTAGTTTCAACTACATAGTCAAGATTTGTCAGTATTTTTTTCATTAATTTGTCAGAACTATATGCTCGTTCATTGGGCACATCTTAAATGGATGTGATTGGACAGCATCACTTTGTCATGTATGCTTCATATGATGTCGTAAGGATTTTGTGTTGAATATGCACTCAACTTATCAGATGTTGAAACGAACAGGGATGAGTGGCTTTTTGTTTCTTTGGAAGTAATTCAGTCTTATCACAGAAAGTGAGACTGATAAATCTGGGGTGGACATCCCAAGGTAATATAGATCTGATTTTCCACTTCAGTGAAACCCTTGAGAATGGCCATGGTTTAGCAAACCTAGTAACATTAGCTTGTTGTATCTGTGATTCATGGTAGAAGCCTTTGCTTTATACAGTCAGGACCTGGATCTAATGACACTTGTATAAATATGCAGTCTTCATTGTTTGTCTTCATGGGAGCCGTGAAGATCCAGGTTAGAATTGATCTCCATCAGCCCATGCTTGTCATAAGAGGTGACTAACAGGATGAGGTGGTCAGACTTGCTGACTTTGTTGATAATGTCATCGGTTCCCAATTGTGTAGATCAATACCCGTGTTGTTGATCACTGGACTGTCTGGTCCAGACTCAATTATTTACAGACCACCACCATATGGTAGGAATATTGCTGAGTGCAGTGTAAAACTAAACTCACTCACTCACCATGTGACCCATACTATTGCCTGAAATCTGCTGGCATGTTAAAATGAACTTAGGCAGAGAGGAAATTTCTGAGAAGTCTGAGAAATGGACTCTATTGATTTTCTGGGTATAATGAGATTAGGTTGTGATTATTGAGCTGGTAAGAGATCTGGGGCTCCTTTCACAAAGCACTAAGGTGATCGTATGTCACTAAGCCTTAGTGCAATGTTAAAGAATGTGAGTTACGGTTAACCTTAGTAAAGACTGCTTGGTGAAAGGAGTCACTGTTGGCTCTAGTATGATACTGTCACATGAAGTTCTTGTGAATTTCAATACATACCACCTATTTGTTCAATGAAAGATTATTTTTTCAGTGGTGTTTTTGAAACAAATATTTTGTAAAAATGAAAGATGTTTTTCATTTTCATTATGTTTGTCTTTTTCTTAATGTCTGACTAAATGGAACTAGATCTAAGCTGAAACATCCAGAGACTATAATAGATCTTTGAAAATGTGAAAAGCAAAATCACCCATCATGGTAGGGTTTCAGCCAAATTTAGTTCATCAAGTTTGCCAATCAAACTTAATCAAGTAAGCTAAGATAATCAGGTTTGCTTTGATTGTAAGAAACAGCTAGAAACAAATTTGATAACATAATTTAGAAAAATTACTCAAGTAATGTGGTACTGTTGGGGTCAGTGGCTCTCCTTGATCAACAGCATGTCCAGTTGATGTGTCATCCAGCTGAATTCATCGATCAGGATCTATGAGTGGACCTGAAAGAGTGGACCTGAAAGAGTGGACCTCAGTAGGTTCATTTCCTAGAGAAGCAGTGTAAGTGAGTAACTGAATGAACCATCTTGTAAACAACCCCTGCAGATCATCTATGTTATGCTTGTGGACTGTTTGAGAGAGACTGAGACCAATGGCCTAGCATCAGCATGCAGTGTATGTTACAGCCTTTGAAATCCTTGCAGGTCAGCTAGCCTGAGACTACTACATTAGGGCTATAGTACTTGGGATTTGTTTCTTTTTTGCTTTAACTTTGAACTAAACGATCAAGAATGTGTTGTGTTATTATTTTTATAGGATATTTTTGAAGTGCACATATTGATGAAACTAGTACATGCTCAAGGTGCTGTTATTTTTTTGTTTGAACAGGGACTTGTGAAATGTGTTTTTTAAATTTGAAAAAAATGCTCAACATTTAAAGATTTAGATACAGAAGTTCAACATTTCCCCAAGTCTATATTGGAGGCCAAGAAGATTGTAATGTAGATGTTGTTCTTTAGAACCTGCTACCTGATTAAAAACATTCACCAATTTCTGGCCGGAACCTTAAAGGTCTTAAGCATTTAAATCATGGAACGGTGGAGTCATTATACAGTTGTGTTGATCTCATGACTTGACCTTGAAAGTGGTTGCCAATAGGATAAAGCTCCTTGACAGAGGCATCAGTAATCCTCAATAGGCTTGTAAACTACATCCTCTGGCTGTGAACTGTACGTTGTTGGACATAGGCCAAGAACAATGTGTTTGGATGTGGCAAGTGTGTCTGAATATTTATCCTGATAAAATAGTATTGAATTTCATTATGTGTAGATAGGATGTACTTGAAGTAGATATTTTACCTTGTAGATCCACACTTTCTGTAACACAGCAGTTCATCTGTTCATAATCAGTGAGTCAGGTTTTACACCGCTTTGAGCAATATTCCAGCAATATCATGGTGGGTCACCAGAAATGGGTTTTACACATTGTACCCATCTGGGGAATCGAACTCAAGTCTTCACCCTGATGAGCGAATACTTTAACCACCAGACTACCCCACTTAGTGGATAGAGCATTTGCCCTGGAGGGTGTAATGATGTTGGAAAAAGACATTAACAGGTGGTATGTGTTGTTATGCTGCTTGGTGATTTGATGGTGTGTTGAGAGTCAGTATACTGGATTATCCAACTGTGGTATCTCGATGGTCCACCATTTAAACCCAATATCAAATGCAACTCATGCAGGCAGGCAGACAGGCTCAAACATACTCAATCATCTCTACTCAAGTGAAATAATTATGATTGTAAACCAAAAGTCACAGTGTTCTGTAATCTGATTGGTCGAATGTTTCATTTGAAACCTCTGGCTGACGCCGTCGGTTTCAAATGCATTCCCGTGCTTCAAATACTCAAAAACACCCGGAAATTGGCCAACACATGATGTTTATCTCCTAAATGTTATGCAAAACCCCATGTGATCTTGTTTCACCTCCCAGAGTTAAAAACATACAGTTCCTTCTGAAAATCTTAAGATTAGTCTGTCATGGAAAGATAAGGTTAAATAGCCTAAACCACAATAATGCTTCAACCACTAAGGCAACCCCACTGCCCCTGTTCATGATCAGTTCAGGCAAGTCTGTAAGTGAGACATAGTGTAACATTTTTGACTTGCAATCCTGAAGTAGATCCTAAATGCTTTCTCATAATAACAGATGTAACAAAATTGATTTATTTTAATGTTATTTGGAATGCCATGTGGTTTTCCAAAGAAGATGGCCTAAAGTTTCTATTTATAATGTTTTTGTTACTTTATAAAGGACCTTTTTTAAAGTCAATGTCAGTCAAGCTTGGGTGGCTGCTAAGGTTGTCTAATGCAGATTATGTACATAGCTCAATCACCAAGCAGTGGTCGGACAGCCATTGCAGCTAATATCTTCAGTGACTATCGAAAAAAATATCAAAACCCCATCTCAGTATCAGCAACCATGGCACCAGCTGCTCCACAACAGCATTTGGAACCATTACAATATGTTGATAACACTAAACTTAAGCTACAAAGTGTCAGTGATTAACCTCTTTCTTTAAGCCTATCTTCCTGTTTTCATTACAGGAGTGTACTCAAGGAAGGTTAGTCTTGGGATCAACTGAAACTCAATATTGGAGATTGTAAAAGTGATTAGATTAAAGTACACTTTGTCTGCAAACCTTGGTCTGGCGGGAGATTGAATGTTCCTGATTCTGCCATTTCCAGGCCAGACGGAAGTATTTGCCATTAGTGAATAGACATCGTGCATCTCCTGATTCACAGGTTTAAAGGTGTTGTCTCTCTTGGGGAGACTTTCTGTTTTTCATGCTGTATTTGGCCTTTGTGTTTGGAACTTGCTCTTAGACTTGTTCACCCATGTGTTTTGTTTGTGTTTTATTTTCTCGGTTTTGGCTCTGCCAACTTTTCTGTAAGTGCCAGACTTGGGATGCTGTGCTGATGCTTGAACACATAAATATATTTTACATTTGGATTTTTGTATCACTGCTTTGTTCACAGTATGTCTGGAAAATATTTGAAAAGATATTCTGCCAGCAATATTTAAGTGTGTGTCTTTGGTGCCATTTGCCTCTCAGACATCACTGACTCAGATCTGTGTCCAGATGAGCTACCATGCGGTTACACTACCTTTTAACCTTTTATCATGTGAAGTAATAAGGTCTTTTGTGATGAAAATAACCTGGAATCAAGAAACGTATGCATCTCCACTCATCTGCTTTGATGACCAAGATGATAGCAATCAGTGTGTTGTTTCACGTAATTTCACGTAACTGCATCAACTCTGCATGGACAGATCTCTTAATGTCTGAAACACATGGAATTATTGAAGTCATGGAGACGTCAATCATTTGCTCCCTGCTGAATGAGCATGTAAGAAAGTTTCCAAAGGTTTATTGATGATGAAGGATCAAGAACAGAAGAGGCATGACAAGTACACGAGTTAGTTGTAACGGCTGGAGATGCAATGTTTCATTAGCTACTCTGCAGGAGGACTCGGAGCCATCAGGTAGTCTTGCGGTTAAAGCGGTTAAAGCGTGTCCTCTCATGATTTTTATTTCTGGTGGTCCCACTGTGATATAGCTGGAAGACTGCTAAAAACTCACTTCAGGAGGACTATTGCTGAATTGCGTAAAGAACAATTTGCAGTAAAGGTCAATTGAGAAGTGAACAAATATTCGTTAATGTTTGTGTCAGAATTTTAATTTAAGATATTGCTTCTTATGACTACATTTCAAAGACCAGATGTTGTTTAAATCCTGATTCACTCCCATAAGGGGTGGTGGGTAGCCTAGTGGTGAGAGCATTTGATCATCATGCTTAAGACGTAGGTTCGAATCCCTAAATGGCAACAATGTGTGAAGTCCACTTCTGGTGTCTCATGAGCTTTGATATTGCTTGAGTATTTCTAACAGCAATGTAAAAACATGCCAACTCAGTCCCATGACAGGTTCATCAACATCATGGTCATGCTCAATGGTTTTATTTCTGGGAACACCAAATTGGTTTCAATATCTGTTCTCCCCAGTCATGTTTTCAGGTGTCTGTTGGCTATACATATGGCTTTATCAAAAGGACTGAGACCTTTGCTTAGGGCTCTCTCCAAGCATTAGGTTGGCGTGTGATATCATTGGGATACTTTTCAAGGTAGCATTATACTCAACCCCCTCCCTCCCATCACATTTTTGTTATGTGTTTAGTGTTGATGCTTTAGATTTCCTAAAAGTCTAGAGAATAACCGATAAAAATGAATGTTTGTATCTATTTACCAACAGAAACTGTGACTTTACCACATAGAGCATCTTTCTTGGTGGAAATGTGACCGGAAGGTTCTCTCCTGAATTTGATCCTAAATTAGCCCAGACTAGCCCGAAAACCCCCATGGGGCAATCATTATCCACACTAATTTAAAGTTTCTTGTGCTTCAAGGAAATGGGTTTTCTATGAAAAAGAGAGAGTACTACCATGCAATGATACCAAAAAATTGAATCAGGATGTGTTCTGGAATCCATGTCAGAGGTTTGCTTTCCAGAGAGGGAAGTAATTGATAAGTTCAAGAACATGGTAGGATCACTACTTCTCTTCCTCAGAAACCTCGGATCAAAGATGCTGACGTACATGGTAAGAATCACAATTGTCGATGGCTAATGGATACAAAACAAAACACATCTTGTGAAGACCAGGAAGTAAAATAAGGTGCATGGCAGTGTCAATGTTGTTTGTGAAACACACTTGAGTCTAATATGAATCTTTTCCTTTGTCTCTGGTGTGAATAAAACTATCCATGTTTAATATTCTGGAAGTATGAGTGAGAGAATTATGTTTAAAGTCACTTTGAATGTGAGTGAGTGTAGTTTTACACTGCACTCAGGAGAATTCCAGCTCTATGATGGCGGTCTGTAAATAAACAGACAATCCAGTGGTCAACAACGTGAGCATCAGCCCCAGCAATTGTGATGACATGTCAATCAAGTCAGTGAGTCTGATCACCCGATCCCATTAGTCACCTCTTACAACAACCATGTGTTGCTGAAGACAACTCTGATATGGATCTTCATGCATAAACACCACTAAATTAAACAGAATTCCAGTAGTAACAATCCAGTGGTCAACAACGTGAGCATCAGCCCCAGCAATTGTGATGACATGTCAATCAAGTCAGTGAGTCTGATCACCCGATCCCATTAGTCACCTCTTACAACAACCATGTGTTGCTGAAGACAACTCTGATATGGATCTTCATGCATAAACACCACTAAATTAAACAGAATTCCAGTAGTAACGTGGCATGTGAGATTCATATGGGCACAAAGCCTGAAGAGATGTTAGTCTGGAACATTTGTTACCATAGTGAAACCAAGGAGCGGATTGTTTTGGTGAAAAATATAACTGTTACCCTGGAAACTGTTTTCCTCATATTGCCATTGCAAGATAATAAATGGCTTCATATTTGTCATGTTACTGAAAGAAAATTGATTTAACTTTCAGTGAGATCTGTTGTCATTGCCAGCTCATCTACTAAATCAAACTGTGTAAAACCAGAAGCTACTGATCATCTTAAGAAGAAACACTGAAATGGTTATGTTCATCTTTGCAGTCGGGAACAAATGTCACTTGATCTTTTAGAATATATGTCCAGAAAAAACAGCTGTTTATGTGTTGAAGCCTATAGTGTAATGATTGAAGAGTTGAATTATGCTAAATAAAAATGCTGTGATGCCTTATGATTTGAAACATAAACACGAACACAGTCTTAGCAGTATACGTTGTTTGTCCACTGTCTATCAATCGATCTTGCATGAACATTAAATTTTATTACCAAGAGATTCCCTGTTGAATGTCACAAGATCATTAACTCTTGGAGCTGTATACATTTGAAATTTGGATAATTATTTGTAAAAGTATCTTGTCCTGAAGAACAAAATGTTGCTTGATATTTGAACTCTATAGAACTTCAATAGTGATATTACAAAAAAACTTGGATTTGTTATTTCTTTCCTGAGAAAGGTTACCAGATTGGAGTTACCCGGACAAAAGGTTACTTGATTAATGTTGTGTGCAGCTAAAGCAATGGTGCAGTAGAGAATGGTTGATCTCAATGTCAATCCCTTGATAAGTATAGCATCAACAGAGCCCAAGAAACGGAGCAGTTGTAGTTTGTCAGTGTCGTTCACTTCCCAAGGGTACAACATGGTGGAGATGCATTGTGATTGATGATAACTTTTACACTGAAGAATTTTCTCACCATCCCATGGCATTTGACCCTGAAGACTCCCACTTCTGTGAAGTGTCACTGTTGTACCATATCTTCTCTCCAGTCTTTGTATTGGCATGGAAAATAGTCTATATGAGAGAAAAACACTTATATCAGCGTGGACATAAGTCTCATATAGTTTTTTATACATTTTTATATTGACTTTTGTAAAATATCATTTGAAGCCAACCATGTTTTATAAATATTTTGTCAGCGCAGGATGGTGGAATATATTTTGTTTGTGGATATCAGTTGGGGATGTGCCCGACTCTTTGCCTAGCACTTGGAGACATTGCAAGGTGATTGTGAAAAACATCATAAACTATGAATCTGACTCTAAGGGGGGCGGGTTCGAATCCCGGTTTGGACTCAACCCAAAAAGTAGAAGAATTTGTACATTACAAAGCAAGTGTAATCCCAAATATGACATATGTGACATCACAGACTGTGATCAGAGAAATATTCAGGGAGGTGGGGTAGCATTTGCTAGTCACACTGAAGACCAGGATTTGAATCTCCACTTGGGCACAATGTCTGAAGCTCACTATTGGGGTCCCTCAATGTGATATTATTGGAATATTGCCAAGAGTGGCACAAAAAAAACTCACTCAGAGAAACAGCTATTGGAAAAACAATAAATGATAATGCGAAGTGCCCCTCGCCTGATACCATCACCGAATAGAAGCGACAATAAACCCTGTCCACAGTGATGAGAAAGGGATAGTCGTTTGTAGAATTGTGGCTATATTATGAGGATGTATTTGTTTCAGAAGTATTGCAGTTATATTTTTGTCTGGAAACAAATTGAGTCAGGAACAGAATATCCAGTGATTCTTACCATGACGGAGCATGGGTTTTTAAGTCACTGGGAAAATGAAAACCTGGAATAAGTCAATACGGTTTTGTCTCTGTGTTATAAAGTTCTCATGAGGTGATTAAATTTACAGGAAGAGAGTTTAATCTAGTCTTATTTTTCTCATCTAAGTTTGAATAACTGGAAACCGCCAGAATTCATTCCTCTGCCATGTACAAGCTGAGACAGCATGGTCAGTATGTACTATAGATGTTCAGCAGTAGCAGATAGTGACAAATAAACATGTTGTTATTCTGCAAACAGCTGACATTGTGTCAGTTTATTCAATCATTGAGCTCTGACATACGTCAGCAATTTCCAAATTAAATTATGTGCAGCTGACCTTTTATGTTTACTCACATAAACTGACAAGAAATGTTGCAATTCTTGGACATTCTGACAGCTGTCAGAGTCAATTTAGTTCTTTGACATTATTCCTTGGAGATTCTTTGAGTATTTTAACATTAACGAAATTAATGAGGGTAAAATATATTCATCATGGAGTACTTATTGTGGCATCTCAGATATTTTTATTGGTGGTAAAATGATAAGCCAGATGGCATAAAACTGTTTGGGTGATATTGGATTCATGTCTGAATGAGGAATCAAGGCGTTGAAGATCCATGGTCAGTGTTATGCACATAGAAAAGGTGTTAGGTGGCAGTCCTCTCTGAAGTTCACTGTGTTCTAGAAATGTTTGTGTGAAACATTAATTTTATTTATTTAATTATTTTCTTTTTAAAAATGGGGTGGTGGAGGAGCCTAGCGGTTAAAGCTTTCACTTGTCATGCTCAGAACCCAGGTTTGATTCCCCACATTCCCCAATGTTCAAAACCCATTTCTAATGTCCCTTGCTATGATGTTGCTCCAGTATTGCTAAAAGTGGCATAAAACTAAACTCACTCACTTTAACTGTTTAAGATTATTTAGATACCAATTGTGGAATACATTTCTGAATGAGTCAGTTGCCAAAATTATGTTGCGATTCCCGGTGCAGATTTATGCTCTATGTTCCTGTGTTTGTTTTCATGAACAATTGACATGCTCTTGCATGTATGGCATAATATGACAAATCATATTTCTTATGTTAATGGAAAAGGTTTTTCAGTGGAAAATTAACAATTCATAATACATTCATTTTGATAAGATTTGCTTTTTTAACAAAGCACTTCAGTTTTAACAAATGTCATCAAAATACAATTGATAATAATATGCTAACATGTAATTGATGCTGCCTGATACATTGTTAACTTGGTCCATTGTCACACAAATTCAATCATACATACAGAATGAAGAAAGTCTTTAATTAAATACATTTTCCTTGTTGACCATATTGTATATAAAGAACCACAGACACTGCTCAGAACTGAGAGTAATCTGTGTTATTTTTTATCAAAACACAGTGAAAAATGGTATTTTGGAATGGGAAGTTTACAAGATTTTCTTTTCTAAAATGTATCCAGACAGCCGTATTTCAGCTCTGTCTTGATTCTTTTCCATGAAACAGTTGTAAATGGTTCAAGAACTCAGCTGTTGTGAAGATTTCCCCTGAGAAACTGTGGACTATCTGCAATCAAATCACATGATATTGTACTAATGCCCAAACCTTGCTTGATTTCTATGGGGAACTCTTGTCTGGTTTAATATGTAGGTGCCCAGTTATGTTCAAGCTGAATTTGTGTCAGAAGATTTTCTAAAATGAGTTATAGAGCAAGAATGACAAT
This sequence comes from Haliotis asinina, assembly GCF_037392515.1. Lineage (NCBI taxonomy): Eukaryota > Metazoa > Mollusca > Gastropoda > Lepetellida > Haliotidae > Haliotis > Haliotis asinina. The sequence continues at coordinate 32,324,317 of NC_090282.1, read as the reverse complement.
TTTACTGATGGGTTGTAAGCTAGCTGTATGTGTGCTTTACAGGTAGGTTTTTGTGTAAGGATTCTGAAGAAATTTGGTGTCACTAAGATTCTCTTTGGTGTCAGGGATCAATCAAGTTGTGGTGCTGTTTTGCAGAGTTTTTTTTCTAATTACATATTCATGTTTCATGTAGACTCATGCTGCATTGTGTTGTCTTGTAAGAAAACTGCAAGACTGAGCTAAACTGACAGAGATTCAATTGCACTTCTGGCTCAAACAGCAATAAACGTTCATTTGCCATTTTAGTATCTTTGACATTTCTTCTTGTTCACTATAATTCTACATGAGCTGAATTAGTGTTCGTAATGTAAACTTTTGTTTTCATAATGAACATAAGGCTTTACAGATAGCTTGAGAAAACAACCATGTGCTTATATGAACCACTCAAAATAGCCTGGTTTAATATAAAATGCCACTTATCTTTTTGTGAATGCTATAAATCTTCATGGGAACAAGTGCAATAAGAATTTGTAAGCCTTTCAGCAGTTTATATGTAGCTTGACAGATGAGGCAGTAATGTGCATGATGACCACCTTGTACCTTACAGGTGACTGGATTTGGTTGGTCACTACTCAGGAGAGAATTGACGATGGAGGGCAAAATGATCCATTGACCTGAATATTGGTGTTGGTCAATCTTTGAAGCAAGATCGTAGCACTAAGCACATTTTATATATCCATTAATTATTCTGAGCTGTTTTAAGCACATTCATTACAGATGTAAAATTGAAATTGTATAATTGTTTGAATTGCGGTAAAAAAAAAATAGAATTTATTATGGCTTATAAAAATAAAAACGCAATTTTGAATAATGTGTATTTAAGAAAAAGCACTTTGATAAATGTGATTTCTGTAGCGGCATTTCTTTTGTTTAGAGCATTGATGGTCACGTGTATTTGTGGAGTTACGCACCTTTGACAGGCTTGAGTGAGTGAGTGTTATTTATTGATCAATAGTAACATTTTGGTGATTTTCACTAATTTACATTACATATTTAGTCTTGAGAACATTGAAACATGAAAAATTGCCCTTGGACTAAAGGGCATCCATTACTCTGGTGGAAATATCAGTGAAAAATGTTGAAGAATGCAAACAAAAACTTGGAAAATGAATCCGTTTCAGATGTTTAGTATTGGTTGCCGTGTCAGAAGACAATCTTCAGGTTGTGTTCATCCAGGAGCTTATGGGCCTCAATGTCTGAAGGAGATACACTCCTACAGATTTTGAAAGAGCTTATGTTTATTACATTGTCTAAGGTACTCAGGTACTCTGATATAGTGCTCATTTGGATTTCTAGGGCCCCCAAGTTCAGGTTTGTTGCTGTCTACTAAAGCTGAATTAATTTCCTGGATTTTCACAGAAATCAATTGCCTCATGGCTATGCAACTTTGAGTCTATGTGAGAATGTTAAAAAATGTCTTCATTTCAATTTAGGATCAATAGGGAAGAGGTAGTCATTTCAAGTTGCGCATTTCCTATTTTCATCAGATGTGAATAATCTCCATCGACTGACGTCCTGTCAAGTAGCACTAATTGTGAATTCTGTACCAGATGAATATCATTCAATTCAGATCTGTGTGCTTACAAATACCACACAAAGGCCTGAGGATATCCGATTACTGAGATCACATAAGTGTGACTGTACTGAGTGTTGCCAATGAAAAGGCCTGAAGTGGTGATGTAGTCTGTTGTACAGACCCTGAAGTGTATATATATCCAAGAAAGCCCTCGAAAGTCTAGAAAAGTGTGGCAAGTCTAGATTTCCATAGCTTCAGAAAATGAAGAAAGTCTCAGGGCTCCATTTCATTATATTATTTTTTTCAGTAAAATAAGTTCATTTCAGAGACTAGCTGTTAGTCTAGTGGTGATGTAAATGTGCTTAATCTGATTATAAAACCTTCAGAAGTCTGAAAGTCAGATGCCAGCTGCAGCTTCACAATATACATGTGATATGAAAGTGACTTTCCTATGGGTAGTATTGACGTATAATCTTTTCCATCTTTGAAAACTGAACAATAACAGTTTCGGAGATGTTGCATCTAGGAATTTGTCGCAATAATTTTCAAGGTTTAATGCTGAGTGAAAGTCAAAACCAGTTTGCTCTAAGATGAAGAAAGGTGTTTTCTCTCTGGTTAATGGCCACTTTCTTCATAAGATCATGCCAATTTTAGTTCTTGTTTTACAGAGTTTTGTCCTCAGAAAATCCAAAGGCAGGAGGGGGTTCATAAAAATCATCAGTCAAAACAGAAACCAACATGAGTTTCCATGTTAACTCTTTTTGGTTTGTATATTTCAACTGGGAACAGGTTTAGTGAGTTTTGGTTTCACTTCTATCACATTAACATTGGGATTGTATTTTTTGAGAAGGGAAAATTAATTTTTTTTTCTAATTCTTGGAAAAATATGACTGTTGGATCCGTTGAGCATGAAATAAAATTGATCTGGCCTTATCAAGTGTAAATTTGCTTCAGGTCACACTGACATGACCAGTAAATTGACATCATGTCTGTGTGTCATATAGAAGTAGTGAGGACTAAGATCTGATTACAATGAGATGAGGAACAGATCGGTTGGTTTTTAAGTACGCCCCTTTGTTAGTGTTGCTACCTAACGAGTATTTGGTTGATGCAGCGCATGATTGAGCCAGCTGATCAATCCATTTGCCCGGCTAGAATACAGTTATGTATAGTCAGTCATCATATGGCTGCAGTATTCATAGAACCACAATGCTCTTTCACTCTATCACCACAAAAATTTCCAAACAGATAACTTGATGGAGCTATTTTACGAAGACAGATAATCCAATGTTATAGGTTACATCAGCTGTAGACATCATGTATAAAAGAACAATGGCTGCATAAACGTGTAACACCCTGAGTTAGCAGCAAGATAAATTCATTGCCGCAGTCTATGTTACCCCATAAAAGAACAGAAGAAAATGAAAATAGCTGTTGGACTGAGATGAAGTTATGTGTATGGTAAAACATGCCAGAGGGTTTTTGTGAAATTTAAAATTTGCAACCTATGGGATAAATAAGAGAGGCGAGAGCCCTCGGTGTTTATCCAGAGGGTTAGGGGTTTAAATCTCATAAAAACTGAGGTGTTAATGTTTTATCAAGCTTACAAATTGACTCATGATATTCTTTAGATATAATTTTAGTGTTTGGTATTTACTGTTGAACTCGACCCATGAAGGTCCCGGGGTAGAATAGGCCTTCAGCAACCCATGCTTGCCATAAAAGGCGACTCAGTTTGTCGTAAGAGGCGACTAGCGGGATCGGGTGGTCAGGCTTGCTGACTTGGTTGACGCATGTCATCGGTTCCCAATTGCGCAGATCGATGCTCATGTTGTTGATCACTGGATTGTCTGGTCCAGACTCGATTATTTACAGACCGCCGCCATATAGCTGGAATATTGCTGAGTGCGGCGTAAAACTAAACTCACTCACTCACTACTGTTGAACTCAACTAGGATGCAACTGGCAGCTGACACCTTGCCTTACGCTTGTTTTGTGAGGACACATGATTCATGTTGACAAAGAATCTCAGCAATTCTGCTTAGAATTATTTATTTTATTTAAAAGGGAAGTGTACACGGAAAAATCTCTTTTTTTCTTATGTGAACAACATGTATTTTTTAGTCACTTAATATTAATGTTATATGAATGTATAACCCGCTGAAATGTTATGCCATTATGAGGCCTCTGTTTGCTGAGCTAAATGAGGAATTCAAGGATTCATGTATGGAAGATGATTTTGAATTATAGCTGTGATGTAATGGGCAAAATATAACAGACATACATGTGACATGATTTTGTAAACATGCCGTGTAGTTAACTTAATGTTCTCAGCGATTCTCAGTTCATATACAATGAGTATGAGTATTAAGAACGATCACTGGTGATCTGGCCAAACAAAAGTACCGCTGTTTGTTGGTTTTTTTAGTGTGTGTTTTTTTTTTAAAATCAGTTCTCGCTGTGAAGTTTAACATTTCTATTAAAAGATACTTAAAATTACAAAAGATGCAGTGAATGGGGATTTAGTGTCATAACCGGCTGGGTTTATGAGCCATGTAATTTTCACTAAATTTGCCCTGCAGTGATCTGATATCTGATGATATCATAGGAAAACAAATTTCAAACAGAATTTAAAACTGAATTGTATCTTCGGAATGTATTTGGACATGATTTCGACATCAAAGTGAAGTTTGAAGAGGACAGACATATATTGTATGATCTATGTAGGAATGTACAAAACATAGAATGCCTTCACATTCACTGATGGCCAGCTAGATGTAGTGCATATATGTTTGAGTTTCAGTGAAAGAGGCCTTCAGCAACCCATGCTTGCCATAAAAAGGTGGCTATGCTTGTCGTAAGAGGCGACTAACGGGATGGGGTGGTCAGACTAGCTGACTTGGTTGACACATGTCATCGGTTCCCAATTGCACAGATCGATGCTCATGTTGTTGATCACTGGATTGTCTAGTCCAGACTCGATTATTTACAGACCGTCGCCATATAGCTGGAATATTGCTAAGTGCGACGTAAAACTAAACTCACTCACTCACTTCAGTGAAAGAAGTTACTGTTGGTTGGAAAGATGACCGATTCAGGTTGAATGTTGTACCATTTGGATACGTGGTAACACTTTTTGCATAATGTAACAGAGTGGAACTGACCACATACCCAGCTGATGACCATTCAGCAGTAGCCTTGACATTGAGACACAAAGACAACACCTATACCTGCACTACTTGAAATGGGTCTAATAAAATGTTAGGTCATTCATTTATTATTCGGACACCAATGACATCATTTCCAAGGGGCGAAAGACATGGTGTGTTCACTGTGGACATAAAACTCTCAGTTCATGTAGAAACTTATACTGACTTTAACACCAAAAATACATTTATTAGTAACTTCTGATATCTGTTTTTATTTTGGCTCTAAAACTACTTGATAAACATTTCTTATGGTGAAAAAGTGGAAGACAAAAAAGTTAATTTTCATGTAAACTTGCCCTTTAATGATTTATTTTCCCCCTCAGAAATATATTATCTAGATAATGAGAATCAATCAGATCTGGCATGCAGGTGAGAGAAATAGTACCTGTCTGTTGTCTCAACAAATATGGGGTTGTCGTTAAACCACTCATCGTGAAGGGTTTGACCAGGGTTTGATTCGCCACTTGGGTACAGTGTGTGAACGCACTCACCCTCCCCACGCACTTACTCACTCATTATCTCACTTAATCACTCAGCAAAAGTCTGTGACACATGGTAGGATGAAACATATATATATATATATATTTATATATATGTTGCCTACAGACAATATCCAATCAGTGCCCTCAGAAAATGTCCAATCAATGACAACACAGTATGTCCTATTATTCAAGGATACATCTTCATTCACTATTTCAGTCATATGCTTTATGTTGTAGGAGTTTATTAATCCTTGTTGACTTCAAAGGTGATCAGGCATGAATTAGAAACATAGGTTTATGGCTGTTGCTGCCATCAGTGGATTATCATTCACCAGTAGCTTCAGGGATTCTTGGTACACATCACACAGGGTTTGTAAGAGCTTCTATTTCAAGGTTATCCACTCCGAGGAAAGAAGCTTATACTTGTCCATTCAGGTACTGCTTGCGTGGTAAGTGCAGCGTGGATCTATTGTTAGAGTGCTATTTTAAATAAGCTGGTTTTCCTTTTCGTGGTCAGATGCTTAGAACAAGGCACAACATCTGTCATTATATCGGGCGGAATGGAATGTCTTAATCTTATTTGAAGATGTTGTTTTCGAATGTGAACTAAATATAAATACATATGATTTGGAATTAAAATGGGAGCAGAAAGGCTTTTCTGGGAAGAAGGTTTATTTGTAGTTAATTGTCGGTGGCTTATCTTGAATGTGTAAGACTTTCTTGGTGACAGAATATTAAAGGCATACTATCATGCCACACTTCTCTAAAAATCAGTATTGCATTTCTCTCATTAGTACTATCAGCCCGAAGCAAGGGTACCTTAAATGTTATTCTGAAAAGAATTAGTTAGAATTGAAATGAAATTAAATGAAATTAAAAAATTCGAATGAATCTAATGCAATGTTGCATTAAATTGACTCTTATGACCTCTACTGTCCAAACGTTATTTCAGGCACCCCCCATAGAGTTATGTCCTTTGGAATTCTCTTTACGAATATCCTATAATGCAACTTGTGATTGAGGTCAGTTCAGCAAACACCAGCAACAACACATGTGACAGTTTTTGATGCATGGAGCAATTGTTTGCATTCAGTACATGGCAAGTGTTGTCTGTTTGAAAGCTTTTTACCTCGAGCTTTCAGTCATCAATTTCAGGAAAAATTGTACATGGTAAAAGTCTTTTACTATATCAACAGGAAGATAAAGTGAGTGCATATGCCCCAATATATATAATCAAGCATAATATTGTCACAAAAACATGAAATGCCTTTAAGGTATATTTTTGACAAGGTGTAGGTGCTTGATAGATGTACAAGCCTTTAAATGTTTACAGTTCCTCTTGAATATGTTTGGTAAATTCCTTTACATCTTCTGTGTGTCTTTAAAATGTAGTCAGTAATTAAATCACATTATTCCTGCATTTAAATCATCCACAGGAGTCGTAAGTATGGTTTATGGTGTAGCCTAGACTATCTAATCAAATTGACCTTAATCCACTACTTACGTCTTTGTCAATTGAGTTGTAGCCATTGTCTGACAGTCCCGCCAAGTGGCTCTGGGCAAGTGACTGAGATCTGTAGGATGAGCCAGTAGAGCTAGACCAGCACTAGGCAGAGATTCTTCTTCACTGTTTCATCTGATACTTTCTTAGTGCCATGAGGACTTCACTTAGATGCATTAAGTGTTTCGAAATACTAATATCTTTTGAATTCTTGGTTAAATTTGTAGATTTTGAAATTGTTATCCCTCCGGCATGTAATGCGGGGGGATATAGTCGATGCCTCATCCGTCCGCCTGTCTGTCTGACTGACCATAAGGTTCCTATTATCTGTCAGCACAACTGAAACTTGGCAGATATTTGAGGCAGACCACAAAGTGGTGCCTTTTGCTATTTACAATGTTTGGCATTTTTCATGGAAACATTTCTGACTTAGTCTGAAAATTGAGGGATAGGCTTCATTTCCAGAACTCGAAAACCATTTCATATCTTTCAACAGATCTTGGCAGTTATTTGAGACAGATCTTGAAGTAGTACATTTTGCTGTTTACAGATATATGACATTTATATTTTCTATGGCTTCCATGGAACCGATTCAAACATAATCTAAGAAAACATCGCGTAACTGTCAGATGATTTGTCCTTTCAAATATGTGGGGGCCGGGGGGATATGTCATCTTCTGATGACTCTTGATTGATTTTCTGATTTAAAACAAGGAATGTATTAAAGTAGTGTATTTTCAAAGAAAAGTATGGTGATGTAGAATATGGTCTGAAAAACTTAATCATGAAATTTTGAAATTTTTTAAAATTTCTTTTTCAATCTGTTGAGATATTATGTTTTCGAAGAAAAATATGCCAGTTACAGTTAACTTAGGAAAAAATTGAATTTTTTTTTCATTTTGAAAGCCCCGAAGATGAGCAGGAAGAAGCTGATATTACATATACATTCCCGTTACCTTGTACATTATAGATATTGTAGTGCCTACTGGTTTTAAGAAGCTTCCAGCAATATCACGGTGGGGGACACCAGAAAATGGGCTTCAAACACTGTACCCATGTTAGGGAATCGAACATCGGGTCTTCGGTGTGACGAGCAAACGCTTTTACCACTAGGCTCATAATCCCACTGCCTGCCCATGTTCATAAATAGCTTTTGTTCAGAGAAGGATGACTACACGTGAGGAGTGTTCACCAATGATCATGATGTCAATCAAAGACTGCTGAGATAGAGCTGGAACAATGCTGCTGAGTACAACACTGCCAAGTGTGGTACAAAATCCAAAACAAAGTGTGGTTATAAGCTTATAAAGAGTTAGATGTGGTTTGAATTACATATTTGTGCTTGTTGTGTTTCTAATAGTCTGACTGGACTATATGTCTGATAATACTAATGTTCCATTCTATGTAATGCTGCTGGAAAATTGCGTTAAGTGGCATAAAATGCCACTCATTTATTCACTCACTGACTATGTATAAAGTTTACAATACTTTCCCTGTATCAGGTGCTGTAGCATAGATAGCACTACTGCAATAACTGAAATGGAGCCTCTGCTGGCCCTTATTAAAGTTATGGTGCTTACTGATGAACAGGTCATCAAAGCATGAGTAGTGTCTGCCACCTACAGGGCTCTGACAGGTAACTGATGTACCTACTGCAGGAACAAGTCAGACATTAAGTAATCTGTACTCGTTCAGGATGGACTCTCATGAAGGGGTTAGGGTTTGTTTTGATGTTCTGTATTAACTAGAATGTTAGGCGCTAGGAGATTATTATGTACTTACACATTTATCCTATTTTTTTTATGGATGAACAATCTCACTTGCCTAAGGTGAGACCACATGTATCACGTGCTTTGTTGTGGGGCAGGACTGAAAATCCTAGAAACTCTCAGGAGTCAAGCTACCAAACAGGGTCACCCGACCCTGGATTGTCCAAGGTTGATGTTGCTGAGCTTCAACTGATTCAACAAATGATTCTTGCTGTGTAATATTTAGCCATGGGTGTTAGGTTAGTGGACAAGATGATTCATGGGTGGTCAGGCTCAGAGACTTGGTTGATACCTTCTCCCTGTACTCCAGGGAATGTGGTTTGTAATATCTGTCTGGATTCTCAGATCCTGACCCACCAATTTACAGGCCACTATTTTATAGCCTGAATCTTTCTGAGTATGGATCAACACAACATCCAGACACAGGCATGGTCGGATATATTCCTGTAATGGTTTGCCCATTTTGTGAGAGTCCAGACATGGACCAATAGAGAGAAGATTGATGGGGATGCAATGAGTGAATGGTGTTAGTCGTAGTTCTGCAGATGGTTGCAGGCAGAGATTGAAACAGTCTTTTATGGCTCTATACATGGAGGGATCATGTTTGGACTGACCGAGAATACAGCAGGCGCTTGATCCTCTTAACAGGTCCAGCAGCTCTTGCATGTTTCACTACACTGTTGTTAGAGGCTTCAGATGCAGTTATGTTTGGCTCAAGGTTGCGCCAAGCCCAGGGATTTAGTCAAAGATTATTTTGTATTTAAGAAATATTGTACATAACTCAAGTGATAAACATGGGGCTTATTCAGAACTAACAGCTGTGTCATTAATTCATGAAAATAACATGGGGATTCTCTGGTTGAGTAGGTCCCTATAATCTATGTTCATCTTAAAGGTTGACTTGATGGATGGGAAGTCATCAATCTGGTCCCAACCCAATTAACCCTGCAGCGAGTGGAGTTGCCAACGCCACTGAGAGGCATGAGATTCGTCTAGTAAACAGTACTCTTATCAAAATACATTTGATGATTGGCACCTGCTATGCTTGATCTCTGTATGAATAATTTCTGAAAACTCTTGTAAAGCTGTATTGTAAACCAATATCAACAAAACAGAAAAGTGTATACGTATGTATACGAATAAATGTGTAGGAGAAGTGAAATTACTGTCATTGAAAAGTCATATGACAGCTTACTTCAGTGTTGAAACAACCTGCTCAGTGGATAGTGAGTGAGTTTCACTTGTAGCAATATTTCAGCAATATCATGGTTGGGAACACCAGTAATGGGCTTCACACACTGTACCCATGTGAGGAATTGAACCCAGGCCATCCTCATGATGAGCAAACGCTTTAACCACCAGGCTACCCCACCTCCCCGCTCAGTGGATAGAGCATTTGCACCACATAGAGCGGAATGTTGGTGGTTCCAGCTCCTGTAAATGTGAAACCAAAAGACAGATGGATTTTAGTTTTACGCCACACACAGAATTACTCCAGCTCAGAGAACCAACAGCATGAGCATCCATCTGTGCAGTTGGGAACTCAGCCTTACATGTGTCAACCATGTCAGTGAGTCTAACCACCCCATCCCATTAGTCACCTCTTACAACAAGCATGGTGGCTTTTTGTGGCAAACATGGGTTTCTGAAGGCCTATTCTACCCTGGATCTTCATGGGTCTGAAACCAAAAGGTGTTAACAGATGGTACGTGTTGGCATTCTGATTGGCTTTGTGAGATTAGACAAATGCTGATCTGTTCAGTCAGCATATTGGAATATTCAACAGTAGTATGGTATGTAAGTGACCCAGCATTAAAAAAAACAGCCCAAATGCAACTAGTACATACAAACATACTTACACGTCTCTACTCAAGTGAAATTATCATCAGGAATTTACCTTGAGTCCCTAGGACTCATACTCATAAGTTTCAAGGGTCCTGGACAACAAAATGGGGGTCTCAGACACTTAAAGATTAAATATTATTATTAATACAGTTATTGTATTGTGTTTACCATAGTAATATTGCAAATTCTACCAATACCCACTTTGTAGCAAACTCAGTGATAACTTATTGTTCCTTGACTGGAATTTTTACAAAAAGTATTTAGACTTTTTCTGTGTCCCTGTGGATGTGCTAATAAACGTTGTTGCATCCATTGTCAATTTTTACATGTATAGGAAGCAGGAATTCATGTCCAGTAAATCCCTGTATCGTGAATGTTATATAACATCCCATATGATCTCATTCAAACTCACAGATTTTACATTTCCATCTAAAAATCTTAAGATTAACTTTTATCTTTCCAGTGACTTGACTAACTAGTCCAGGTTGATATGGTAGAAATCAGGTAGCCACACATGCATTATCAGCTGAAGGTAAAATTGCCTGACTACATCTCATACAGATGTTGTTCGGAAAACTGAACAAAAAATGGAAATATAACATCCATATACTCATCGTTTTTGACACCCAGAAAAATAAATCTTTCGAAGGTATACTTGTATTGGCAGTAAGTACAGTTATCTAGGCAATCATGAACTTGACACATAATGAATGACCTATCTATTGTATATATTTCTGTAAACGTCTGGTTTTAGGCATCTTGTTCCAGACTAGATCTGTTTCTATCAATTCCCTCCTGTTGTCGAGGTAGGATAAATCGTCTCACTTACTTTGTCTGGGGCTTAATCAAAGGACTTGCTGAAACAAGTCCAAGTTATGCGTCTGGATTATTTCTGACACATCACAATCTTATGTGATTGATTATATGAACACCTTTCTCACTTCTGAGACCTGTTTATGGATCACTGGAACAATTTCATCTAACCATCATCCCTGATGTACAGTGTCTGATTGTCCACTCAGTTTGGGATATAATAATCTTGTGACAAGTTTTGAGTAAAAACAAGTTTTCATCTCATGCAGATCATAAAAGAGGTTAATAGATCCTGTAGAGATATTTAAAGGGCCCAACATACATTTTAAGCATGATGGATCATATGAATAGAGTTACTTCCCTTCAGTGCGCCATGATCCAATGGCCTCATGCTGATTATTGATTGATCCTTGGTTTGTCAGCAATATACCTGTGACTGTTGGTTTGGTGAATGTCCAGGACCAATTAATTCCTCAAGGTCTGGCTAGTAAATGTCAACTTTCTTAAACAATTCAGCTTGATTTCTCAACAGCCCAGTATCCAAATTAGTATTATGTCCAAAAAGAAGAAAATGCCACACAGAACACATGTGTCTTAATGCCATGCCACTTTGAAATGATAGAATATTGACAACATTTACAGTAGAATGTAGACTTATCCACAGTTGTTGATAGATTAGAAATCACAGTAAAATCTTATGTTTGGCTTCAGTTCATACACTGGTATTGATCACTTTAGAATAAAATGCATTTATGGTACAATTCACACCATAGTTGAACCAAAGACAAAGGCCTATTTCAGAACTTTCAACTTCCATCAGATTTTTTACAGTTTATCTTCATTCACCATATATGTTCAAGGAATCGATACACTTTTCTAATAAGGCCAGAGCAATTTTATTTCTTGTTTTATGAATCTACCTGCGGTATTTTTCCATGAATAAGAACAAAAATAAAAATTAATTTTCCGCATTCTAAAAGTAAAATACTTATGTTTTTACTTACTAAAAATGTAAACACAAGAAAATACTTTTTAGGTTGTTTTTTTTACCCATATTAACTTCATAAATTGCCAAAAGTAAAATACTTTGAGTATTTAGAAGGAATATTACTTCGATTGGAAAAATTATTTCTATTTTTGTCCTGCCTGCCTTAAGGTTTTCACAGGACAAAAATCTGTAAAACAGGAAATAAAGCTGGTCTGGCCTAATGTGAAATAATGTGTGTATGTATATGGCACTAACTTACTAACACAAGGTGTATGCTCAAAGTGCAAACATTATAATCCTGGTGACCCGTGAAGGTCCTGGGGTAGAATAGGCCTTCAGCAACCCATGCTTGCCATAAAAGGCAACTATGCTTGTCATAAGAGGCGACTAACGGGATCGGGTGGTCAAGTTCGCTGACTTGGTTTACACATGTCATCCATTCCCAATTGCTCAGCGTTAATTATTTACAGACCGCTGCCATTATAGCTGGAATATTGCTGAGTGCGGCATAAAACTAAACTCACTCACTCACACACTTATAATCCTGGTCAACTAATCAGCGTGCAACTGGTCTGAGAGGCACAAGAAGGTTACCGGGTACCCAGTCACTGCAAGCTGAACAGAGCTGTATTATGAAGTCACTTACCTGAGGTGTGACCACATGTGTCACGTGTGCTTCTTTGTGGGGCAGGACCAATGTCCTGGAAACTCACGGGAGCCAACCTGTCAAACATGGTTTAACCAACCTATGGACTTCCTGTGACCAAAGCTGGACTGCAACTGATTTGTGACCTGTGCCCATTGCACATGATCACTCATACCAGGCATGGACACCCAGTGCACTGAAACTACTGTGCATCTCTACAGCTGTTCAGCAACAAGTTCATCTGATCCTGACATTAGATCACCATGTCTGTCACATACAGTCAGCCTTCATATTAGCCTTGAAATTATCATCACGACCACACTCATTGTGGAATAGCAGACAAGTCATGGAAATTGCTTTTTTATCAATCGGTATTGTTCACTTGTTGGTACCCAAACATCTAATGTGATTCAAACATACAAAATCTTTTTTTGGGCAATGAAGCAGACTTTTAAATAAGTAACTCTCACTTCTCACCTTCCTGTGGAATTATAAGTAAATATAAGTTATGATTAGTCTATGCTGGATCATTTGCAATATTTTATGTCCAGTGATAACTGTAACTTTATATTTTATATTTGTACCATAAAATTTACTTCAGAATCTTTACCAACATTTTCTCTGCTGGATTTTGTGTAAGTTTATGTCCAGTGACAACTCCTTTGAGTGTCATGTTTAGATGTTAGTGAATCAGACAACTTCTTTATTTGGATGCCACATTGTATCGTTGTTAGCTTGACAAGATAAGAACAAGATGCAAGAATATTTTACAGTGATAACTTTTTTCATGACAGTTTGTGGAATTACTTCATTCAATTAATTTTCACTTCTTACTTTATATTTTTAACATAAAATTTTTCTCAGAATTTTGAACATTTCTGCTGCTGGGTTATAGCTATTTTCCTACAGAATATATCCATGTCTGATTAACAGAAATTCCCAACAACTAAAGGATGTTGATGGTTGTTACATATGAGCTGCCAGATAACAACAATAGAGAAGGTACAGGTCTGGGGATTTGTTCCAGAATGGGTCTTGAGGGAATACGGTTCACTATGATTAGTTGTGCTGTACTAAATGCAAAACTATCCACTCACTGCTACTCGTCTCAAGGGGCCAGCTGAACACAACTAAAGCAATCAGACATTGTGGCATTTTCATCGTGGCCATTTGTGCAGTCTAAACTACTGTCCTTTAGTATGTGACTGGTCCCTCAGGGGCAGCGAAACTATTATGGTAAATGTCTTTCGTAGACTTCCATGTGTACCAACAATAATCTCTAATATCCGTGAGGAAGTAGAAAACTTACTTCTCAGACAGATCTCACAGCTTATAATTTCATTAAAAGCATTCACTTCTAATCCACTGTCCTTAAATCCCAGCTCCAGCAGATGCACAATGCTCATCCCATTCTCTGCTCAAGACTGAAATTACAGAACATGAGTATTATAAATGTTTATACTAGCTATTAGTCTGTCGTACAGACTCTGAAGTATGTATATCCAAGAAAGCCCCCGCAAGTCGAGAAAATGTGGCAAGTCTAGATTTCCATAGCTTCAGGCTGAAATGAAGAAAGTCTCAGGACTCCATTTCATTATATTATTATTTTTTCACTATGAACGTTTTTTCAGTAAAATATGTTCATTTCAGAGACTGTTAGTCTAGCTAGCTATATATTAGTCCAGTATAATTACAGCATCAGCTCTTTGTAAAAAAAAGGGAAATGTTTCTAGGGCATCGATGTGTCACTTCTTATTGTGCGCATACCAAATTTTTATTGCCATTTATAAAAAATAATTTTTTACTTTTCTGTGTCCTGATCATCCATTTGTCCACTATAAGAATCTCAGTGTCCTTAAGAATGAGTGACTGAATCTAAAACTCATCATCATATGCTTGTAAACTTTCCAAGCTGTATTTCTGAGAAAAAAAATAAAATATGTATCTCCCTCATCATTGTTTTCTCAAACAAAAATTATAGATATTCCTACCACCCTCTTCACCTTAAATGTGCCCAAGAAACATTTAAATTTTTTTATGCAGCCTAATATATACCAGTATCATAACCAGTGTTGCTGGTACACAATTTGCTGGTTGTGAAAAGAATGAAGGACACAATATGTCAGTGAGCCTAACAGTAACAATAATCTGAGACAGTGTTATTTCCGGCCTGACATTGATGTCATTCTGACATAAGACAGACGTGTCTTCCTCTTTATAGCCATGGTAGATATTGTGCACTAATGGAATCACAATTTGTCAACGTAAGCTGTGGATCTCAATATCTTGGGTATTGCACATCTATGCATCTATGTTGAATTAGGTCAAAAGATGAGGTGAAGATGAAATCTGAATTGTTTGACCATTTTAAGAAATCAGATAAGGCAGGATTTTTATAGTATTTTAAAAGTTCAAAGATATCATGTCTTTATTATAAATATGGAACAGCTGTTTATTCGTCAGTTTCAAGAATTGCATAACCTCATTCGCTGTCAGATTAGTATTACATCCTTGAAACTATAAGTGATGAGAAATATTATAGATAATAAAAAAGTCCTGATTATGTGTACAAATGTAAATCTGTGTCTTGTGAGATTTTCTATTATAGAAAGATAGTCTTCCTTGTAGTTCATTGGGCCTCTGGAAGAAAGTAAGAAGTAAGACTTGCAGATGCCAAGGAAGAGAGATAGCAATACCAGACATCTCCTTCTTGGCAGCGTGCAAGACTACTACTTCAGCTCTATCTAAAGTCTAATTCATATCATAAATGTTTAGCTGCCAGGTTTGATGTCTGACCAATGACATATGTCATCAATCATATGCTTAAGACAACATTAAGAATGTCTACTACAGGAAATGAAGTTCTCTAGGGCATCAGGAACGACCTCAAATAGTCTTCTCTGAGGTGGATACTTCATCAGTTTGACAGCAGGTGCCTGTTAGATTGGGTCTGATCAACATTTTATTTCCATTTAAGCCAGGGCATACATTATGGACTTTGAATTATTTGTATTTAACTGCCTTTGGCAAGGTTTTGATTATATAGCATGGTTTAGTTGTGCCTGAATGGTACACTGAGAATACCTTATGGCAGTGTTAATCATATGAAGCCACACATAACTTGACATTAACTTGGAAAATGATGACATTTGAGTACTTGATTAGGGTTATTACAATCTCATTAAGAAGGAATAGATAGATTTTTTATATGAAAGTTTGCTTGTTGTGCCTGATATGTCACTTGGTTGAAATGATGTTCTTTTGTCTACTGAAAATCACTTTTTGGAACAGTTATTCTTTGAAAGTCACACAAACATTTTTTGGGGTTGCCTTTGGCATGCTTGAAAAAATGACTGTTGTATATTACTTATTGGTGCATAAAAGTATATTTGTCTGACCTATATTCCCAGCCCCCCCCCCCCCCCACATGAGTCCAGGTGATTTACAAACTACTTTCATACAGATGGAAAACTGTTGAATGCAGAACTCAAACCAACCAAGCCCTCATCATGATTAGCAACAGTTTAAAGACAATGTGTCTGATGTTATGACTGACCTTAATAAATTAATGTCATATCATAATTTTAACTGTGTAGTATTTAGTGTTGGAGAATATTTGAGGCAAAGCGTACTTGTTTTCAACAGAATCTGTTCTACGTTTTCATGTGTTCCCATGGCAACCTATGGTACCCTTTAAGAACCTTATTTGAATCTTCCTGTAGGACAAGACAGCACAAAGTAATTCTTGATTCCATGACAGTGTGCATTAAGATGGTAGATTGTTGGAAAGATTGTTCAACACTAGGGCACTATAACTAGGGTGAGGCAGGTATTCCTACTGTTCGGTTATTCAGGTGCTTTAGGTAAAAAGCTCTTTGATCACAGAGAGCAATATTTTGCAGGAGCTGCTGATGAATGGGTAATTTGGTTTATCCTGTTTCATCAAGTGGCGGACTAATGCCTAGTCAAGCAATTTGCGAAAGGTCAGCTGTCTTGGAGGCTTGTTTGTATCAAACTATGTTAGGAAAAATTATTCTTCAGAATAAAGGGGAGTCCACAGACATTAACACATTTCTGATCCAGCCATTCCTGTGTCTTTCAGTTATACCACTGCAGTCATGGTTTATTTGTCAACTTTCCAAGAGTTTACATGATTGTTAGTGGGTGACACATTGAACAAGGGAGGGAAATTCAATAGCCCAGCATGGTCAAGTCAGAATTGAATTTATGTTCTGTCATAGGGATCAGTAGACTGAGTTTGCTCCTGGAGCAGTCAAACCATTAGTGTTGCTGCTGCCATCCAGGAACCAGGTTACTTTCAATGGACAGCTTTGTAGGCAGAGTGAACAGATTGACATTTAGTTCTATTTTTTCATAATCAAATAGGTTGGGTAGACTGGAAACTCCTAGAGTGTTTGATCTTCATACTGAACAAGTACTGAAGGTCTGGTTATTTGTCCAGTGGGTGCACTATGAGTAGTCAGTTCTGATGATCTCTACACTTGATATTGTAGGACTAGTTCTTTAAGCAGTATATAACAATTGATTCACTCACTATCATTCAAAGTGTGTAACTAATTCAGTAATTTCAAACTGAGTTTGACAATTTGAAACAGCTGAATTGTTAACTCAGCTGTATTTTTATGATATGAAAGCCCAAACAACTTAATTATTGTATTCACCAAACTCAAGTTGTCTACTACGTGTGAGTTTGATTTCCGTTCTGAGAAATGCGTTTTCTCAAATTGAGTAAAAACTCAAACTTAAGTCAAAACTCAGACTTATGTTTGTTTTGAGAAATCGGGGCCAGATCTGAGTAGCTGTTGTAGCTCCCTTGGTGAGTACATTAGGAAACAGATTTAGTAATACTGGTCCTGTGGCTGTCATGTAACTGTTTACTTAAAACATATTTTGTGGCAGATGTGATTAGGCAACTCGCTACTTTGTAACACCTGGCAAAAGGTATCAGAGATTTTGGAGTACAATTAGACACAAGTAAAATATGTTTGGCATACACAGTGACTTCTTGAATAGTGTGGTCAGGTTTGGTGATATGCTTGGCCTCATCTCAAGGGTTTGTCCATATCTTGGGCCTTAGTTGTGTGACTGGATTACTACTGTGGTACAGACCCGTGGAGGTCCCGGGGTGGATTAGGTCTTCAGCCCATGCTTGCCATAAAAGGCGACTATGCTTGTCGTAAGAGGTGACTAATGGGATCTGGTGGTCAGGCTTGCTGACTTGGTTGACGTATGTATTTGGTTCCCAATTGAGCAGATCGATGCTCATGTTGTTGATCACTGGATTGTCTGGTCCAGACTTGATTATTTACAGAGTGCAGTGTAAAATTCACTCACTCTTGCGTCAGGACTTTCACTGAAGCATCAAAAACTTCATCACCTTTGGATGTCATTGATGTTGTGATACAGCTTGAATTAAACCTCCAATGATTCCATGTGTCCAGCAGACCCCCCAATTAAACTGTTTTGGTGAAGAAGTCACAAGACCAACATGTCTGCGATTGCTGTTGATATCCATAATGATTCCTTAAAGACTCTACAACCTCATGTTGCTGTATCGTTTCATTTGTTACTTTCCTTGTTTGGTTTCAGGGTGGACGGACACAGACTGGCGTATGGCTACTTTCCAGGCATTGGTATTGACATCAAGTGTAACGAAACAGGAGGAAAACATGAATTTGCACAACTCTGTCGTGAGCTGCTGAGAAAAGTTGCCACCGATAGACCCCTTCATGCATTATATGTAAGTAAATCTTGGACACATTTTCCTTTATGAGTTAGGAGAAAACGTGTTGGTCAATTTTCAGATGTCATGGAGTATGTGAAGCACGAAAATTCATTTGGAACCGATGATGGCATTGACATCAAGTAAATGTGGTTGTCGTAGTAGCAGACATATTGTACTGTTAAGAAACAGGCAAAAAGTCATGTGTTTTGTTGGTTGTGAAATATTTGGTGTGATCCAATATAGTCGTTCTCTTTATATTGAAAAAATTAGTAAAGGATGTTCAAAAGAAATCCTTTCATAAACTTTCGTTTGATTATCAGATGATGCCATCTTAGCCAAGCCAGAGTATTGTTACCATTACAATTATTGATCCAAATGAAGATACTCGGGATAAATCCAAATGTTGATCAAATAAACAGAACTCAACCCCAAATCTGACAGACTTTGATCATTATGTGGTGCCAGAAACACAACTAGAAGGAACTGTGAAAAAAAGTACCTGCAAATTGTCGTAATTGTAAGAGACAAATTGCCCTGGGCATGCTGATTATGAAACACATTGTTTGATATATTTGTCCATTATAATTGAAAGCAAGACCTTTTTCCAAAAGTATAAATTTCAAAAACGTTCTTGTTAACACTTGCCCAAATATGTAATTTTATGGTCTTAAGAAAGTCACTTCTTTTCAAAGTACAAAATAGATGCCTCCAAAGTTAAGTTGTAAACACATGTCTGAAAGTAACCATAGCAACTGTATAAAATGTCACGTTCCAGTTTGTAATACAATTACCAGTAAGTGAATGTGAGATTTTACCTGATAATTATTCTTGCAGATCGTGTTTCAGACAGTTTGTCCAAACAAGTCTGGTAGTTCTGTGCGTCACAACTGTAGTCCGGTATTCAATTAGCTTGGCAAATGGCAGACTAATAACACTCGGAAACTGAATAATAGATCTATTCATGAGTGCAGATCTTGATGATCTAACATTACAATATTATTTACCTACAATTCACTGAACAGGGAGTGAATGGAACAGGTTTAGGTCACCTAGTCTGAATGTCAAAATAATGTCATTGTTAAGCCGGGGCGGATGGGTAGCCCAGTGGCTAAGGTGTTTGCGTCATTCTGAATACCTGGGTTCTATTCCCCACATGGATACAATGAGTGAAGCCCATTTTTGGTGTCCGTCACTGTGGTATTGCTGGAGTATCGATGAAAGCAGCATAAACCAAACTCTCACTCATTCTCATTATTAAATCCTGAAGTCAGTGATTTTTGCCATTTTCAATGGGTGGGTGAGAGATACAAGGTATTGCTATTCAACACACACAGGGGTAGTTGGGGAGACTAGTGGTTACAGCTAAAGATCTGGGTTCATTTCCCACATGGGCACAATGTGTGAAAACCATTGCTCTTGTCCCCAGTTAATATTCTAAACATGGCCCCCCCAAACTGACTGAACTGATTGGAGTATGGTAGACCAAGAACAGCAACTTCTTCAGAGAACAGCTGGGTAGGTTAGTGGTTCAAGTGATTATTTCCTGTGCTGAAAATCTGGGTTTGATTGCACAGTGCTGCAGTAAGTGATATCACCAATTTTGGTACTGCTAAAGTGTATTTCTTCTGTCACAAGGTATGTGTTTCCTTTGTGAGGAATTAACATCAAGAATCTAATGTGTTACCATGTTAACCATTGTTAGAATGTTACAGCTTGTGTGTATGGTAATGATGATTGCATTATATGACCATCATCTACTGCTGGTTGTAAAATGTATGCCACATGGTGTTATTCAAAACAGCAGCGCTGTTGAATATTACAGCAAATGTTTTAATCAATAGGCTATCAGTACAGCATGAAAATTATATTGGAGTCGTATCAGTTTCCTCACATCCATATTTACAAATAGCAGTGAAAACAACTGTGGGGGTTGTATCATGTGGGTGTGACTGGGAGCAGGATAGGTAAGTGGGTGTGGCTGAGACAACACGGGTGTCAGATGTGGTTTGGGGTAGGGGAGGAGTGGGTTGATATGGTGGGGTTGGAGGGTCTGGTTGATATGAGGGTAGACAATAGTGTCAGGTGTGTGAGGCAAGGGATGTAGGAATGGGTCGATACGGTGGGGTGGGAGTGTTTGGTTGATATGAGGGTAGGCAGGGAGGGAGGTATGAGTGGGTTGATGTGGTTGGATAAGGTGTGTGGTTGATATGAAGATGTTTTGTGTGGATGAGGGATGTTAGTTGGCAGGTGATGAGTGAGTGAGTGAGTTTAGTTTTACGCCGCACTCAGCAATATTACAGCTATGTGGCGGCGGTCTGTAAATAATCGAGTCTGGACCAGACAATCCAGTGATCAACAACATGAGCATCGATCTGTGCAATTGGGAACCGATGACATGCGTCAACCAAGTCAGCGAGCCTGACCACCCGATCCCGTTAGTCGCCTCTTACGACAAGCTGAGTCGCCTTTTATGGCATGGCAGGTGATGACATACACAAACATTATCATTGTTCAGATGGTACATCAGCTTGCTTTGACTGCTTGGCTATTATTCTACCTCAGTCATTCATTTGACATAAAAACTGAGGTTTTGGATTTGCTCATTAGAGAGAAAACGACCCTAAAGGCATAAATACCAGTCTAGTTGGCATAAGTTCTTGTTTGTACCAATTACTATGGTGTTAAGAAAGCTGTGGTTTCATTGATTCAGGAAGGCTAGGTGGGATGTTTTCATCCTCCATGGCATATCAGAGTCTCTGTGTGGGAAATGTCCACTGGTCTGAGCAAATCAATATCCAATCTGTTTGGGCAGAAATCAGAACAAACAGTCGTAGATTTGACCGCCTGGGCGTTAGTTAGCCTGCTGGTGTTTGGTGTGTAGAGATCAAGAATGAAATATTGGTTGAGTATATTGTACTTGGGTCAGCTCTTGGCTTCTACTGACCAGTGAGGAATCAAGGAGTTAGGTTTTGTTGGTTGGTGCATTGTTTATTCAAATCGAACTAGTTAAGATCACAATTGAAATTTGACTTCCGCAACCCATGGGGCAATTAACGAGATCAGATGCTTGCTAGGGTGGTTGACACATGTCACCATATCCCAGTTGCGTACATTGGCGCACATGATATTGATCATTGGAATGTGTGGTCCAGACTTTATTTACAGAGCAGTGAGTGAGTTCAGTTTTACACCGCCTTCAGCTATATTCCAACTATAGTCAAGTGAAATTTATTGTATTCAAGGCCTCTGGCCCATATACAAGGAATTACGTACATATACATATTTATAATATATAATGCAGTGACAGTTATGAAGTTACATGGATAACACATTATTTCTCGTGACAACAGCGTGTTTCACAAACAAAGAAAGGTTACGGATGACAGTTTCATTTCTGGAAGTGAGAATGGAAACAAAGGATAATGTTGGGTGTTTTGATAGATAATTACTTGGTATATATTTTCTTTTAAGATTATCATAATATGGACATACAAATATAAAATGGATTTCATCTTCAATAGCCGAAATGCAAAGTGGGCAAATTCTCAAATTTCTTTCAATGGACAATCTTCTTCCTATATTAATGCTTAAATCTAATAGACCTAAGTCTGAGCTGAACAAATGTACGTCTGATATTTCTTGATGTCAAAACAGACAAATGTATTTCTGGTTGTATAAGGCTTTTGAAAGATTGATATAGATCATACCTTGAACTATTTTCTAAAGTCGAACGCCATTCTTGATGAAACATATTAATTGAGTGCTCTCGGAAATGTTTAAGAAAAAGAGTTGCATTACCTACTGTATGATTTAACCATACAAATCCAAAGCCATGAGAAAATAAAAGATTTC
Organism: Haliotis asinina; assembly: GCF_037392515.1. Classification (NCBI taxonomy): domain Eukaryota; kingdom Metazoa; phylum Mollusca; class Gastropoda; order Lepetellida; family Haliotidae; genus Haliotis; species Haliotis asinina. The sequence goes on along the minus strand of NC_090282.1, from coordinate 32,301,911 downwards.
TAATATGTGACGCCCAAGTTGTCTTACCCATATTATCGAGGTGAACAAGCATATTATAAGCTATTTTAGGTATTCGCTGTTCGTGCATTTCCAAAATCTTAAGCCAATACTTTAAACATCTGATTTGTGAATTTATATAAATTGGGTATCTCCCACATTCCCCATAAACCATACAATTCGGTGTTGCTTGTCCAACATTTAGAAATCTTTTACAAGCTAAGAGATGAATCTTCTCAAGACAATCTTGACGCTGAAAACCCCACACTTCTGACCCATAAAGCATAATCGGTTGAATTTGCGAATTGAACAGTTTGAAAAATATCTTCGGAGTGAAGATACCTATCTTCTGAAAAACGGACATAATATTTATGAAAGCCTTTTTTGCGCGTGATTGCAAATCAAGGACACTTTTTCTAAAATTCATCGTGTGCGAAAACATAAGACCAAGGTAAGTATAATGGTTAGCGATAGTCAGTAATTTACCATTGAGAAACCATTTCTCCTTTGAAGCGACGGGACCGCCTCTTCTGAAGATTATTATATTGGTTTTCTCGAAATTAACCTAGAGCTTCCAATTGTTTGTGTAACATTCTAAGATATTGAGTTGATTTTGTAAGCCAGTAATTGTATCGGACACCAAGATCACATCATCAGCAAATAGGAGGATGAAAATTTCGAGCATATCAGGGAACATTTGAACACCGTGTTTACCAGAGAGTGTGATATCATAATACAGTTCACTTATAAAGAAAGAAAACAACATTGGACTTAGAATACAGCCTTGTCGTAACCCAATGGGGCAGTCAAAAAAGTCTGTTACATCATCACCACAACGTACACATGATTTTATGTTTGAATACATCGACTTTAAAATGTTATACATTTTTCCTTGTAAACCAGCTTTTTGTAAGCAATACCACAGTTTGGGACGATCTACAGAGTCAAAAGCTTTCTTGAAATCAACAAAAGCAACATATAATTTGCGTTTACTTCGTGAGAGACATTTTTGTATTATAGCATATAATGTGAAAATATGATCTGCAGTTAAATATTCTTTTCTAAAACCAGCTTGGCATTCAGGAATCAAGTTTCTCATACTTGACCAATTTGAAATTCTGTTGTTTAATATGGCTGTAAATATCTTGCCTAAAATACTCATTAACGATAACCCGGATAACTATAGAGGTATGTCTAAAGTTCCCTTTTTGTGTAACGGAACAATAATTGAGCGAGACCACTTGAAATACACCTCTGTCGAATATCAGATTGAAACATTTCTGTAGGAAGGGCATTAACTCAACCTGAGAGTATTTTATCATTTCTATCACAACGTTGTCAGGTCCAGCTGCCTTACCACACTTTAAATGATTAATCGCGTTTTTAATTTCATCATCAGAAATTTGTGTTTCTAAAATCAATTTATCGATACTTTCATATTCCATTTCAAGGTTGATATCACGAACGTCATCATCAAAAGCAAAAGTATCATTCTGAAAAATACAATCATTTGAAAATATTCTTTTAAAATGAATCAACCACTCAGATTTAGAAATATTTATTTTGAGATTACTTCGATTTTTAAAGGAACGGATTTGTTTCCAAAATTTAGCGGGATTATGCACACACTCATTAAGTCTTCTTAGATTTTGGTTGCGCAGCTTATTTTTATGCACTCTACATGAAGTCTTGTATTTATTTCTCATTTTGCAAAAATAACGTCTGTTGCTCTCAGTACGTCTATCCCGAAAACTTCTCAGTGCTTTGCGAGCATCTCTTTTAGCAGCTTTACAATCATTATTTAAAGTTAGCTGACTGCTCTCTTTGTTGAAATTAAATGTTTTCTTCATACATACTGCTGATTCTAGTACAACGTGAACAAAATCATCTAAGGCACCGTTCAGATCAAAATCAAGTTTTGACAAGAGATGTTCGTAACATGAAGTAATATTGTTCTGTAAATTATCCGAATATATCTTACTAAAAGACTCGTTCCAGATATATCTTTCTGTGGAACATACATCTTGGCAACCGTCACAAATACTTATCATATCTGGTAATTGACAGGTCAATTCTAACGGTGAATGGTCAGAGTCCACCCTTTCACCAACATTTAACATATGTATATATGGAAAAAAAGTCAGGTGAGCACACAAAATAATCATTAACACTGGATCCATGCTGGCCATTGTAAGTATATTCGCCTTGTTCATCTCCGTACACTCTACCATTCACTATGAACAGTTTGAAGGCATAACACAGGTCTAACAACACTCTACCAAAACCGTTAACAACATTGTCATGGGAATTATGATCTTCAATAGGGTAGTCATCATCATCCATATCATGGAGTACATTATTCACATTATCGTCATTTGACAAGATCGGATTATTTTCTTTACCTGTATGTGCGTTGAAGTCGCCACAGATAAGGGTATGACACTCAATCATGCTATGAAGATTATCTAGAAGATATTGTTCTAATTGTTCAATATTACAAGTATAAGATCTATGTTTGTAGTAAGTTGATCCTGTCGGAGGGATGTATGTACATATCAGGTTGACATCTTTATCTAGAGAAAGCAGTTCCTTAGCAAGTCTGAAACATAAAAAGTTATCGAGATCAGTTGTTATTAATTTGCATACGTTTCTAAGACCATGGTGGATGCAAATACAAACACCGCCGGAACGTCTGCCATAGTCTGATAGTTTGACTGCAGGGTTATAAAATACATCATAACCTTCAAGCCAGTTATAATTCATGCTTTCCACAAATGTTTCAAATAAACATATTATGGTGAAATTGCGCAGGTATTTCAAGAAATCGATATCATCAACCTTATCTCTCAGGCCATTTATATTCCAACTCAAATACTGAGTTTCCCAGTGACAGTTCGTGAGTGGCGAGCGCGTTCACTACCGGTGTCAGCCGAAGAGTGGCCCTGTGGTAAAAGTTCCGGGCCTCGGCTGGGCTCCTATGCAGTCGTGTTGTTTGACGGCGCTTCCCTGGCTTGCGTCAGTCTAGGCTGGGGGTGTAACGATGTATGGACATTAACATTAGGGTTCGTTACAAGTTTTCCGTTCTTGAAGTAGCCAAACTTGCCTGTTTCCTTAAGGGCTTGCAGCTGCTGACGTTGGCGTGTGGTTAGATCACTGGATATACCATATCCATATTCCTTTAAAACAGGCCTGGCTTTCAGTGCTCAGACCTTATCGTCAGACACTTGCATTTTGACAATGATGGGGCGTGGTTTGGCTGAGTCTGGACGCTTACGTCCAAGGCGGTGGGCACGGATAACGTCGGATGGTTGCCAAGTTTTTTACGAGAAGAATAGAGAGAGAATAGTTTCCTTACATGTCATTGACTTCTCTCCTTCTGCTTCCGGAACGCCGTGGATAAGAACGTTATCACGACGACTGAAGGATTCCAGCTTGTCCAACTCATCATTTACCATTGCCAGACGTTCATCAATAGCGTCAACTCTCTCCATGACGGCGTCAACATCATCGTGTATGATATCACAATTTTGATTTGTTCTGTCAATATCTGACTTAATCTTAGTCACAGATTCTTCTAGTTGGTCACATCTAGAACCGAATGTTCTCACTTCAGTTTTCAAGGCACTAATTTGAGCAGACAAATCCGATTTGACCTCGCGAATTTCAGCTAAAATAGCATCTCTCACTTGTTCAAGAGAAACAGGGCCTGGGTTGGTTTCAATATCATTTGCACACATTAGAATGTGAGTAACAACACCCACGGGCGGCATGTTACCACCGAGAAAACACATCCCACGTGCAAATGGAGCACATTGCATGTACATAGACAAAACTGGGTCACCAGTGACGTCACATGTTTGACACATGTAGGTGTTCTCTTTGGGCAAAAAACTTTGTATTTTCTATCCAATCGATCACGGCGTATGATGAGATCAGATGTATAGACATGAGAAATGTACATATAAGTAACCTGAAGTGGACATCTGAGCCTGACACGATCGGCGAGTACTCACTCTCTTTGTGTAGCGTCACTTGCCGTGTCCCTTTAGGCTGAGAAAAACTGCCGATCCTCGCTCGGTAAATATCAATCGACACCATTTTGTCCTCCCAGTTCGTTCCCTGTATCGCCAAGAACTTGCACAACCAAAGATAGCACAGACAACCGCTCTATTACTCCGCTCTATTACTCCTCAGCGATCTGGTCGCCCAGCTCCTGTCTGCACCGTCTGACCGCCATCTTGGGACCTCCATCTGGCAGTGGTCTGTAAATAATCGAGTCTGGACCAGACAGTCCAGTGATCAACAACATGAGCATCAATCAGCACAATTGGGAACTGATGACTAGTGTCAACCAGGTCAGCGAGCCTGACCACCTGATCCCGATAGTCACCTCTTACGACAAGCATTGTCACCTTTTATGGCAAGCATGGGTTGCTGAAAGCCTATTCTACCCTTGACCACTGCCACATAGCTGGAATATTGCATTAAACAAACCAACCTAAAGCATAAACTGCAGCAACCATGGCAGGATGTGGTCATAATGGTTTAACCTGGATTGGTGAAGCCCTAACTAATCAGGAAACACAAGGTACAGTTCTGCATCAACTCTCACATCAACAGGTTGTGATGAAATAATACCAAAGGTGGAGACAAAACAAACTCCCTCAATTGTCCATGTTTTTTTCTGTTTCAGATCCCCGAAGTATCATGTGACTACAACAGCGAGACACGTGTGTTGTTGAATCGGACGGGGGAGCAGACATACACATGGGCGGATCTTCAGCCAGGGAATGGCTGGGTGGGCACGATACAGTGCATGGTCGTACTTCCAGGGAAGTCATGAATGCAAACACTGCTTCCAAGATATGCAAGCCCAACCTGTGCCTAAAGAATGTGTGATTGTCCTCAACTTAAGGGGTGTATGCCCGTGTCAGTTGTTGCAACTGACGTGGATCATATTGTGGTCCAGGCAAGTTGTGTGTGATGTAATTGACTGATATGTGATGTAAAGAATGCATATGTGATCTGATTGGGTCATGCATGATTTATTTGTGTCATATATGATCTTAGTCATAAACTGAGTCAAAATTATCTAATTGGATCACATATGATCTAATTGCGTTATACATGATCAAAACTGGTCATATATGAACCAAATGAGATGATATAGCTGAATCATATCAACCGTGATATCCGAGTCATACATGCTCTTATAGAATCAGGATCATATCTGATCTCATTGGGTCATATTTGATATAAATGAGCCATGATCTCAGAGGGAGTAATGTACGTGTGTTCCCACTGAGTCCTGTATGAATGAAACATGTGAGCAAGGTGCATTATCCAACTGAAAAGTGTTTTGTATCAATCAAGCAGGTCAAGTGTCAGCCACACAAATTATGTGTCAAAATAGTGTTTATGAATGAAGAAATCAAATAAATAGTTTCATGCATTGTTCATTCAAGCACGTTGAGTGTCCATCATAACAGGGCTGGCAAGGGTAACCCAGATACTCAGGATGGGTGGGTAATGAGTTGGACCTGGATACCAGTCACAATACCCAGACCTGTTATGATCATGTGACTAATAAATTAAACAATGTAACATGTTATTCTTTCATGATTAAAAGACTGTTCAAAGACATTAGAGTTGGTTAATATATGAAAAACTTGAAATTTTAGCCTCCAAGCTAAAGAATATATTGCTATTTCTTTGAATTTGAAGTCAGGAATTAACATATTGGGTATCTGGATTGGTTTGGGTAATAGGGTGTGGGGTACCTCGATGGAAAATTTGGACCCACCCCAGCCTACATGATAAGTTATATCTTAACAAAATATTTACTGCTGGGGACTAGCAGTTGTGTAGTATTAAGTTGGAACTGTAGACGTACTTGTTTGTTGTTGAGATGCATCCCAGCGGTAAAGCTGCTACGGACTTGACCTGTAAACAGTTAAGTCTTGACCAGACAATCCAGCACCCTTGATAATCACGTTTCAGTAACTCTCCACTGTACTCTGGATGCATCTAAAGCTTGGCCTGATCATTTATTGCCTCCTTTGCTGGGCTTTTTATCCAGTCAGGTGTCAAAGTTGTGCATACCAATCACAGCTCACTTTCACTTCTCAATTTTTGTCTAACCGATTAACTTGGCAAAGCAACTGATACAGAGGTACTCAGAAAGAGATAAAAGGAGTTCTTGCATATATTTTTTTTAAACTTTCTAACCTGTCAATTTGTATGACATCCCTCAAAATCTGAGGCACACTGAACAAACCTACGTGGCTGCGACCCCTATTACCTGCAAAAGGCAGCAAAACAATTATCAGGACAAGCCATAAATGTATACCGGGTATAGTGGAGAGTTATCAGAATGTATACCCTGGAGGTTATCAAGGATGACAATCCAGGGACTCTATTGTTCATTTCCAGAGTGACTGTTCTTGGATTAAGCAGTGACTGGGATTACAGTTTGCTGACAACCTTTAACACATAGATGTTAACTGTGACATAGTCATTTCAGTCATATTAAACTATGTACAGCATTGTTGATAGAGTAAAATGTTTGTTTTGTACAAGTGTACAGATTTGTTTGCAAATGCAAGTAAAACTTCATTAGTGTTTGCTTCACTATTCACTGTATCAAGTGCCGTGCATAGGGTCTACTTTCTAAAGCAGTCGCTCAGTATTATATATGAACATCCCACATCCTACTAAGAGCAAACATTAGCAAAATTGACAACACCATCACTGATATTCAAACCATTTGCACTTATGACCCAAGATCAGTGTCTTTGTGAAACACTTGCATGTACCATGAGGCATATGCTTGATAACTCAAAATCTGTACGTGTTAGAGTTGTAATGAGCTGATGTTGCATACCAACTGTCATCAACACCCTGATATCCAGATTGTCTCTATGTTTTTGTGTGAATTTGTATTTGAAATCCAGATTGTTAGGACTAGGAAATGTTGTTTTCGTGACGTTCAAGCCATTACTTAGATGTTGTACTGTCCCATCTAGACATGAGGGTGTTGGGGAGGATGAAGGATGAGGGGCCCAGTTGTCGTAGGCATTGCAGTTTGATATGCAGAGTTCCTTGATACCTTCATCACTTTTGACTTTCCTGGCATTACAGTAATGCCGACATGTTGTGATTTAACTGGAATGAGTTTCAAAGCAGCTTCAAATCCAACTCACTCACCCTGACACATTATATGGTAAAGATATGGTATGAAGCATTCACCACCATAAAGAAAATTAACTTTCAGATGTTTACAATCAAACTGAATACCTACAGGTTGAGGACATGTGTTTTATATTATAAATTGTCTGATTGTATCCATGAATTAAAATTTGGTGTCAGTACATATATTGATAATATCTATACTGTGGTTGCAAGCATGTTAACAATTTATTTTGGACTTCCATATCAGTTCAGTTGTAAAATAGTTGTTATTAAAAATGTTTCTACAATGTGGTAGAAAACAGTATGTGACCGTTTTATTTGGGGGCTCAGCAATAAGCCACCAAGAGTAGTCTCCCTTCAACATGGCTTCTCTTTAAACAATGTTTTGCCACGACATGGTATTGTCCAATAAGAAAAATGTGACAATTACAATGGAGCAAGGGAGAAATATATGTTTCTTAGGAAATACTGTTTATGATGTAACTTGTCATTTGAGTAAACTGAAGGACTGAACTAGGTTTATCTGCATGAGCGGTTTGTCAAAGGGCTAATCCACCACCTCTAAGAACACTTCAGATTATTTCATCAGAATTGTTCATGTGTATATTCAGTAAAATGTAGGGCCTTCATGTACCATTGATATCATAGTTCCCATATGCTTGAATATGTCAGGTTTCAGAATGCATCATATATATATTTTGGATAATATATAAACAGTGGTGTAGTGTATTCTTCATTCAAAGTGTTAATGTGTGTCTGTTATTGACAGTTGAGGTAATTGTGTGAATGTTGAACATGAGTGTTTGAGTGGCGGAGGGGAACATCCATTTGATTTCTGTAGGAATGGAATACTGTAGTTTATCAGTAAAATATTCCAATAGTGAATAATTTGTTAGCAGTGGTGGAAAATTAGTAGTTTATTAGTTAAAAATCATTTGTATGTTGTTATTATTGAGCGTCAGTAGATCATTTGGTGCTCAAGTAAATATATAAATAGTTTGTTGGAGAATAGTAGATTTGTTCTAAATCAATCCCTTAGTACTAATTATATGAAGGCTTGCTTGAGAAAACTTTGATTTACTTATGATGATAACAGTTCACTTTCGTTTTCAGATTTAATTAAGATTAATCTGAACATTAACATTTTGTATAACTTAATTTAACCTTTTAGAAGAATTTCTTGTTTTGTCTTTAGTTGTGTTTAAGCTTATGTTATGGAACTTGTAAATGTAAGATTTCCACTTTCAAATACCAAAGATGGCTATTTCATTTTGCAGATGTATTCAGTCACAAGTCAGTCTGTTTGCTGGTGCCACATCAAATGTAATATCAGTAAATATAGTCGCTGTAATATTGGGTCTGGGTTTTTTTAACTGGACTAATATCAATGCCGGTATGTGGTCTGTAAGATCACATTTTTTAACATAGTAGTGTCTCTAATGAATGAAAGCCAACACATTTTAACATGAGGAAGGATCACAGAACAGGGATGAACAACCTCTGTGTTAAAGTGAGAGTGAAATTTTGGTGTAGGATCTAACAGTTACACTTATCACTTGTTTGATAATTGATCCAGCTTTTTAATGCCTGTCAAAGAAGTGACAGTTTAACATGGCCATTTTCAGGGGAAAAATGACAGGGTTTGTTTTGTTGGAATGAGGTTTTCTATACTTAGTTTAATATTACTCACTGTGTATAAGAACATTTGTGAAATATACTTCATCTTACTGTTGGTGAAACATATTTTGTGAAACATTGTGATATAATTTCTATTTCAGGGGATTTTGTCAATTGGTCTTGGAAGCCAATGATAGGCTCTCAGCATTGATGTACTAGATAGTTCTTGTCACATTGTTTGACATGTTATTAATGCCATGATTCATTGAATCAATACCAATGTTGTTAATGCCATGATTCATTGAACACCTGATGTGGACTTCACAGATCAAGATATACAAACTCGGGTTTCAGGACACATGGACAAAAATTGAAAGAAAATTTAAATTACATCTCAGTTGAAACAATGTGGCCTGTCTGGAATGAAAGCACTGAATATGCACACTGGGAAATAAATGAACATCAGGCATTCATTCAAGGATCTCAACATTTTTCATAATTATTATCAACTCTTGTTCTTCCAGGAATTGTTTTCTATTATTGGAACATATGTTGTATTAGTTAAGAACCAGTGTTTTCATTAAAATGGGATTGTCAATGACCATTGTTATGGGATGTTATAATCATTCTTTTGTCAGTCAGAATGGTTATGTTGAATCAGAAAAATATTTCAAAATCAGGAGAAATTCATGAATAGAAGATCAACTAGATGAAACGGATCTTCCTTTGTGTGTTCCAAAGGCAGCTGAAAATGCACAGGTGGTAAATACACAATGATTTAGTTTTTAACTGATTTGACAAAGTCATTTTATCAGTGGGAAGTGGGTAATTCATTCCCATATTTTCAACATCTGAAGCACTGTGTTTTGCTGTACATAAAATACAATGTTTATGAAACATGATGCACGTGAAATGCACTGTAAATATAATCAAAATAAATTGTACATAAATTTAATACCTTATTTGACTCCTGTTCTTTCTTTGATGTCTTTATGCTGAACAAAATACGTTGGTGATCGAGAATGACTATATTTACGGCAAGACAGCCAATGATCTGGTGCAAGTTTTAGATGTTGCGTACATCTGAGTGAATTCTTAGTGCCTGGTCTGCTTACATCCATTTGGGGCTGGTAACATTTTTGAGTTACCAGACCTGCTCTCTGGCTGGACGTTTGGCTTATTTCATATTGTGATCATGTATAATTTCAGGATATTATGATGAAATGATGTAATGTCTATCTGGGCGTTTGGCTTATGTCATACACTGATCATGTATATATTCAGGATATTATCATGTAATGATGTAATGTCTAGCTGGGCTTTTGGCTTATGTCATAATACACTGTGATCATCTACATATCCATCATGTTATAATGAAATAATTTGCTCAATCCTCAGAAAAAATTGTATATCTTATCTTCTACACAAAATGCCTGGATGACTGATAGTGTGGCAAAACCAGCATGGTTTTCAAACTGACAGACCCAGAAGCAGGTTAATTCAAACCTCATGACATTCAGCACCTGGCTCACCTAAGGTACGCAGCCGAGATGCTACCCAAAGGTGCCTAACTATGGGGTCATCTTTCCTCAATACCTTTTACTATGTAGTTCGAATGGTCGTGTAGACCTCATATTCCAGAAGAGAGAGTGAGTGAGTGAGTCTTGTTTTATGTCACTCTGGACAATGGACATTAACAAAATGTTAACTGACACTGTCACACTGCCCTCACAAAAGTATAAAACTCTCACAAAGCCTTCTAAAACACCTGTCCAGTTTTGTCAAATAATACGATCAACAAGAAAGAAAGAAGTTATGGAACTATGACCCTCAAGCATCAATGGCGAATCAGATCACATCGGCAATATGTCATTTTTCACGCACCTGAAATACACCCTAACATTCTTTTTTAGATTATGAAACTATCACTATTACTTGTAAACACATTTCCACTGATAGTATATTCCCCTCATATGAATTAAAGGTGTATGTGGATGATGTTTTTGAGGAAGTAACTAGGAATACTCAAACAACGGCGTATAGTATTTCAATGGCGAAATGTCATTTTTCACACACCTCAATTACACCCTAACAATTTTTTAAGTCATAAAACTGTACTGTCACTATCACTTGCAAATACCTTTCAACTAAAGGTATGTTCTCCTTCTAAAACTTAAACGAATGTGTGAAAGAAGTTTTTATCGGTACAGTTTTAGTCTATCTTCGCGGTGAATCGAGAACAGAAGCCAGTGAGCTATAACTTACCGACTTGAAACTTTACTACAAATCTACTGTCCTAATACGGACACTAAAACCAATTATTTCACTTAAACTGAAGGTGACATAATAGTTAACCTATCTTCTACATGTTGGATTTCAGTTGTTACAATACTCAGCGAACTTACTCAGCCGTTGAAAAAAACCCGGGCTCAATCTTAAATACTACGCTGCCACCATATTGGCTACACTGGTTACGTAACGACCCGAGACATACGTTCAGCGGCTTTTCGAGGAGTTTCTTCTCCCCCTCTATATAGAGTCCCTTCCAATACTAACCGGGAACTTCACCTTCCGACCTTCTTGAGTCTATTTCAGAACATAAGTCTAATGCTGCTGATAGCAATATTCAGTTAACACCACGGGGCATCAGACACAGTCATCATTGTAACCAATCTTGCACAAAGGTGTAGTTTACATGAGCGGCTGTTAAACTGAAGAATAAAATGGAGGCAACCCGATTTTATGTGCCATGCTAAGATACCCTATTCCAGTTGTCAGCAGGTGTTCAAACCTTTCCGCCCATGTCATCTATCTACACAAAGGACGTCTCTTGTTCTTACAGCGACGTAAGCATTTAGTAACTTGAAATGAGACATAAGGAGACAGACCATCTTACCGTTCCACAAAGAGATCCTTGGGCAATGACAGACGCAAGCCAATATAAGCATGACTCACCTTAGTTCTGCAAACAACTTTGTGAATATGACACTACTTGAACAGGTTCACGCATGATGGTAATATTAAAACATTCTGTCATGGGAACATATATTCAGAGTCTCCCTATTAGTTAAAATGGGTTTGTTTGTTACTATCAATTACATATGTTCAGAGACTAATCCTTAGTCCAGGTTTTTCCTTCCATAGTCGGGGCGGTAGGGTAATGTGTGAAGCTAATTTCCGGTGTCCTCCCGCCGTGATATTGCTGGGATATTGCTGGGATATTGCTGAAAGTGTCATAAAACTAAACTCACACACTTCTTCACATGCAACCTACACCCTATGATACAACCGAAACACCGTTTGAAATATACGTCTGTGGAGGGAATTAAATAACACGACAAAACAGTGTCTAGATAGACCGCATGACGGCGCCTCGCCACAAACAGAAGTTCAGAGTAGAGAGTGAATTTAGCTTTACGGCGATTTAGCAATATTCCAGCCATATCATATCACGTCCGGGCCACCATGAATGGACATCACGCATGCGTGACGAGCGAACGCTTTAACCATTTGGCTACCCAACCATCCCCGATCACACTGAACAAGTGTATCCCGCTCGTGCATTAATACATGGATGACGACCCCGCCTCATTGACGAAAGCAAACGTTGACAATGGATTTGGAAATGGAATTCCATGCAAATGGAAGGATAAGCCACAGTTTCTTTCAGGGTTGTTGAGGGGTATAGAAGACACAAAGCAAGAGCCTACAAGAACACATGGCCTGAAGCCAGTAGACACGAGTCAAACCATAGAAACCTGCTGGTTTGATGAAGTAAGAGGTGCAAGTCTGGTGCGGGAGCAGATGTAACCAGTTTGGCAGGACGTGCCGTGACAGGCCTTATGGATGTTGGTTCTGAACAGGCACGTACACGTACGCACACGTGCGCGCACACACATGCGTGTGCATTAAATTCGCCACACAATCCAATTATTTTGTTAGGCTTCAGTTCACCCTACACCACTTCTAATGTTTTGTTAAAATACTCTGCTGTCAAAAGGTAACGTCATGACGTAGTCACATTCGTAACTACTCGGGTCATTACGGAAAGAGGCGAGTAGTTACGAATGGACGTAGTCAGTGTGCATCGTGATGGCTGCATTCGTAGATTGCTACTGCACATTTTCAAGAAACAGCTCGTGATACACGATGACGTTTGCGAGCGACTATTATAACGCAATGCTGATCAACAACAGGAGCATTGTTCTAGGCAACTGGAATACAATGACACGAGTGAACCTAGTCGATTAACTCGTAGTAAATTTGTGTCTAAATCAGCTAGTCCACGAAGAAAACCAACAATACATAGAAAATAACGTGTGTAAAAAAACAGACATGTGTATTAACAATGTTTATTCATACTAAAACACCGACCAGCAGATATATGGATAACTTAAAAGACTTTGCTGATGTTCACGTTGACATTCGCACAAATGTGGCCAGATTCTGAGATTTTATGAATACTTCGTCTTGCGCAGTGCCAGTTGAGTGTGAAATGGGCACTTGAGCTAAGCAGCTACACCACGGAGATGTGTATCCGCTTGCACGTGTATGTAGGTCGCATGAGTTAACATCACCCATTTCTTCACACCGTCGCCGCAAGCGGGTCAGGTATAGGGTTTGAACACGCCCTACATGATCCAGGGGATCGAGTATGGTGCTGAATGTACCCTTATCGATCAAGGGGGTCAGGTATGTGGTTTGAATATACCCAAAACGATCCCTGGGGAATCAGGCATGGTGCTGAATATACCCTTAACGATCCACGGGGTCAGTTATGGGTTTTGAATATACTCTAAACAGTCCCCGGGGTCAAGTATGGTGTTGAACACATGTATACCCAAAACGATCTAGAGGGTCAGGTATGATGCCGAATATACCTTAAACGTCCCAGCTGATCAGGTATGGTGCTGAATGTACCCTTATCGATCAAGGGGGTCAAGTTTGGGGTTTGAATATACCCTTAACTATCCAGGGGATCAAGTATGGTGCTTAATATACCCTTAACGGTCCACGGGGGCAGGTAGGGTGTTGAATACACCCTTCTCGACCAACGCGGTCAGGCATGGGGTTTGAATATGCCTGAATCGATCCAGGGGGTCAGGTATAGTGCTGAATATAACCTACAAGTTCCACTGGTGAGGTTTGGAGTTCAACATACCATTAACATGCCGTAGGTCGTGTCTGTCGGTGAATATACTATTAACAATGATTCGTGCATGGGGTTGAATATACCTTTCACAGGCTAGGAGAGTGTCGTCATATGCTGATAAACGCTTATACTACGGCATTTTACTGCCTGCACGTTCAGTGAGTATATATACCGTTCAAACTTGAAATTATACATGTGTTAAGGGACATTAGGCAAATTATTGACATGGAAATCAGTCATGTTTTCGCGATGTCATGGACACGAGAGTTTTATGGATGACAAATTCTTCATGATGAAGGGTAACTACGTTTCAACGGATGGTCTTACTCCTTCCCCGGATCATCCAGTCGAAGCGGACGTAAAATCTCCAAGGAGGCGCAAAACGGAGTGGAGATTTTTTGTCTGCATCTTTTCAAGAAATCGCAATAGTTGCCTTGAAAGGGTTATACATTAACGTCATTGAGTGTTTTATCACTGAGGGTTATCTCTTTTTTATTTATTTTTTAGTTTCAAGACTTTCTACAGGCATGCATTACAGGACCATACAAGCAGGCGGGTAAACAGTGTATGTAGTGCGATTCATCCGCGTTACATAACATGTAAAACATGCACACTGAATTAGAGATTAATATACACCCTAACAAGTGTAACGTTGGACAGAAATAAAACAAAACAAAAACATTTGTTCAGTACCATTTGATAAATGGAGAAATTTGGTAGCATCACAATGCTTAATGATTCCCTTTTTAATAAAATTTATAACAGGCAAATGGTTTCCAGAAGCACATTTGAATATATTTTGTTTGACTAGAAGAATGATTACATTTATAGGCTTATCTTCACCTTTAATAAAATTGGTAAATTTTATGTTTGTGTGCATATGACCTTACTGCTGCTTTGATTCCTTCACAAGTTTCATTTGGTACATTTTGTGAAAACTTTCAAATGTTAATAACCTACCTTCCTCATGTAATGTATCATTAATAAAAACTACACCTTTAGTCTTCCAGTTTATATACATTGTAGGTTTGTCATCAATAGTTATGTGGGAGTTGCCCCAGATAGAAAACCAACTTAAAAGTCAAACTGACAACAGTTTTGATTCATATGTTGCAAAAAAGACTTCCCATACAGTAAAAATATTTCTCCAAAATGTGTTGGATAAATTAGGAATACATATTTCTTTAATTTGCTTTGAGTTACAGACCAGATGGAATACGGTTTAGGTATTTTGCGCAGAATAATGTAGTCCCATTTATTATTTCAAGTAATAAGTCTATTTATCCATTTAAGTTTTTGAGCATAAATTATGGTTTGTACATCTGGTACCCTGATCCCACCATATTCTGGGTTTAAAGTGGTTATGTTTAGTTTTTGGTAGTTTTTTGGTAGACGCCATGTGTATCTTTTGCATTCGAATTTACCTTCTCGCCAGGGATCATTGAGATTAAAGGTATTATTTTCATGCTTATAATTGTAAGTGCCTAATCGTTGGTTTATCACCAGATTCCAGTCACCACAAAGGTATATTTTATCGCTGTCAAAGACATTATCAATTTTTGTGATATTATCGAATTCCGGCGCATCGTTTTATATTATATCGTTTGTCCCGTATATATCAAATACTGCATATGTAATTTCATCTATTAAACTTTTTAAGGCCACATAGTTACCACCCTCATCCAGTTTTGAGATCAATACTCTCAAGCTGAAATTATTATTAAAAAGAATAGAAGTTCCTCGCGCATTGGAGGTGTATCGGTTGTTTTATTAGGTTGAGTTGCTAAGACATAAAGTGCACATCTTGTAAACATGCAGTATTTATTACATTGCCTTTCTTCTCTTTCAGAAAGTTAAATGCCTTTTTCCTTTTGCACCTATTACCTAAACCTCTGCAGTTAAATGATAATACTTTTAGCTTTTCCACTTCACAGTATCAGATCTACTAGTTATCCTTGTGACGTACATGGCAATTTGTCTGATAATTGCTAAATGTAGAAAGCAATGAAAATCATTTAAAATCTAGCACTATTACCTGTAGTTTGTTGTTGGATAGGTGGAGTAGTTGGAGGGATATGCCTGATTTTTACACGAGAATGATGTCGCTCCGATCGCGGTTGCCTGTCATTTATGTCTTTGTTCAAATAAAAGTAGAAACATAATCAAGTGAAATCATTTTAAATATCTCTACTGGGTCATCCCATCCTCTTCAACAGACATACAACCTTTATCGAGATTGCCGGGTTCTCGGCCCTCAGAAATTCAAGAACATTCAATCAGATAACAGTACAAATGGTGAAGAAAAGCTAACAAATAGACAGCAACATGGTTCAGATAAAGTTATCTTACATAAACCTTACTGACATAGGGTCTATTGGCTAGTTTACTGTGGACACGTAAGAGAGTTTCACATACGTATCACACAATTTTCACACTTTTAGTAACTGACAAACATTGATACTCACTTATGTCATCAGTCCATATGAATATGTGGATCATTTCTGAGTGGGTAGTGTAGTAAGCACACAAGCACGCCTACATATCCTCATTCGTAAGTAACAGATCATCACGCTCCACAAACCACGTGTAGTTCAGGGCACGAGCTTCTCGCGCGCGATGTGCACGTGTAAACTGGGTGGAAGTAGTGCGACTGTTTCACGGAGTGTAGCAAACAGATCGCAAATATTAGTAATTCAGTTTTACACATTAACACACGCACATAATTTCCGATTTATGGAGAAAACTTATGTTCAAACTAAATAGTACCTTCCAATTATAACAGGAATTCAATTTACAGAAATTCTCATAAGAGTCACATTTGCACCTTTGTTTACTTTTGTGGTAAGGAGTTACGAGTGTTCAGGTGCGTTTGGTCCATGTTGAATGCGTTGTTTTGGGGTCTTTTGTCTCCAAGATGATCTCCGTCCCGACCACTCTAATCCGTGTCTAAGATGCTCCTTCTCAAGGATCTCAGGTGCCTGTCAACTTAGAATGGCCCGGCGTTTTTTCAACATACCTGGCAGATCGATTTGGAAACGTTTTCCGGGATCCTCTTAGTAGTTTTCGGGCGTTGAACACATCCTCCCTGTCCGGCATGTATGGGAATGGGGCGACGATGTTCTTATGTGTGTCAGGTTGGTGTTCACGTTGATATTCGGAATAAGGCAATCTGAGTGCAACTTTGAACTCCGTCTGATTTACTCTCGATTCCTCAAAGTTAAGATCCTTTGAGAAAAAAGCCACGAGGCACTTGTTTAGTGTCTTCTTTTAGGGTTTCTGGGATCCCATCAAACAAAAAGGTTGCTTTTTCGGTCATGAATGTCCTTCAAAATGACCTGTTTCTCAAGGCAGTGGTAGGCGTCTTGACTCTCGGTCAGTTCTTGACGAAGTTCGTCACTGTGCACATGTACATCATGTTCAACCAAGCTCACTTTTAAATTAATGTCCGAAATGTCTGCCCTTACCACCTGAATGGAATACTGTAGCTCAATCTTTGTTACACTGATTAGCCCAGCTAATCAGTTTTCTGAACGACCTCTTCAAAAGATGTCTGCGACCTTGTGCCCGGCATGGTTGAAGTAGTGACGACACGTGTTTTGTTGTTTTTTTTTTACAAAAAGGCGATATGAAATATATGGAATATTTGATTTTGACTCTTTATGCTGTTCTCTTAGAACATTATTTCACAGTATTTGCTAAGTCACGTAGTCTAGTCTGGCTAAAAATCCATGGATTGGAGCGAGCGGTGTCTATCGTCTTGTCATGCGCAACTGGGTTTCCTCTTAACCCTCTTTCAGTTGTGCCATGGGACAGATGTGGTAGCAGTGTGTGTAAGAATCTGTGTCTGTCTGTTTGGTCAATGTATTTATGACTGGTTGGATGTCTGAAACAAACATTTTAGCCTTACTAATTTCTTAAATCAAGAAGCAATGGTGGCTTGCTGTTTGAAATATTAGTAGAAGACACTAACTTAATTGAAAGTTGAGTACAAAATGAGCTATCCCTCATGTCGTTCTGTCTTGTCGTCACTATACTGTCCTTAAGATATATCTATTCACGTCTGTCTCAGTCTGTTTCCCGCAGAACTAAATTATAAAACAAATGAGTCGTTTTAACTGGTGTCTATTATTTCCAATTCAGGTAGGTGAACAGAGAAAGTGTTGAATTTGTGTTAAAACTGCTATAAAGATATCAGATCGCCATGAAGTGTAAGTTATTCTTCATGACCAGATTGTCGTCTTTTTAGTTTCGCCAATCCACGAATTCCGATTTATATGCCAGCTACTTGTCTAAATGCCTCATGCTCATCCTTCACATATATGCCAACTACTTGTCTAAATGCCTCATGCTCATCCTTCACATATATGCCAGTCACTTGCCTCAATGTCTCATGCTCATCCTTCACACGGACGCCAATCACTTGTCTCAATGTCTCATGCTCATCCTTCACACAGACGCCAGTCACTTGCCTCAATGTCTCATGCCCATCCTTCACACAGATGCCAGTCACTTGCCTCAATGTCTCATGCCCATCCTTCACACAGACGCCAGTCACTTGCCTCAATGTCTCATGCCAATCCTTCACACAGATGCCAGTCACTTGCCTCAATGTCTCATGCCCATCCTTCACATGTATGCCAGCTACTTGTCTTAATGTCTCATGCTCATCCTTCACATATATGCCAGTCACTTGCCTCAATGTCTCATGCCCATCCTTCACATGTATGCCAGCTACTTGTCTTAATGTCTCATCCACAAATTCCACACAGATATCAGCTACTTGCCTAAATGTTCTATCCTGCCAACTGTTCACATCCATATCAACTACTTGCTAAAATGTCTTATTCTCATCGTCGTTATCCTCTGCAGGAGATAAGATGCGTGTTATATCAAAAAGACAGCATGAGTATGCACGTCGGGAGATAATTTACTGATAGAGAAATATGATGCTATGGTAGAGATGGCTTGTTACCAACCTTTCAAACCTCTTATTGTTCGTATCTTTACGCTATAGAATTGAGTAAAACGACGAATGTACTTATCATAGGCACTTTAAGTAAAATCAAAAGTTAATATAAGTGCTGGATGGTTCGAGTAAATGTCGTCCACAGTCAACTTACTGACCCCGTTTCGTAAATGTTTGACATGTCACTCATTCCAATCTTTTGATCAGAGAAGGGATCCTCACTTATAAGGCTATTATTATTTAAGGTCTTGTCATTGAGAATTGCAAACCTTTCATGTGGTCACACTTGGATAACATATGGCTGCGAGAGAATAGGGTTTATTAGCACATCTCTTTTCCCTCTCTTTATGATATGACATTTTCGGACAACGTACAGCAAGGAATGAAATCCACTCGGTAGCCATTTGACAGGTTCATCTTCTGTTTTGGCATACGTCGTGAATTTATATGTGTGCTTAATGCAGGGATCGGTTTAAAACTTATTGCGTGTGTTGTGTAGCTTAATGATACGTGTTTTCTTTAAGCTTCAAAGATCGAAAACTGACATGATCGACCTCAACCAGCTCGCTTACAACAACGAACCTGGTGTTCAGAGGACTTTCATGAAACAGATTCTCCTGAGCAGATTTTCAGTTTCATTAAGCTCAATCGTGATACAGCTTTCAGTGAGCGAGTGCAACGCTTCACGGCATTTCCTGCCGCAAAAAGTTTTGTTGTAGATATAGTCATTTGAAAGAAACAGTTTGTGACAAAGTAATGGTTGTGTTGTATTCGTCGTATCTCTGACTCCCTTAAAAAGAACAAAATCCCCAATTATACTCAATCGATTTTTTATTTTCCACAATGTCGAAACATGTAGTTTTCGATGAGCTAAAATTAGAAGGTGCAAATTCTGGTAACATTTTCAAATATGTTCTGCTCAAATCTTTATATACTCAACTCATTAAACAGAATATGTACAGGAAACGGAAGTGCGGCCATTGTCATTTCTCAGCAAGACTTCCCATCAATCGCGGCGACAATTCAACGTGAGTATGCACACTGACCCCTTTAAAGAATGCATCCCCAGCATGAATTATGCCCAGGTCTGTTGGAAAGAATTTACCATTCTTTTTTATCCAACAAATTACATGGAATGATAAGAATTTTACTCCGTATATCCAAATAGTGGAGAAACCATTATGCGCATGCTTTGTTACGCATGAAAAGCATGCAACACGGGGTGACGCCCCTCCTTTAAATTTTGAACACATGTACGTCCCTGAATCGCTGAGAAATGACTGGCCAAGCCCAAAACGAGGCAATCTAAACTCGTTGTATAAACGCCAGCATAATCTCTCGAGAGATTTGGCGCATGCGCAGAATATCAAGGCCTATATGTCTTTCAATACTATTATTACTGACATGGTAAAGGAATAGTGCTGAGGCAACGAGCCAGTGGAAACACTGACACACCAAAGTGAACAGGGAAATAGGACTAAAATTACGGAAACTGAGTTCGGCTCTCCTCGGAAATTTTCTGTTCTCTTCGCAACATTTCGTGACATCGGTAAGCAATGTCAGTAGTTCAATCCACTTTTACAGATACATTAAACATTTTAATGGATTTACTTTCAATAATTCACATTTTGTCTGATGCGACTATTATGTAACTAAGCTTGAGCCTCTTTTCCATAATACTTTCTCAGTTTCCATATTTCCGGAGAAATATTAATCATATCTATGTTTCCATACTTTAACATGGTATAACATGTATATATCATTCTCCATAGATAACCTGTATGATATAACTCTATAACGCACGCTAGGCATACCTCACATGCCAATCACGTCTGCGAGATTCTGTGCACGATCACTCAATGAATAATGATTAGGAATTGAAAACCAAAGTCACGTGTCTTCCTTATTCTAAGACAAAATGGCGGTGCTTCCGAGGCATTAGATATACAGAAATGCCTTAAATCTAACTGCCCGAGCAATCGGATCAAATCTACTTATCCCACTGTAACAAAACATTGTTACACCGGTTAATCGTTCAGTTGGTTACCACCTAATCATGGTTAACACAGACTAACGTCTTTAAACGGTGTAGACAGAACCAATGCCCTACGAGTTCCAGAACAGTATTTGAACAATGAGTATCACAATGTATTCAATAATTAATAAGTGAACAACATTTCGGTATGCAACATTTAAGGAGTGTTTCTTTCTACACCGCTTTGTACAACTTCAACAAATGATATATCCTTTAACCCTTACCGCACTACCCTGAATGAGTTTGTTAGCAGTGAGTATGCTGACACATACCTGGTTAATGATTAAACATTTTCACGTGAACTCGTGGGTGTGTCCATGCGGTCCCATCTCTATCGTTGGTGATGGTACACTCAGCCATATTGTCACACTGTGACAATGTCACTCTAATATCCAGAATGATGATAGACATCTATCTTGGTCACATGTTCAGATCATGTGGATGACAACGTGACCATATCACGTGACATTATCACGTATATTGTCAATAATGTACTAGAACCTTCCAACGAAGGTGTCAGTTTATCTAAAGCAGGTGCCAAATAGGCGAGCAGCCCCGCCCATTCTGAGCAACAACGCCTCTTGCGAGTCCTGGAAATACGCTCACTCGCTGCCAATGAACATTCATCGACAGCTTCAGATTTGTAGCCATGTTACTACTCAGCAACGTCACTTCTAGGAGCGTCAATCCTATCCAAGTTTACAATGAAATCACAACCGCAGTGTCAAACATATGTCGGATTTCTTCGTGCGTTTGATTGACAGCGCCAATCACAAATGCTACTTGTCACAAACTTCCCAATATCGATGTTATCGACCAGATGTTTAATACTACTTCCTCTGGCGCTGTTAATGTATCGATGTAATGGCTCATAATTATGTTTGATACGGTGAATACGTCATGAGTTGCCATGGTGATATGGGGATTCCCCGTGACGTCTTTGTCCAGGATTTGACCTCGGACATGTGCTGACAAACACGTGCATATATATAAAAATGGAGAAAGGCGTAAGAGGTACTGATTTTGGCAAATAAAGTGAAAACTTTATACTCCTTTAAATTTTGAAATTGAAACACAGAAATTACACGAAATCCAACAAAGAGCGTGAATATTTGGCGCTGAGCCACAACGGCAAACCACCGAGTAATATAATGGAATTTGTTTATGTCTGCTTCTCTATTACTTCTTTGCGCTACAACTCAGTAATACCAGGCCATACAGGGAAGGAACGCCACATAGGTGTAAAAATATATCTTGAATGACACTCATTTCTCTACACACAGGACCATGGGCTGAGCATGCGCGGTGTTAGCTGGTTCTACACGTGACTGGAAGCTGCGACAGATGGCCAAGCGACAGGGACAGATAGCGACAACACGGACCAATAGATAAAAATGGCATACATTGTTTGGTCACTTACAACCGGAGTCACATGTTTTCCTTCAGAACTGTGACTTCACTCAAACTGTACCTTGAACACTTTTGAAGACGCCATGTGAGAACGGTGCCCGACTCTCGCAATCAAAGTTGTCATGCATGGTTCACATTTCAGAAAATTACATCTCCCAAGAATTTCAAAAATATCAAAGCTTGATCATAGCACTCTTTGATACTAACTTTGTGGTCGTTTCCAGAAAAGAAAAATACACACATGGACTTAGCAACAAGCAACACAGCATGACACAAGACGTCAACTTGGATTAGCAGTACTTGCTGCTGACGCCATTCACACAAAGCGGAAGTTTGAAGGAACTCTCCTTGATGTGTAGCGACACATCAAACATCGCCATCCTTCCCTGGTTGAGCACTATCACAACCAGCCACAACATGTCACAAGTGCCCCTGGTGCCTCCATGTCTAGTACGATTAAAGCAGACGTGGAAGTTGAATCTTGAAAATAGCAATGCATTTGTATGACATCCAAAGAGTGACATCATCATTGACTGAGCTCAGCATACGCTGTGTGCGTTGTGATAGTAGCAAATGTTTGCACGACGCCGCCATCTTTGTAATATCGTGAAAAATGTAACTGCGGGTGCAAAATCCAAAACATTTAAAAGAAATCAAGGGACTTGACGTTGCTATGGTAACTTGAGTCCCACATAAACATCGGCAACATAAGTCATTTATTACCCACGTGGAGATTAGGCAATAAGATTTCGGCCAATCTAAATATATATCTTGCGTTGATGCAGTTTTCCTTCCAGACAGAATGTTGAAATAATGAAGTGTGAGTAATTGTTGATGGTAGCTATGTATTGACTGCAACGAGATTGTTTGTAGTTGGGGCTGATGGGGAAGTTGTTGTTGGGGAGGACGACCCCAGTGCTCGTTGTTCTTGGTTGGACGTCGGTGTTGTGCTTCCGTTCCCAGACGGAAGTGACGTCACTACCGGTTCTATCACAGCGCCATCTGACGTTGGAATGGGTAATCCTACAGAAAAGATCACAGTTACATGAAGAACAGATTTTGTTTAAAAGAGTAATGAGTAATTACATTACAAGATATAATGTTAGATCATAATTAAAATCTTGACAGTTCAAAACGGATTTCCAAACTCAAGACAATATTTAAAAGCAGTAAATCCGGAATACCACATTGATAAAAATAATATACAGTGCATCCCAGTGAGTTACCAAAGGCAAACAGCACACCTTTGTATTGACGGCTCCGTAGGCTTAGCTTAAATTATACGAAAATGTGCTTTATGTCCACATAACGGACACAAAACACGGTGATAACATACCTAAAGCACACATCGAAAACTGCTCTATCATGGAATAAGCAGAAAACAGAATAGACCAGTGCGACATAAAATTGACAAACTATGTTCTTATGAAGATTTCCGCTTTTATGTTGGTTTAAGTTGTTAAAAGCACAAAGCGACAGCAAGCATTATCTAGGCAAAGAAATAAGTCAAGAGACACTGTAGCTCACCTAAATGTTGCTGAATTATTTGGAAACAAAAATGGTCATGCAAAGGTCCTAAATCAAAATATAGAAAACAGTTAACGTTTTAAACACAACATAATCACTGTTTGCCAGTAACATATGCAGACATCAATATCACCTTCGTGATATATATCAACATTAAATTAAACAGCAAAGTCAGGATACAGCGCCATGAAAACCAATATATTTAGCATAACACACTGATAAAAGTTGGCCCTAATGTTATTCCAACACGCTGTGATCTGGACTGGACTCTTTGACATGTTACTATAGGCGGCTGCAGAAAGCAAATGGTTGCAGCGCATGGGGGCAGCATTGCTATATTTGTTTTAGCAAAGTATCCATTAAATCCACAACCGAAACACACAACAAATTCAACATATTGTGAATAAATGACTTCATACAAATATAAAATATTGAAGCAAAACGTAAAGATAGGTAACACATGTAACAATAATTCATGACCAAATAGTAAAAGAAGAAATTTCGAAAAGAGGGTAATTTAATGCCATGAAAGAATGCCTACATGGGCAAAGTCAAATATGGATGAAAACGAAAGTAGACTACGCATACCACCGCATATCAGCTGTTCCTTACATTTCCACGCTGTATTGTGTTACATATTCTGAAATGACTGTATAATGAATTCAAACAATATCATTGGTACAATGTTTTCCGTTTTCATCGAGATCCGATCGATGAATCCGTTTCTGGAGGTTTCGGTGGAGAGCTCGAAACCATAAACTCAGCAAGAGGAGGGACGGACAACTGACAGAGTCGTGACATAAGCTCACTTGAACCACTGGTTCAAATGAACGAGAAATGGTCTTTCAGTTTGACTGTGAAAAACCTATGCAACCAAATTCTATGTGATCGTGACAGTGATAGTGATACACAAAGGCCGCCACCAAAGTTCCTTCACCGTGTTATTATCGATAAATATGTTTACCTCATTACAAAATTAACAAGGGAACTGAAACGCAATAAGTGCTTCAGTAAGATAAGGAGGCCGTGTCCAACATTACGATATAAGAATGTAAATAAAGTCATGTAAAGTTTGTAAAAAATGAATTTCACATAAATATCCTGATATCCACTAGCATATAATTACACACATCAACGCACACCGGTCTAAGTAAACTTAGTCTCAGTGTATTTTGTTACACTCTACCACTGAGTCTAACAAAACCTAGCAGAAAGTCGCGTCAGGTAACCTTTGAGCGACCAATGACCGTCCAATCAAACGTGAGATGGTTAAATAGATTTAACCAATCAGACAACGGCTACTATTTAGGGATCGGCGGGACATTCAAAATATTCCGGTCACTGACACAGATCTCCCCACAAACTAAAATCCGCATATAACACAGTTATTTGACCTGCAGTATATATGCTTTGGGGTTTCTGTCGACATGGTACCATTAGCTAATATTTCCACAAGATAACATCCTTTAATACTGCCAAAACACTATTTTCAGCGACTGTTTACTCACCGTTGTTATGGTTGTACGTACGCCGTGTGCATCACCCGATAGCGAGCGTAAGCTACATAACATTCGGAATCATTCGGGTACGAACCTTTTCGAGATAAAAAGTTCAAAAGGTATGTGCGAATGTGCACTTTCGCTATTTGGTAAGTTGTGTTCTGGTTGGTCAATTCCAAAGGTTACCTGACGCGACCTCGCATAAGGTTTTGTTAGACTCAGTAGTGGAGTGTAACGAAAAGTACTAAGGATAAGTTTACTGGGACTGCAACGCACACATATTTTACTGAGTGAGGTAAATGAAGTGGGTTTTTTTTATTTTACGGCATTGTTTCAACCATGTCGCGACTCTAACTCTAAACAGAAAATATATTACTTCTATCGGTGAGTAAAAGGATCATCGGATAGCCAGTATGATTCAGTCCAAAACGATTTTGTTCATACTGCTTACATCTGACAGTGGGAATGGGTACATAGTTTTAGGTTGAAACACTGCTCAACCAATATCAAGGCAAATGGCACCTTGTAACCATCCGGGAACCGAACCATGGTTTCGGTATCACAGCTTCGCAGAGAAAGTAAAACTGAAATATTTACTAGTAACTGATGTAGAGAAACATGTTTGAATTTGTTACAACGACACAGTGAAGTGGGAACAAACATAACACTAACCTGTGTAACTTTCCCATCCAAAAGTGTAAAGGAGCATACTAAAAGGTACCTTTTTCTAAAATTTTGTCTTGCTCCCCACACTGCAGTTGCGCTGCTGGTGCAGGTGCTGAAGGTGGTGCTGGCCCTGCTGTGGAGTTCATGGCTAGCTGAGCATTGGGTGTGACAAGGAGACTGGAGAGAGCAGTTGGTCCCCCTTGCGCGTCTGAAAACAGTTAGCAGGAGAAGGTTACAACGTTTCAAAGAATATGACACATAGTGACGGTTTATGTGCCACCGTCCTGTGTTAAATCATATGTATGTAAATGTGCTCAAGGATACAATTCTTTATGCAAGCGCACAATGTCTTGGAGTACACTGCGGATGAATACAATTACAATCACTGACAGGAGGTCATTAAGTTCAGTTGTATTGACTCTTCTACGGTATAACGAAACTATGTCAAAACAAACACTTTAATAATAATACACGTATTCTGTGATTGTGGAAATATACTAAGATAAGAAAATCTACACGTGGGAATATTGAAACATTCTCTGGACATAGAGGTTCACCTTTTCACTTACAAATCAATCTTCGCTTTTACCTTAATTATGACCATTCGGGCGAAATGAACTATACGCCTGAAACGTGGATCAAAACATTACACACGTTACTAGTATGAAAACAATTCTATGAGGTTTCCGTTGATATAATGAATGAAACATCATATCCCTATGTATCGCCATTGAAGAACCATCTCTTGTTTGTTTCCTTTCAAGCAAATAAACAAAGGTGCATTCTTTAGTATATTTCATCGGTGAACCCCTATATCGAGAGCATATCTAATAACTTAAAGGGCAAAATTCATATGGTGTTCATGAACAATTACAAAATGAATCATCAAGGGTGATATAATTTATTCAAATGGTGCTACTTGTGAGGAGATTCTTTAGAAGCGTTTTCATCTTCATAAACACGTTGATAAATAGTTGATAATACAGCGATTTGGTTGCTTTCATGAGTTTCAATTTTGACAGAGATGTCAAAATCAAACGTGTCGACAAAAATGCAGTTTAGGTAATATTAAATCATACAATACGTATTCGGACGAAATCTGGGTTGGTGAAGGATAGTCATATTTTATGCCACTATTTCAAGCTGTAAAATATGAAGATCATGTTCAACCCAGTCAGCTAATTCAAGATGGAATAGTGAAAATGTATCATACAAAAATTCCACCAGAGAACATTTCTTAGTTTTCTAAGATGTGGAAAATTTTAATGGTTATGAAAATGATGGTTTTACATGCGAGGAAATGAATGAAAGTTTCCTTAACAGGTAAAGAGGTTTTCAGTTTGAAAACACGAATGTTTTGAATGTAAATATAAACGACAATATACATAAGGTAACAGTATCTGGGAGCTTAATTTATCATCAGTTTGTTTCGTCTCTGTATGGAAAATTTATCACATGTGTAATATATAAGAGATTGAGACAGTAAGCCCGGTCGCAAAGTATTCTTCAAATAGATTTTATCATCCTATACCCAAATTCTATTTTGGCGATGCATGCTCATAACACCGCATCTGCACCATAGTCTTTATTTGTTGAGCAACTTATCATGTGAAATCTGTCGAAATCTTCAAACAGAAAAGAAATGAACACAAAGCAACTGAAGACAAACACCTGCAAAACCACGGCAAATCAACAAGAAAAACAAGGGCAAAAATAAAGAGTCATGCGAGGATAAAAAGAACTACCACCGGTAGGGATTAGGCATCGTGCAAGCTCTGCTAAAAACAAGTCGTAAACAGACACCATCGAAGGTTTTCCACTGACAATAACCAATCACTATCATCCTGACTGACCACGTGACAAGGTCTAGAACAAGGGAGGTAATTTGCAACTGAATACATTGAAAAAGAATGGCTAAAGTTGAGAGTAAAGACAGTTGTATATAGTTACCAGAAGTTTTGATTTCAGTTACTTTGAGGGGTGAACCGGGATTGGAGCTTATTTCTACCATCCGTGGAGGTGACCTTTCAACGGTACTTTGCGATCGTGAACGGGCGCTCGTGTCCTGCCCTCCACTACTTTCAGTATGGTTTAGCATCAGCATTGGGATTGCCTCCTCCCCATTTCGGCCTTGTAGATAGTACAAAACAAGTAAGATTAGCTATTGCCAGCTACCACTAGATGACGTCACAAATAAGGAAGCTCCAATTAAATCACAGATTTATGCATATCAAAAGCTAGAATCTAGTAGTGAATTTGTTAGGCATAAGAAGCGACACTGAAGGCTAGTTTGGTTTGTATTCGTAAGGGTAAGTTTTGTTGAGGTTCGAGGACTGTGGATCCTCACAGTAACTGTTATGTAGAATTCAACAGAATCTTCCAGCCTCTAAGTATAAAGGGAAAATCGTGCTACCCAGCATACTGCTGATAGATATTTTCCATGTACTATCCTCTGTACAACTACATAATCTTTTTCAAAACAGTCCCGGCGGCCTGCATTTATAGGTTGTGAATGTCGTTGCATCCTTTCAGTGTATGTGTCACACACGTCTTGATGCATCATTTCTATTTGAAATAGAAGTAACGAACTGTGCAGTTGGACAAAGATTAACAAAACTTACATGCTGTTGTTAGTAAACAAAACATAGCAAACGGAATAATGGTATCGTTATTCTTTCATAGAAAACTCATATGCACTGCCAGCAATTCCCACACAGGACACAGAGATTTTTCATTCTTGTAGAAACAAAACCCGGATACAGTTTATTTGAAGATGCTGCTTTAACACGTGTTGCTTAACAACAGAAATAAACGACATTGGCTGAAATAAGTCCTGGTAGATTTTACAACCAATACAATATGTGGATATATGCGGAAAAAACATAAAGAAATTAAAACGCCATGGTAACATTCTTTCATAGGTTCAAGAACAATGAAAAACATAGATAAATTTCATATATTTTAGGCAAAGATAAATTTCATATATTTTAGGCAACACACTAGTAAGTCGATATAGCATATCACAAGGAAAGAAAATAAGTATACTTGTGCGCTGAAATGAAAGAGTTTTAGTCTAAAACTGAACATCAGATGAGCATTATACTAATGAAACGAAAGGGATGACGAGTGTGTTGTTACCACACTTAAATCATGCAGGATTGATGGCCTCATGCAGTCACATGCAGTAATCATAATATATATATATATATATATATATATGAGGAATAAAAGCGTATGATGCAGTCAACATGGCATTTAAGGAAGCATGGATCACCAGAGAACCGTGAGTAGAGGGGGAGTTTCAATTTAGTACGCATCGGCTGTCTTTAAAGAAATACCTCCAAAACCTTGTCCACAAAGAAACCACATGGAATTCATACGTCTGGATATGTCATCATTGGGATTACAATCAAAGTGGTTTTAAAATAAATTAGCTGTGATATTTCGATACAACTAAACTATCCTGAATGGGGTGGGGGGCGGCGGCTGACTGATCACGTGACGTTCTATTCCTTCACACGCTAGGTAACTCAACAACATAATTGACATATGGTGTATTACTGTCAAAATGCATTATGCAAGTAGAACATTTCAAGTTTCCCTTTCATATGGATGCAGATGTGGACAGGTATTCAAACTGGTGATGTGAATGGTGTTGACGATAGATGACGGTTGCAGTGACAGAGTAGATGGTTGTCTGATAGGATTTGTTTGTTCGTATCCTTTCCTACCGTGTGCATAGTTTCCGTTTGACAAAACCATAACATATCACATTTTCGTACTGTGAAACCATACCACGGGTTACACATGAAACGCGCCCGATATGATGATCATATTGAATGGTATGAACATGGATGACAAAGCATGTGTGGTTTCCCCTCACAGTAAATACCATCTAAACATAAGATCAAGTGCTTTGTTGGCACTAGGCAAAAAAGAAACGGTTGTTAAAACAGTTGAATAATTCAAGCCTGGGTTTGCTATCATAAAAAATACCATTCTGTGAAAATGGAAAATAATTCAGGGTGCTTCAATGAAATAAGAAGGAACTCTGTTAAAGACCGACATATTAGGAAATGAAGCTGAAACTAATTCAAATGGATTCTTGCAGTCAGAATGTGTGAGGATAAAATATATGATGTTTCGGCATAAGTGATAAGTCACACGTGATGGGAATGAGAGCGAATTGGGATGTGTGTTGTTTATTACCAATATTATTATAGAACGGACGATTGGCACCCATTCCGACGGCTGAAATATAAGGTTGAGTTAGCACCTGTTTACACAAACACAATAATCAGGTTATACAGTCATACATTCATTGCCAACACTTCCCTCAACATGCTTGAAACAAATACATTTCCAGCCATGTATATACAACTGTCATTATGCTAATCACTGGATTGTCTGGTCCAGATTTGATTATTTATGGATCGCCGCCACATGGTGAAATATTTCTGAGTGTGGCGTTAAACAACAAACCAACGAATTCTATAACTGGTTGCCGATACTGTGAGATTCCGCATGCGAAGCTTACACCAAGCACCGACAGTGTTCCAAGGAATGATCAAGTATTTAATGTATCATTGATACTTATGGATACTTGGGCTGATAGGTAGTCGATATGTTTGTGACTTTAGGGGAAGTGTTGACATCAACAAGACAAGAATTATATGCATAAACAACACACTTTAAATAGACACACCATGATTTAACAGATAGACACGCTTAAGCTGTTTATGACGTGCATTGCTTATAGTACTCCACACAATGAATTAGTCAAACAGCTTTATATCGGTTTACTTGTATCCAGATTTAACTATTAAGGGTATTCAGTGCAGTCTGGGAGATAATCTAGTCATGAACATCTTAATGGAAAGTGAACAAAATGCAATATGTTCACTAACTGTTGGTAGCATTAATATTAGTTACAAGATGAACCACACTTGAACGATATGTGTACATCAATACGCCTATTTCTTGCAATGTATGCAGCCGTCAGTCGCGCGTTTGTGCGGCAAATGTTTTAACGTCATAAATGGGTTACACTACACGCATAACAAACCTTTCACTAAAACAAGAGCATTTCAGTAAAACTGTGTTTAACCACACGTGCCGTTGTATAATGAAATATACATTCACAACATTTATATTTTAATATTATTTGGAAAATGAAATCCGAAAATAGAACTATGAGCATTGATTATCAGTAATGTGAATTAACTTTGACCTGTGCATCAACGGTGCGTTCAGTGTAATTTAATCTTCAACTGCTTGAAGAAATACTGGAAATACTTCTGTTATAAAAGTGACGATGAATCACAATATGCGGTTTCACATAAAAAAGACTCCATTACCAAAAAGTATCAGTATTAAAATATATTAAAAGCATAAACAGGTGAAATACATTTCCATGTTTTCGTAGTTTTCCTAAATAATGGTATATATGGCGGATGCAGATTGTAACCGTCAAAATGTGTGAGTTGTATTTCACACAATTTACTCATTTTCAGAGGTTATTTTTGGCGTTACACAGTTTACAAAGAGATGACTATAACAGGCCCTCCCAAACATTGCTGTTTGTTTCAGTGAAACCTGAATGGAATCTGTATCGCCGACACTTATTATTGACCGATGTTGTGGTTTTATATTGTGTTTTAACTGTTGAATATTCCCGAAAAATAAGTGTAATTGTTCACAAACCTCTGAAAATGAACGGTAATTGTGTGCTGCTGTTAAAGACATGCAATGTTGTGATGTGCCCCCAAACCATTGCAGATGTTTTAAGTATGGATGGTCGTTAAAATTTAAATACTTTAAGAAACGTAATATTTTATCTTCAACATAGAAGTGTTAGAACTCTATGAATAAATTAATTGAATTTATCGAAAGATAAATTCTACAGACATACAAATACAATGTTACATCTGCAACGGTCGAATGAACGATCGGGAATCCAGCAAAGAAAATAAATTTGCCAAAACTAAATTGATACTCTACCACCCATAAGAAGGCCCACATTGTAGGCACCTGGTAGGAAACATAAGGTTATATATATAAACATATAGGTTATGGGAATTCATATATTCAAATGCGTGTTTTCTCTTCTGCAGTGCATGGTCTTTCATACATCATGACTATTCATAAAATAAAATGGACAAAATCATAGTAGTTTAAAGTTTCAATTATTGTGCATGAAACATATATGATATGAGCAACTATTTGACATGCTCATTTCTGAGCCTCGCAGTCACGCAGTGTATATTTGGACACCTGTATGGCAATTCTGTTGCGAGGACTCTTTCCTCTGAGGCAGAGTCCGTTTTCAAAATATGACAAGGGAAGTGATTTTTATATACATTAACTCAGAGCTACTGTAAACTATTCTGGGTATGACTAGTCGCAGCAGCACATTCATGGGATATGTGAACAGGGCACTGCAGTCACTTCGCTCTTTGTGTCCACGTACACAACTTTTAGTTCTGCAAAGGGACAGGTAACCCTATTTACTGAAAACAAACGATTCAAGCGGTTAAACCTCACGCTGCATATTGTATTGGTTGGTTACAACTTCTAAAGTCTATGTATTTTGTGCACAACTGCCATTGTTTTGTCTGTATAAACCTGCAGTGTATACATACTGTCCTGGGTCTACATCTATATGCAAATCCACATCTCCATGGAAACAGAGAGCTCTGTATGGAGTCAATGTTGTTATGATTATGGCTACACAATCACCTTTCTAATTCTCTTGTTTATTGTCAAGAACAAAATCTGTTTTAATAGTCGTTTAAATCTGTTGGGTTTTCAGATTTCTCTCGTCACCTGCCGATTTATGTTTAGCAAGATGGCCGCTGGATATGTTTGACCAAACACGGATAACTATTGCATCGTGTTTAGGGGTATCCTTTGGCGACAAACTCGAACACGAATAAAACAACCAAACTAAACTTGTTGGATTTCATAACCTGAGTGCCACGCATCTCGTGGACACCTGGCTAAGACGTCTGTCAGCACATTACGGCGACAGAAGCGCGCGGACAGCCTGACATGCACACAGAGGAGTCACACCAGCATGCACCCATAGTTCCGGCATGCGCAAACACATGCGCAGCAAGACATGCCCACACCAGTCGCTTATAGCAAGAGGAATATTTCCACATGCGCATATGCATTATCTACCTAGAATTTGTTACGAAGAAAGCACTTCGAACTCAAAAATGCTTGTCGTAACCGACTACAGGAGATATGCCACTGACTATAACAAAACTAAGTGAAAAAACGCAAGTCGCAATTCTGAGTTTCATAAAATGACTCCCGGTCGACCCACTCACACATAGCACATTCATGTAAAGTTGTTCAGTTCATGCGAATAAATGTTTCAAAATGACACTTCAGTGTCGTCTATCCCATGTGTTCGACAGGGAGCCACGTGAAACAAAACGAACCCTGAAACCGGAAGCGTGCATACAAACCGGATGACGTTATGACTTACTACGGAAGGGCATCAGCTCCTGTAAAGCGCCCCCGTGGGCTAGAGAAGAGAAGGAGTAATCTAAATGTCTATGCGGGTGGACAATAATACAGGGTATTAGGTAAAGTAGCTCGAAATACCAGGTCTGGTCAGGTAGGGCACTTCCATGTAAGTCAGTTATACATCAAATCGAATTTTAGTAATGATCAATTTCTCCGTCCGAGACCATATACCGATACTTGGCGCTGTTTTATCATTGCAGAAATTAACATTTGTGATAGCATTAACCGCTAGGAAGGTAAGGGTTCATACTGCAGCACAGCCTATTTCGAATCCAACCTTTATAAAGTTAAAACATTGTATTACTGAGGGACCTCACATCGTCGAAGCAGTCTTTAAATTCTTTGCAATTACAAGTCGAATACAGATTATAACAACTCAACATACAATTGCATATATGAAACTATTTGTATTTCAAAACAATTCCGGTGAATTTCACGAAACTATCGCTGCGCCGTAAGTTCAAAACAACCTTACAACATGTTAATATTATCACATGATGGTATTTTTCTAGTTTCAGTGTGAAGGAATTTAGATCATGAACAACCTACACATCCACATCCAGTCTGACCTTTGACCCTCTGCTACTTAACCCAACACCCTGCGCACCAGGTTCACGACAGAAGCTGCTGATCACGTGACAATTCAATGAAAAAAATAATCAGATCACACAATAAATACCACCTGCAATGTCTAGATAGGGAATAAGACACATAAACATTCATGTGGAAAGTTGTATCTGAAAAGCTAGTGGGGAATTGAAATACAAAGTTCGAATAAAAGTTACAAAAAGGGATTACAGTGACATTCAAACGGTGAATGAAAAATGTAAATTTATTAACAGCAGCTGATGAAGAAGAAGACTTATTGGGCGGCCATTGTTAAACTGTTCTACCTAATTACTCTTTAACAGTAGCATAAATAGCACGGCACACACCTGAAAATGAAATATTAAGTACAAATAAACACTCAGGTTCACGTAGCGGACACGGGTAGACGTGTGGTAATTCCAGTCCAAACTAAAGAGTGGGGTCCGGCACGGAGACCCACTCAAAGTGTACGTACATCCCAGGTTGATCTAGAAAGCTATACATATATTCAATACATGGGCATATCCACTGGTCTGGCGACAGTAAAGGCAAGCTCTACCTACAAGCACTAAATTGCATTAAAGCAAATGCAAGTATATCTAAATACAGTTTTAAGTGTTGTAAAAATACAAAGTATGTCACAAAATGTGGTTAACAAACTGAGAAGCGGGGTAATAACTGTAGGTGGAAGCTTCCCCACAAGAAACGCTGGGAAAGGTAAGAGTAAATACACGTTCATAAAACTGAACAGGATGTAACCTATGTCCTTAGGGTCCTCTTCAAGAGAGAGACACGTGAAACATGTGTATCTCGGCTTCACATAACACGAGCCAGCTTCAACACCCAAGGCATATTTTTGGCACTATAAGCCCTGGCTTTGTTTCTCTACAATGTAGAGTATTAGAGCGACGGTAAGCGTGACGGTAAGCATTGAAGGTAAGAGCTAATGTTATTCTTCTAAAAACGAAAACCAAGTGCCAAATTTACGCACTCGCCTATCAGTGGTCACTGGATTGTCTGATCCAGAGTCATTTATTTACAAACGGCCACCATATAGCTAAAATACTGCTGAGTGCGGCGTCAAACAACAAACCAACCCACCAAACCTGTCAGTATTTTAATTCAGCATTTACACATTACATGGGAAAATGTTCACTGCTGTATTCTGTTCGAACTCACTGCGTCGTCATTTGTCTACGGTAGGTTATTATTCTCTATAACATCGGACATGCTGACGAATCAGCAGAGCTCAGCAACACGTGGTGTGCCACGTGGATTAATCAGTCGCCGCTACGTCCTTTGTTCTGCTTCCACGAGTAAGTGAGTGAGTTTACGTTTACGCCGCACTCAGCCATATTCCAGCTATATGGCGGCGGTCTGTAGATAATCGAGTCTGGACCAGACAATCCAGTGATCATGAGCATCACAGCATGAACATAGATCTGCGCAACTGGGAACCGATGACATGTGTCAAGCCAGCGAGCCTGACCACTCGATCCTGTTAGTGACTCTTGCGACAGGCATAGCCACCTTTTGTGGCCAGCATGGTTTCCTGAAGGCCTATTCTACCCCGGACCGTCACGGGTCTTCCAGGGGCTGAGGTAATAACTTTGTACCTGCACCGACAGAACGATTGCTTAACAGAGGGCCCTGATACATTAATTCCAATTCTTTCTATTTGTGAAATTCGCTTGCTGTCCATTTACATACTATTGATATTAGAATTAAACCCAGAATGATACTGATTCTGAAAGAAATCGCTTTATCTGAACACATCGGAATCCTTCACTAGGTGTTTAAAGTTTCTTAATATAATTTTTATACTTGTATCTTATTCTGATATGTACTTCCTTTTTACACTTCTGGAAGGTCCGTGCAAAATGTGAAAATGTCCAGTCCTTACATGTATACATCTTGATCTAGCGTAATGAAATTACCTGTAATATATCACAGCTGTGTTAAAAGTTCTCTCTACATGAGACGTGATTTCAGAGAGCACTTTTCTTGTTGCCCCTATCGAGGAGGCATCATTGCAGGCAATATCACGCCTGCTAAAATTGTGCACAAACAAGAGTTATCTCCCTTACACCGTGCATCAGAAACGGATATTTCTTTTCGCGCAATGATAGCGTTGTAGAATTTGACTACAGTTCATTTAACGTATCTAAAACACATTATTTGTTTGTGATTTATAAAACTGATATTTCACTACAATATACATTTCAAAGTGTACTATACTGAACATTTAACGATGTGTATGGTTAGATTTGGTTCGCTCACAAGCAACAAGAAGAGTACTCAACCGCGGTTTAAGGGAACGAAATGAAAAAAAACAGACGTTACCTTAGCTTCTGATGCATCAGCTGGTGAGTAAACGAACAGACAGATGCCCGTACCTCAAATGTCCATATCGACTGATGTCTACCGAACCACATTACCAATAAATCGCCAGATTTCACGTCTATTAAATATTCTCTTCGGCGAATATTGATATTTCCTCTCATAAACTTTGTAGCAAAACGTACATATCTGACATCAGTTCTGGCGCTGTCAATTTGCCAAGTCGGGCGGAAGTTTAAACCAAAACAAGTCCCGCAGAAACTGAATATGGCTTTTCCGGTCAGTTTAGACGCTTTAACCATATGAATGGACACTAATGACGATGATTGCAGACCAAGAGAATTTAAAACATTTATAACTCGAGTACCGCGACACCTTACATTATGACATATTAGAAATATAGTCAGGAATAAAGTGGCGTAAGTGAGCTAAATTATAACGCCTCAACAAATATGACGTCATTACAAATATTCTTGTATTACGTCAACAATGCCGGTTGCGGTATTGTTAAGGTGTGAAACATCCCCGTGATTCCCAATGATGAAAAATGCCTATGTTATAATGATGTTTAATGCTTTATACATTAGTATATATTCATCTTGTTAAAAACCTTATATTCATAAAGTGAAATGCGGTTTGGGAGTTCTTTCAGGGCGCCATCTGGAGGAAGTTGCTGTGGGTCAAGATGACGACAGAATCATATATGCATACCCCCTTACAGGACATAAATACATGTATTTTTCTGTCACGTCTGAATAGCATTGTATCACCACGTAGGCAAGACTACGGCGGGAAGCTTAGGTTTCGCTGCGACTGTAAGTGTAGAAGATGGAAAACATGTGCAAGACAAGTTTATGCACGTGAGGCATATGTTACACGTGCAGTGTGACGTATATAACAGAAGTTATATAAACAACAGTTCATGAGCAGCGTATTAGAAGAGAGACCATGCAAAATACTGATGGTTGGGTACTTCTAACACGGACGCAGTGTGAAAAACTTGATCTACGACTGGTTCTAATGAACGGTAGTGTGATGGGCAGTCCGAATACATGATGGGGTAGTGCGAGCGACTATTCTGGGAAACTATTGGAAGGGCATGATTGGACTTGAATCACCACTGGACCACCTTTACATCAACACGAAATATACCACAGGGAAACTTTAAGATCACAATAAAGATTAAACGACACCAACTATCAAATAATGTCATTTACCTATTCTGCCCATCTTCGCCTCTAATGCCCCAGGATGGTTGTGTTTGATGGCGTTCATCCTACGTGTGCCCCCTGGTCCGGGGCCTCCAGCACCCCCGGGCGCCCCTGGGGCTTTTGGTCCCTTCGGGCGGGGTGCCTCCACTGGTAGAACCCGTCTCCTCTTCTTGGGTAGTTTAGATCTGGCTTGAGTATGCGAGTAAAACAGAGCGAAGTTACTGACGATAACAGGTACTGGAAGGGCTATCGTAAGCACACCAGCCAATGCGCATAAGGCTCCAACAAACATCCCGACATAGGTTTTAGGGACCATGTCCCCGTATCCCACTGTTGTCATGGTGACTATGGCCCACCACAAGCCCACAGGGATGCTCTGGAAGTCATTTTCCGGGTTATACTGTATACGCTCAGCATAGTAGATGAGCGCTGCAAAGATGACGATACCGAGCACGAGGAAGAATATGAGGAGGATTAACTCCTTTGCACTGGCTTTGAAGGTATGAATGAGAATCTTCAGTCCCGCGGAATGCCGCGTTAGCTTACAAAGTCTCATGATACGGATAATGCTAAAAAACTCCAGCATGTCGCTTTCTTGTTGTAGTTTTGTGAGCAAGAAATCTAAATAGAAAGATAACGTGGCTACAATGTCAATTATATTCACGGGTGCTTTCAAAAAATCAAATTTATTAGGTGCTACGATGAAGCGAATAATGATTTCGAAGGTGAACCAAGCATTGCTCGCACATTCAATGTAGAAAAAAGCGTCGTGAGGTTCGGTCTCTGTTTTCTCTAGTCGCCATGTTTTATTCCCGTCAGCCATTGTGGAAGAGGTATTGCGCAATACCGGAACTCTCATCTCGGGATGCGTTTTGAGGCAGAAGGACAATATAGAGATTACTATGAAGAAGACAGATATAACCGCAATTATCTGAAAGTAAAAAAAATAACATTAACGTTAGTTATGTCTTTCGCATTTGAGGGTGTCAAACAACCAAATATATAACATCAAAATGTAGCAAGCACTAGCCAATACTGACATGTATAGACAAATGTCACAAACCTCAGTCAAGTGGAATAAAACAACGCTTTCATGCCAGGAAAACGGCATTTAATCCGTGGACCTCAGTTGTGACACTTGCCTGCTACAGTACATCATAAGGCATAAAGCATACCCATGTACTGCATTTCACCACAGTGTTTGAGCAAACAACAATAAAACAAAACAACATGCACAAATTTCACGTTTTCGAGTATCACTATGGAGTTTAAACTTATAATTAAAATCATACAATTGAATATAAAATAGAAACCACCAAGAGTTGATGGTTGTCAATTGCCCACCGTCAGTTGTCTGTTGCAATGTTACAGCACCCATTTAAAGCAAGTAACAGGCAAGATTTTTCAACCATTTTAAAAATTCATTTATCGGGTCTATACTTCACAAAGGCAAACTCACATTTGCTGTTCATATTCACTAAGCTGATGTTATTTAAGAATACAGAAGCAACGTAAGGCAATAGGTAATAGGGCATATAATTGGCCAAGATGGGCAAAATAATTGTATTTTCGCGAACACCCGGTGTCACGACTGACTTTCAGTGAACCATGCATGTAGTTCTCAACGTCCTCCTGACATTAGCACACTACCCGGGGTTAGAATTGGTCTCAAGTAACTCATGCCTGTCGTAAAAACGACTTAAAGACCGGGTGGTCAGATTCGGTGACTTGGTTGTCACATGCCGTCATATCCCAGTTGCCTAGATAGATGCTCATGCTGTTAATCGCTGGATTGTCTGGTCCACACTTGGCTGTTTACAGACCACCTGTAGGAGTACTGCTTAGTGCGGCGTAAAACAACAGACCAAACCAACCAAATCTTTAGCACCATCTGAAGTCAGATAATCGCGACTGATTCTTCTCTGGAGTTACACATTCATAATATAGTGGAAGCTGTTTAATCCGGCACTCATTGGGACTGAAAAAATATTCCGTTTTAGACAAAGTGCCAGACTGTAGAGCGGATGAAAATGTACAAGCCACGGAGGGATAGATTTTATGTCAGTGTTGACAACCTGCTGGATTAGACAGATGCCGGTTACGACAGCTTCCACTGTATAATCATTTATAATCTCGTACGACGCACCACACAGGTATTGTATGCATAAATCATGGGGCGAATGAGTCTTCTTTAATCAGCTTCAAATATTTCAGTATGATCAAGACGAGGTCAAAAGAAATAGGCTTCCCAAATTGTCCCCCTTTTCAGAATCAAACCAGGACCTTGATGAGCGAAGAGTCTAACTCAACTATCTGCGTAGAAAGGAGATACAATGGTCTATTGAAGCAATAGTTGTGAACGTGCAACCATGTTGTTGTGATTAACAGCACGCTGACGTGTAATCGAGTTCGCTGGATAGTTCATGGACTTCCATTATCAGCTGACATATGATAGACTGTTGTGTAATACAATTATTGATTTACCTGTATTTTGAAAAAACAACATTTGTTGTTACGAATATAACATTTATTGTAACCGTTACCTTTGGGAGTAATTTCATCTTAGATACATGTGCCTGTAACACAATTTCATGGGAAAGAATTATCAATGAATTCAATATCCAAGATTTGATCCTATTTCATCTTTTCATTGACTATTGGAATATTATAAAATCGATGTTTGTTAGATTAACGTGCAAAAAGTCTCTGACATATGTAATTTTAACGGGAATTTATTACTCTATTTAATTGGAAAGGGATCCCAAGTAACATTGGAAAACCTCAGGAGATTCTTAACTTGCTTCATTTTCGGCTCTTTGACGGATGGACAGTCTGTGCGGAATAGAATATCATATGGTTCATGAGGCAGACTACGTGTTAG
Source organism: Haliotis asinina (assembly GCF_037392515.1). Lineage (NCBI taxonomy): Eukaryota > Metazoa > Mollusca > Gastropoda > Lepetellida > Haliotidae > Haliotis > Haliotis asinina. The sequence goes on along the minus strand of NC_090282.1, from coordinate 32,261,295 downwards.
CATGTAAGTTTCAGTTAAAACGCTTTATGTGAAAAACGACGACTCCACTGTTACGATTCTTACGCGACTTTCATAAGTTATTTTAACATTTTATTGGTTTGGTCTAGGTTCCATGTATCATGACGATCCCTGTTCAAACAAACGGCAGTCCCATCCACAACCATGCTCAAAGAAGCAGCAAGGGCTTTAGTAGGAGATAAGTGGGAGAGTTTGGCTCTGCGTCACTATTACCAATATAACATGAAAGCAGAGAACACCAGTAATGGTCTCTCTCACTGTAACCTTATCGAACCCAGCCTTTCGTTATGACGAGCGAACGCTTCAACCACTAGGCTACCCCACCGCCCCGGATGGCAAGAAACTACATGCGAGTGAGCGAGTCGATGTTTAGTGACATGTAATAAATATCACAACTAGGGATACTGGATATAGACGTCACATAAATTGCACACATGTGGAATTGAACCTTCGGTACGAACGGTTTAACCTGGTCAATCCCACCGCACTTCTAGCACTGAACAAAGTGACACCGGTAGCAATTAAAGGTTGTTTGTACGTAAGACAGTCTACATATCATCACTATGCATCCACTTGTACACTGTTCTCAATGTAGATTGTCTTTCGTTAACAGGAACGCATTGTGCAGCCAAGTTAGAACGTTTACCATATACAGTGGAAGCTGTCTAAACCGGCACTCATCGGGACTGAAGAAATAATTCACTTTAGACAACATGCCGGATTGTAGAGCTGAAGATAAATGTACAAGCCACGGACGGGACTGAGATTTTACGCCGGTGATGAGAAATTGCCGGATTTGACAGATGCCGGTTCTGACAGCTTCCACTGTACGTCATATTATTGGTATGCCTTTAATGCATTTAGTATTTACACAATTCACAGTGAACCTGATGAATTCATCCACACGCCTTTCACTGTGTACATTATGTAAAGATCTCTATGGTGGTATTAGGTACGTAATGTAAGTCAGGGAGTAGTTTAGACGTTTATCTCTAAACAGCTGATAGTGTATTTATGCAATGTAAGTAGTTCTGTGTACTGTTTACATTTTTCCTTGTTCACCCATGATAATGCTGTTCACAGTGTAAGTTAAAGTTTCACCTGCATACTTTTCACGGAGTACAGTTCACAGTCATCGTTATGTTATTATCTGTTTGTTGTCCACATTTCGCATTAAGCATTTAGCTGTACACTGTCAACAGTTTTCGTAAGGTACTCATCTGTATGTTGTTCAGTTATGAATGCATCTTTAAAACGTTCGCATAATACGCTGTGCATTCATCTGCATAACGTTTATTTGTGTTATACATTCATCAGCATACTGACCATGGAGTTCATTATAAATCCTTAATATGTATATCGTTTACGCCAGATGTTACACATTCATCTGTATAATGTTTTGTATATCTGTTTTGCACTCAACTGTTTGCCGTTATTATACGTTCATTTGTGTATTGTTTACAGTGTTCGTTATGCAGTCGTCTGTATAACGTTTACCGTTGTTATACGTTCATCTGTATATTGTTTACAGTGTTCGTTATGCAGTCGTCTGTATAACGTTTACCGTTGTTATACGTTCTTCTGTATATTGTTTACAGTGTTCGTTATGCAGTCGTCTGTATAACGTTCACCGTTGTTATACGTTCATCTGTATATTGTTTACAGTGTTCGTTATGCAGTCGTCTGTATAACGTTTACCGTTGTTATACGTTCATCTGTATATTGTTTACAGTGTTCGTTATGCAGTCGTCTGTATAACGTTCACCGCTGTTATACGTTCATTTGTGTATTGTTTACAGTGTTCGTTATGCAGTCGTATGTATAACGTTCACCGTTGTTATACGTTCATCTGTATATTGTTTACAGTGTTCGTTATGCAGTCGTCTGTATAACGTTCACCGTTATTATACGTTCATTTGTGTATTGTTCACAGTGTTCGTTATGCAGTCGTATGTATAACGTTCACCGTTGTTATACGTTCATTTGTGTATTGCCCACATTCATTTTGAATCGCTCTCCGTATTGTTCACAATGTTTGTTAATCATTCATCAGTATATTTTCGCACTAAACTATATGCATGCGTCTGTGCATTGTTTACAGTGTTCTTTATGATTTCATCTGTATATTGTACTGTTTTAGTACGGTATTCTTCTGTAAAATGTCCAAACTGTACACTATGCAGTCATTCGTATATTTTTCACAATGTTTCTTATGCTTGTTACATTTGACGCTAAATAAACGTTACCAGTTCATGCTATCCATGGTGTACATCAGGCATTCATTTCTCTACTATTGTTATGCATACATGCTATACATACTATACCCGCTTACATTAAGCATTCACGTTTATGCATTCACAGAGCGTATAATGCATTTATGCGCATTAAGTTCATTGTGTACGTCCCTGTGTGTTACGGTCACAGCGAACGCAATGCATTCACTCTGATCAAAACGTGGGATTAATTGTCAAAACCTGTATTGCACCTTTCGACAGAACCGTTCCTAGTTATTTCTAAAGTGTATTAACCCAAAGTGATAAATTTAATTTATTCACTTCATCCACAGAACATTAATAAGCTCAGTACACAAAGTAGTTTCGATTTTACCGTATCCGTAACTGCCCACAGTTATGGACAATTCAGTTTCAGCAGAACTGACTGGTGAAAACGAACGACGGAACCCAGCTATGTCCATACTGACGGTAGTGTCGTGAGCATCAGCGTTGGACGTTCATATTGACAAGATTCAATTCTATAAGCAACCCTGTTCACATCACGACTGAGCTTGTGGGTCGATGGGAGGTCTGGAGATTCTCTCGCTCCGAGGCCCAGTTGCCAGATAACGTAGCTTCATTTCAAAAGGAGAAGCTCTTCGCACAAAATCAATACCTAGTTATAGCCAGTTTCAATAATTCTTTGATTTTTTTCCTCAGAACCAACGTTTCAAAGAGGTTGTGATTTTAGTTGACTGGCTTGGTTGTCAGTGCAGTTTTGAGTGAGTGATAGTCATTCTGTTGATGAAAGACCTCTGTTGCTTCTCTTTTGTTTCACCGGGATACGTAATGATGTAAAATTATGTTTTGGTTTCTTGAGAAAATTCAATCATAAAGGAATTAGACGTGTTCTTTGTTGCTGAATGACACAAAATTATCATGCCGCGTCGTGAAGGAATTGGGTTTTTTTCAACGTTTTATTAATCTCCTGGTCTCTTGGATTCATTCCTGGATGTTAGAGTGGATTTTATCATACCCCGTCAAGCATGAATCAATAACGTAGTTTTTCACCCTTACATTTTCAACTTGTCGATTGGCCCGCAGAGAGTACAGAGTGGTTTCCACATGAAAAAAGCACGCAAAAATGCAGCTGATTAAGTTGATTAAAAGTTTAGCTGTAAAACAACTACATCTATTTAGCGCAAGTGATACACGCAAATTAAAAAAAAACATTCTTGGAAATTGTTGCAACACGAGATACATAGCAATATTAATAATAAAAATGTGGATACTTATAGTGCGCAATAGTCCATATATCAAGTATGCTCAATGAGCTACACATCATTACCCTTACGGCATTGTACCTTGAAGGCTGCTACTAAGGGCTAAGCGCAACCGTATTGGTCCGTGCGTCCGCATTTTCAGGCACCCATTTTAAACAGATGGGTGAACTGAGTGCAATGAGGACAAAGTGCCTTGGCCAGGGACACAACTAAGTATGAAACACAGTTAAGAAATTTTAGTGTCTCCAACGGGATTCGAACCCAGCCTTTGGTGTGAGAGGCCAGCGTGCTAACCACTACACAATTGTGCTCCACTGAAAATTAAAGGAGACCGTCCCCGCGGCCTTTAGCGTGAAGTGACATCGGTCAGTGACATACATTCGGACATTGAAATATGCTCTGAACCGCCATATTGTAAACGGAAGATACTAGTACATATCAATTTTCAAACCACGTCCCGCACGATTGCCACGTTGGCAAGTCAACTTTGTAAAGTTCCCTCACCTGAACCTTACGCTTTCGCGAACATCCGGTGTTTTTCCCGATATTCATCGATTAAGTCACTTGCTTTACCGCTGTTTTGTCATTTATATATAATAGGTTTCGTCGGAAAATATGCACTGTTTATTCTCTGGCGTTGCTGTTATATATTCATTGATCCATGTCGAGTGAGTGAGTGGTGTTTTCGCCGACGGGATGTCACAGAAATTATTGGTTGATGATGTGAACAAAGAGTCTCTTACAAGGTATGACGCACACAATCAACCAATCATACACAAAACCCATACTAAAGCATGAATGCACATCCGGTCATTTCTCCCTTTGTATATGTTTTGACATTGCTATTGTCGTTGATATCACATTTGAAGACCGCCGTATCGTGATGTCTTTCTGAATTCTGCATTTATTTAGGTAATCCTCAGTTAGTTGGAGAGGAACGCTGTGATCTGTCACATCGGTATTTGCGAAACAAATTATGACTTTAATTGTCATTTAGACGACAGTATATCTCAGTGGCCGCGAAACAATGAATTTGTTCCGTTAAAAGAAAAACGCAAACATACACAATCTAAACAAACGGCAGCTGACAATTGTATTGCGTTCCAGAAGACAGTATATCTCAGTGGCCGCGAAACAATGTATTTGTTCTGTTAAAAGAAAAACGCAAACATACACGATCCAAACAAACAGCAGCTGACAACTGTATTGCGTTCTAGAAGACCTCAAAGATGTTAGCCGCTTTACTCATGATTATGAGAGGTGGTGTTTTCAACAACCTAACACTGATGCATTAAAACTGTCAAGAGATACAACCATCCTGCTGTCTTTCACGAATTCCTAGTTATTCGCGTCCTTTACCAGTCGTAAAATATGGAAATAGACTTTAGCTGAAACAATTCCATTAGGATCTAGTACTATCCATCAAGTGGGATGATTGATTTTTTAAATCATTTGATCCGTGTGTGAAGACTCTGCCTAACCCGTCAAGAAACCGAGCAAGCAAAGGACAAAATTCAGAAACAGACCATATCCATTTGGCATATCGATCCGAACACACTGCCGCATTCCCCATCACTTTGATGAAGATGCGCGTTGGGGACTGAGAACGTTGACGACCACGTCCATCCACGTCATCGTTCACTAAGCAACACGGTGCCTACGTCATTGAATCTGCTCATGACATCATTGCGAGGAATAAATCGTCATAATGCCTAGATGATGCAGCCAAACAGACGTGATGGTGGCCAGCTTCTTCTCTGGCTTGCAGGCTGCGTTCCCGCCTTCTCCGTTTTCCGCCATGGAGATCAATAACCTTCTAGTTGCAGACCTGGCCTGATGTCGTTGTTGCTGCCTCTCAAATGGAGTAACCTTGTTTCCTAAACGTCCCCATATCCTTCCGCGGCCCCCAAACTAGGCACTGATCCCTGAGCTCTTGCCTTGTAGTGCACGTTAATGTTTTCCAATATTTACGGTAATGACATTTAACCTCATCTTGGAATAATATCCAACAACAACTGAAGTATTTGCTAAATCGTCTTTGTTGATTTCACAGTGAAGCCTGTATTACACTTCATCTTGTAATTGTATAGCTTGAAGTGGGTGCAAGTGACAACTGACGATAAACATGAGTACATAGATTCTGGTGGTAGAAGCATGTTTGGTTACATCATATCAATCAGTAGTCAACAAACAAATATATACTTAATGACCATCCTCTAAAAATTGAAAACATCTTAAAATTACGTTGTGAAAAACATTATCTACAGAGATGTATCAGAGGAATTGAGAATTAATCAGCATCTATTGATGTTATCATTACCAGTTAAATATGACACCACGAACAACAGCAGCGCAGCACAACACACAACATAAAGATTCACAACACTCGCATGTTGACGATGTAAAGGAAATCAACAGTTGTATTCGGGGTGTGTTTTGAAAGCTGAGAGATCTTTTCTCTTAATCCGAACACGTGTGGATCATTCGTGTTATGAGCATGTTCTTGGCGTGTTAGTGGTATGGGTGATAGTGACTGTATGCTATGTGAAACAGGGACATTTAATAATGGCATTGCATAACAAAACGAAAACGTGTAGGTGCCTGCATACGTGTGGACAATGCTCAAGGTGGCTTACAATAATGCAATAATGTCCTTGCACAGTGAAAGCATACACCCCAAGCTGCGTAAGCAGAACTACTTCGACGAGGCGGATGCAGATGCAGTGATTTGTTTGTATTCATACACGGTTTAAGAATCATTCCGATCTCATATATCTCATACATATCTTCTAAAGGCGCGTAATGCATTGCACACATTATTAATATGAACTAGAACATATCAGTACTCTTGTAACAATTTCCATATTTTAAGTGGTAGTGTTTTACGTAAAAGTGTTTAGGCACACAAAACCTGATTTGCGACTATATTAGTTGTTGTAAAGGACACACGACTTATTAGTTCGCCGAGGCCTGTGTTATCGACATACCTATAATATCAGACACGTTCTGGTTCCGAACACCCAAAGTTACAGCTGATTAAGCAGTTGAATGCCTTATGGTTAAGCCAGATTGAATTCCAAACTTTGCTACGGCGGGTTTTATTGTAGAGTAAGTAATGATTCGACATGATTTCATTGTGAATATTTAATGATTGGACAAATAAATATTGTAACCCCACTAGTTCGAAAAGGTCAAATGTTGGAACGCAAACCGAAAGAACAATTACGAAGTCTGAACACTAACCGACTGCACAAGAGTACGTGCTGGAGACCCTCAGATTCATTAATTACACAACGAGAAACCCATTTGAGAAAACCACAAGATCCAATGTTGTACACCAAGAAATTCAACAAACCAATTACTGTACACCAATTTGACAAAGGTCTTTGCTTAACGCTGAGGTCCAAGGAAAATAGCTGCTGAATTGATGTAAGATGAGATTCGACAAGATTAGATGCTGAACACAAAGCGATTCAACCAGATGATTCGACAGAGGTCTTTGCTGAGCAGTCAGAGATCTAAAGAAATTAATTGTTGAACTGATGTAAACTCAAGGCTGGATAAGATTATTTGCTGACCAAGGCCTACTACTGGAATGTCACAACAGTGTTTTTAACATTACAAGGCAACATCTTACTCGTTTCAAGTTTCTAGAAAGTTGTCGTTTCAATAAACTTTGCAAACTGAGTTTTAGTATGGAATAAATGTTTTGTGTCTTCACTGTGTACTTTTAGGAAGGAAGGTTTTCACTGGGCAGAGCCAGATTTTGTTATCGTACTTCCGAAAAATAATAAATAACTCAAGTAGACATAAGTGACTGATGCAGTTTGTAACATGTTAACCAAATAAATCTTGGATGAATGTACTGACGTTGTATCTTCATCCCACCAATTCACCTCATCAAAGGACACAAGGTGAACAACGATTTGCACGCCTAGTCCATATACACAGCGTCTAGGTGTAAACTATAACGAGGTATTGATGGCATTACACTCGCAAACTGAAAACTAAATACACGATTTGAACGCACACTGATAATACAGTGACATAAATAAGTACCTCTGTGTAGTTTCCATTCAACCCGCAGAAGACCCTACTGAGGAATGATTTAATAATTTCCCTTTAATAGCTCCCATCAGACAGTCTCAACGTTCAAACTCCCGGCACAGTTCACGCCATGCTTACAAATACCTACCTAACCGGAAAGATAAGCTGTGCTAGCGTGACAAAAAAAATTACAATATTTTTATGTAGGTTCATGTGGTAATTTCAGTAATAAACTTTGAAAATCTAGGATCAACATTGGTACTGCCTCAGTAATAAAGAGATATCTTTGTATAAATATCCCGCCTTCCCGATTAACACGCCATGACCGATATCACAGAACACTCCTGCCTACACAGCTATTAAGATGTACATGTGGTATCCTAATGCATGCAGATGATATCTGATGTCTCTTTAATTTAGCAGACATAATTTCAACTTGAAACTGAAATCACCATATCTATCCTTCAAAATCTTCTGACTTGACGATTTAAATTACAAAATCTGTTGACGTAATGACGACGTCAATGCATTGTTCGGTGACGTGCTCTTTAAAAGATGCTAAACTAGTACTCCCCAGAGTTTAAACACCTCTGTAATCCACTGTTTTAAATTATCAAGGCTTATAGGCTTACTATCATGTAATTGTAGATGAGCATATCTGATATTTCAGTAACACACATATCAGATGAAGCATACTTATCCTTGGCTTTCGTACAAGACCACAGTCATTCATAACCACAGTTTGGAATTGGTTTAAAACACCCCTACACAATGACAAGCAACGTATCACTTATGAAATACATAAACACTAACTTGACCGAAGTGCCTTATCAATCCACACCAACATACTCTTCAGAATAATCTCAATACCAATAGACCTAAATCAAGTTCTAGTTAAACAATGGTTCATACTCAACTTAACCTGAAGACAAAAAGAAACGTACCCAGTGGCTGTAAACATATACCCTTTAACCAAATGTTAAAAATTCCAATACACAGGTGAAGTGTTCATGCAGTGGCTGTTAATATGGCATAGCGCATAGCTGTTAATATTAATGGAAATTGCCACCTTTAGAATACCTCCGTTTGTCATCATCGATGGGACCGCCATTCATTTTCCATTAGGAAGCAAGCATCTTCGGCTACTCGGATAACATTTGATATTGCCGTGGCTAACACGCTGGGGTGTACCGGAGCGAGAAAAAGTGTGAGTTTGTTGTATATATATTGCTACATTGTGTAACTGAGTTCTAGCAGTCTAAGTTAAGAGAACAAAGAGATAGAGTCGATCACGATATAGATGTCCTCCCTTTAGCTTGACCTCCGCCGATAGATGGCTCTACGATCACAGTGAACAATAGGACAAACAACAGATCGAGCTGGACCTCTGTTGAAGGACTTCTTTCGTCCTCCGCGCAGAGAGTACAAATTTGTTATTTCTTTGTTTTTGAAAAATAAATATATGAAATCACATTACATAATATCGATGGATGTCGAAAGACCTACTTACGAATTACAAACTGGACTATATTTTAGGTATTGGGAAAAATAACTGATCGAGTAGCCGTTTTGTTGAAAAGAAACGCTCCAAAATTGGGATATGAAAAGGATTAGGGTTTTTTTTATTTAAAAAACGCGACTACTCAAACAGTTACTAGATGTCTGAAATATTTTTTTCTAATTGTACGTAATTGTAGAATTGCATTAGAATGATTTGAAAGTAACCCTCTCTTTTGTCTTCCCATGGTTCAGTGTATTGAGGCCTAGCCAAGGGGAGGTTGTCAATGTTGACATGACTAACACAACAAGGACTCTACACACTGAAAGGTGGCAATTTAAGTCAAAACACCTGGTGACTTGCCTTTGCGGCTGTAGACGAGTACGGTTCATCGAACAATGCCCAGATTTTTGGTTTAATCCGCTGCCAGCAGTTCAGCTCGCCCTGTTTGTACTCTTCCTCAAGTCCAAACCTCTTCATGATGTCCTCTTCTGTTGGTTTGTCTGTGTCCAGATCCAACCGATCTAAGATGGCGAGCACATCTTGTGTGTCCCTGTGCTGTGTGTACGTCATCCAGCAACAGGGTTCCACCTGGTTGGCATCGAGGGACCAAAACTCCAACTCCTCTTCAAACAACGGACCGCACACATCGGTCGGGTAATGGAGTTTGCCACTACGGTAGTAGTTGAGGATTTGAGCAAAGACCCCGGGATGGCGATCAAAAAAGTACTCATTGAGTACCGGATCATAGTTGGCCAAGGCCTCCGTCAAACGGGACAATCGAGTGGCCGGGATTTTCTTCAAGGTGGCTTTATACGTTTCATGACGTATGCCTCCTACATTGAGGATAACCCTGTTATCTGCATCAGTCATTGTGTTCCCTCGTCAATACACAGAGGGTCAACCGAATGCCCCCCCTTGTTGGTACACAAAGCAATATAAATGGTTGTTGTTGTATCCTCCTGCAATAGATCCTCTGTATGAATCACACAAACAGTCGGAACGAAGGAGAACTAAACCTTGATCCACAGTGAACACACCATCCGAGTCTGCGAATCACTACTATCCAGAACGAGACTCTACTAATATTTCTCTACCTCCGGAAGTGGAGAGCTTCTATCCACCTCTCCTTCCGGTGTAATGTCGCCTAGGAAACTACTACCACGTAAGGTCGCTCTGTGATGACATTAACCCTACGAGTGTGATGACAGTCAGTGTCCGGCTAGGTGGATTAACCCCTTATGTAACATGTGCATCCGCCGCTCTACCGCCACTGCTTTTATGCCTCATGGTGCGCGACGGCCTTCACCTTCTGATCAGCTGGTAGCGACGTTGAGGCATTCTCTCATAAGCTGGGGACCTGCAACATACATTGTACATGTATTCACGTGTTAACAGTTTATTTATTCTATATTAATTACATGTAATCAGGATTTATCAAGAAATTTCTGACCAAGTGTCAAGATCTCTTTAAAGGTATACCAACAGACACAACATACTATACTACATGTACATATATATACAAAATGGAGGCAGATATGCCAACACACCTTCGATAGGACGTCAGTGCGGAACTACAGTTGAAATTTTTATGAATGGACCAAGACTTACCAGAAATGGTCTAATAACAATTAGTTATTTTTGTAGACGCGACAGAAAAAGCTATCATGTCGATCTGATACTGTATATCATTATAGTACTGTAAAACTGCTAACCATTGTGTTCATACAAACACATATGAAACACCTGTTCGGTATCACAAGATTTTTGTACAGTGTATCGATTTCCCCGCACACCACAACTAGTATTCGTATTCGTTTAAGCTGCATACAACACTGTTTGGGATTAAAACACATTGACCTAAACATACATGTACATGCATCTATGGCAGTTTATACCTGTGTAGCGTTTATCGGAGGGACAAACACTCCGACCACACCCATTGCAATTACCGTTTTGTCAATAAGGAAGAGCATAAGGTAGTATCCTTAATATTGACAGGCAACAGTACATTATCAGGCATAGAGGGCTTGCGAGAAATGTGCAAGGTGTCATCATAATGAGCTGAACAAGACGAAACTTTGGACAGTATTTCAGCCAAGTCACTGACGCACTCAGTTTATATGAAACTGCGACGTAGAATGTGGAAATCTGCCGTTGTTGGAATATATGGCCGTGTATATATCAGAGCAAGTTTCAACCATACAATCCGGTGACAGTCATATGCCTGTTGGGTGCCTTGCATTCCATAATGCAGCTGATATAAGTCAAGAAGAAACCATTTTCTTTGTCCAGTCATATTCTCTGTGTTGTACCACACAATGCTATATCTGATAGAATGTAATGGATAATTGTGTCATTAAACTATATTTGTCGCATACAATTTTGAACGCTCCATTAGTTTCATCAAACCACTGCACAATTCCCTTTAATAATCCTTTGTCTTTGTTATTAAACCATGCTCCTCAAACTTTTGGCTTTTCAATTACTTTGCATAGTCAATGATGTTTATCATCCTCTTCAACTCACTGTATATTTTAAGTCAACAAAACAGAATGTTTCATGGATAATTGGTGTGTCTGTACATCAATACATAGCAATGTGCGCCCTCATTGTGGACGTGAACATTGAGAACGTATATCAGAGTACTTTCTGTTAACAGAATCTGGCCTGTGTGCTCGTGAACCGGTGAATGTAATGAATACGTGTGTTCTTTGTAAGAATGGGTTCGGATGACATCACGCCCTAATGCTCACTTAACTGCAAGTACAATTCTTTAGAAATATGAGACAACTCCCTATAAAACGTATTGAAACTATGACACTTATTACTTCATCATAAAACCTGGAAAGTTTTTCGAGAAACGACACAAAATCCAACAAGGTTGCACGTGCAAACCAAATTTCTGTAGTGTGCACATGACAACATTTGCACATAATTATGAATTCAGTCATGTGTGGTGAATACAATATCTAACCAATATAGGGCAATCCTAACCACGAACCACTGGAGTGACCACTGCTGAAATACATAAAGTAAACCGATACCACAAATTAGAAATGGCTGAAAATATTTTTGAGATCGAAAATAGAACGGCTGTCCGCTCTGTTCTGTTCTGAAATAGGTCGGACTTAAAAGTGTATTACAGTACGGTGACTGTCAACTAGGAAGCGGCAGGTCCGGTTCCTGGTGTCAGATCTGCAAGACAATAATGCCAAGTCGGTTAGCATTGTTTAACCAGCACTGGAAAATCGATAACTTCTCACAGCAGATGGTAGAGAAAATCCAAGATGGCGACCATGGATGGCAAACAGAGTACGGAAGCATCTCTGCGTTGAGCTGAGTCGAGTAAATCAATGCAAAACATGAAAAGCAACACTTTGTGGATCGTTGCCAGTATCCCATAAACTACGCGTATCGCACAGCGAGAGTGGTGGCACATTATACAATTAAAACAATCGATTTCTCACAAACCTGATTTGACATGAAGCGGTGAACACGTTGTGGAATAGATTTCATGTTTATCTCCCGTCAGATGGAGAATTATAAGATGTTCTTAGTTCAAGACGGAATACAATTGATGTTGACTCTGATGACAAATGCAGTATGATACAAAACAACCAATACCATGGACGTTAACAATAATATAGTCGCAAAGATACAATTGGGAGACTTTCTAAGATCTTTTGCCTTTTCCAGTACTATATCTTCGTTCAAATCATATTGAAAGTGGGGTCTTCACTCAAAGCATAAACCATTGGTCCTCACAGGGCATTGAGTAAAATGACTATGCTTGTGTCCTTATTACAACGGTCATAACAAGAGGCTATTTCTGGCCACAGTTCACCGAATGACCATCGGTCACTAATTACAACTAGAATTAATACTCCAGCGTATAAAATGATGACAAGGTGAATTATCCCAGGCATGGATACCGTTGAAGTGGACAGTGGTTATTATCGGTGGTCAAAGGAAGTAAATCATGTCTTCCAGACCTTTGTCAGTGGGGCTTGATGAAGTTTTGGGGATCTTCATCTACAGCCATTGTTCTGATTGTTTGCATGAGACCTCCAGTATTCGAATAGTTCAGGTAAGGCTAGTTTTCCTGTACCATGCGTTGCTTCCAAACCCCTTCTGCGTTTCTTTCATATACGTTGGACTGTATATACTTTGACTGTATATACCGTGGAGTAACAAATTTCTTGCAGCAGACAGTCGGATCCACCCTGTTGCTGTAGTCATCAACACTGTTGCTTTCATACGTCTCACCCTTGCATTCATATACCTCAGTGATTCTTTCATACACTAAGGCGATGCTTTCATAAACCAACCTGCCTTCAAACATCAAAACACTGCTTTCATACCTAGCACCGATTTATTCATATATTACGACGACTTTCATACATCTCGCTGCTTCTAAACTGCAGGTTTATTCTTCATACACTGGGGTGATGCGTTCATCATCCATATGGCAGCTTTCGTGCCTCTCACGGGTGCATTCATGCAATCTATAGCTACTTACATTCGCCCACTGTCTGTGTTTCTACACCATTCACGGCTCCTCAGTTCCACTCCTACTTTCATACAACACAGTGGTGCTTCCATATACAACAAAGTGGTGCTTTCATACCCTGCACCTTTGGAGTCACACAAACAAACTGTCACTTCCGCAGCCTTCCGCATCACACCATCTCCGTCAGTGCGTTGATCACAGAACATAGATCCGACTATCACTTCGTCACACGTTTGAAATCAAAACAAAAAATTCCGTCGGCTCTGGGATAGAGGAGTGGTCAAGTACACATGAAATGCCATACTGGTAATCAGGAAACCTAACCCTACCACACCACTACAAGGTGGATACAAAGGGCGTTCAACCCGAACTCCCTCGCAGCAGCCATTACAAACAGGAATCTTTTTCTCAAATAGTTAGACTGTTTAAACAAATCAACACATTATACAACATGGTCCTCCATAACGGATGGCTTTTCGACATGTTCCAACACGTCGTCTCTTATTCTAAGTCTGATTCCAAACATATGCAGCCCACGATGTCTCCTAATTGCTGAAGTGGTAGATTTTTATCTCGCATCTAGGTTCAGACGGAAGGTGCAAATTATCCTAACACGCAGTAAAGAACAAGCGTATGTTGTTTATTCGATATGACACAGAAGTCATACAAACCATTAGCATAATTTGAAGGCTCGGGGAACGTGCAAGTGAATTTATGCTTCGAAGAAAATTACTACAGCGAGTGCTTGACGTGTGTAAATACAAGAACTGTCTTCGAGAGTGAGATGTGCTGCGGAGTTAATGATGAGGGAGTAGGGAAGGAGAAGTGTATTAGCATTCAGCGATCTGGCCGATAGGATGGAGGTCACTGGTGTACTGTAGATCGAGGAAGATGCACCTGGTTGTTGTGCTATGGTTACAAGGTTTTATATACTGAAGACGTTCGCCCACAGCTCAACTGTATATCTGTATTATACAATATATATATATATAGTGTTCCTTAGCGCTTACCGACTTCATATTCTTCTGCTGTAAGAAAACACATATGACGATTCAACACTATATCTCCTTCAGAAGTATTTTGGCTTGAACAAATGGAAAATGGATTGTCCGTCCAGACTTCTGCAGTTCTTGGTCGGTTTTATCTGGATAAATAATCGGCTTTCATCAAAATAATATTGTAAGCATTTTGGATTTTTATTGAACCTGAAAAATATTCTCCAAAGAACATTTGTTATCTATATATAACTAAACTACTGTGAATTCGAATCTATATTACTGTGAATTTGAATCTAAATTACTGTGAATTTGAATCTAAATGAAGTTTGTGATATTCTTCTTTCTGTAGATACAACGAAAGACAGATCAAGATGATATTAACTCCGAACGAACAGCAAAAAGTTTAGCTCTTACATATTCTTACCAAGCCATTTAAGTTATCTCTAAAAATATATGTTTTCGAATTCATTAAAAGGGTGATGTACATGAATGCTCAAAGTATAGACCTGTAGCACTTAAGAGTTGCCTAGCCAATCGTTTTGAAAAGTGTATTTTTAGACATGTGTTCATTTTTTGCATGAAAATGCCGGATGACTCAACATCATATAAACTCACATACCTATATAACTTTATTACTTGTGCATTAGACGAAGGCAAAGAAGGGTTCTTTTTGCGATGTAAAAGCAAATCTTTTGATAGGGTATGGAATGAAAGTATCATCCGTAAAGTAAGGCTTTTGGTATCCAGGGTGATCTTCCAAAATGATTCAAAAGCTACTTAGGAAACAGAGTTCAAAATGTTGTTATTAATGGTTATAGGTCAAAGTCAAAATATGTACATGCTGGGGTCCCCACCGCCCCGATTGCGTTATGGAAAGGTTTTGCAACAGCTGTGAGGTCTGAACCGGTTACGGTGCCAATAACTTGGTGTCTACACGAGCTAACTAATCACAAAAGCATCAAAGGCCCCTTTACTAAGAAACGGGAGTACCACCATTTAGATCGTACATGAATATATACAAGATATACAAGGCATTGTCCTCCATTGTCAATTATGGGTTATACATATTCAAATAATATCAGAGCCATTGCCTCTCGAAGAATGTGGTGGCTTCGTAATGGAGACCAACATGGCACGGCAGCACCCACGCTGCATCAAATATAGAACTGTTATCCTACCATACTAAGCTTCATGTGTTACTGTGGCAAGCCACATTAGTAATACATCTGACTGCGGCATAAACATGTCGGGCTTAGCAATATGTCAACACTAAACAGGCTACGAACAATCGTTGTCGGTCGGGAGGACTTCTGTCAATAAGTGTGTGAGGTTTCGACCAAATCGCGTCTAGGCCGAGACGACAACGAGACTTGGTAGATCAATCGGATTTGATTCGCCGGAGCTAGATTGTGGTTAGATTATTCATGTATGCGGAACATAACGTATGCATTCACAGTTTTTGCTGGACCTCAGGTCAATCATACTTTAAACTCAGTAAACGCTGATGTTTTAAGGTCGACGTTAACAAAGGAACATGGATGTTTCATTGAGTGGGGATGTGGGTGGGATAGTGGGAAAGCTGTGGTTAGGAATGGACTTTCCGTTGAGGGGTATTTCAAAAGAAGCATACTTCTTCACAACGGCGATGACTGAAAGAACAGGCACCATGCAAACGTGTTGTACATGCTGTCAGTTCGGATGAAAGTAGTCTCATTAATGTAACATGCTGAATATATAACGGAACATGCCGTGCTACTGAGAACCACAAGAGAAAATATTGCATCACTCTCTTTAGGTCATCAATTACCTATCTAGTTTCCAAATTTCTAATCGAGTTGTCATTAAATGTGGACGTAAAACCATTTGTAATTGGTATGTCGTCACTAAGGACGTAAGCAGGCACGTGACGCAATTTGACTTGCCGATCACCTAGGAAACAGCAGTATCATGCAAATAGGTTTTCTCGTTGTTGTATCATATTCAGTGATGAGTAGATTAACGATAAACGCCATCGGTCGTTCCCAGTAATGAGTTTGTTGGCATGATCGAGTTGGATGTTGTAGGAATAATTAGGTGTTCATCATCTCATTATTTCCAAAAGATAGGTTGCAAGGAGAAATGCAGATATTCGGTGACAAACGTCTAGGTGAATAGATGGCACGGATGTCACTTTACTTACAAAAACAGTGATATGGCTTTGCTCACAATGGCAAGGTTTAGGCTTATTTTACAGTTGCAAAGATTTCACTAGGCTAAATAACGAGGATCTAACGTCAGTCACAATGGAAGGTCTAAAGGTGGCTTGCAATGACAAGGATTACACCTTATACATAAACTTACAACGGCAAGGCTTACACATAGCTGACGATATCACTTGGCTTACAATAGTAGTGATTCTTTTTGGCTTACACTGACAAGGATTTCACCTTGCTAACGAATAAAAATACATGTATGCTTCCCTTTTCTTTCTAGAACGATTCGTACTGATATGTGATGGTAATTGTCAGCTCTAGAAATAATGCTCCCAATCCAAATGTGATACTGGTACTGTCAGTTATACACCTATGTGATGACAATGGTCCGTGCACAAAATAATGCCCGTATGTCATGACAACGGTCGTTATCCCCAATAATGCCCTCTGTGACGACAATGGTCTGTGCACCCATTAATGCCCCTATGTCATGACAACAGTCGTTACCCACAATAATGACCCCTGTGAAGACAACGGTACGTACCCACAATAATGCCCCTATTTCATGACAACGGTCGTTATTCTCAATAATGCCCTCTGTACGCTCAGATCATACAATCATTGATTCATTCACTTTTTTAAACAAACCCCTACAAACAACTATAACAACCCACTAAAACACACGTCTACAACCAAAGCCGATATAGCAACATGTTGAAGTACTGTTGGTGTAATGAACGTGGAGGTCAATGCGCTATGGACACCAGCTGTTACTCTACCGATTACATTTCAGCATCTTTTCATACTCATTTTCCAATGTATGACTGGGCTTCGACATTTTATCACCTTCACTTTGATATACGATAGGAGAGGATCGACATGAATTGTCCGAACTGCAATCAATTCAGCGTTAAGGCATGCCACATTCACAGTGAATTTGAAGCTGTGACAACCGTACTATAATGACCAGAGCGTGACATGTTGATTCTGCATTCACGCCAAGTAGCAATGAATATTTCAAGCTAACAAAACAGAAAATGTGATGTCGGCAGTTGATTAGTTTAATGCTTATAACCGATTTGATACGACAGTATGATTTACAAGGCACAATTGTGCTGTACACAAGACCAGTATGGTGACAACATTTGGATGGCACGTAGAAAGGTATTATGTGGGAAAGGCATTGCTACATATGCAAGGACTGCAATAAGAAAGTATGATGTGAAGGGGATGATGACACATGAAATATCCACAAGATTGTTGTGGAGGGCATCACTACATATACCACGTCCAAAAGAGGTTATGTTGTGAAGGGCATTATCACAGATACCACGTTCAAATGAGGCTAAGTTGTGAAGGGCTATATCACATATACCACGTCCAAAAGAGGTAATGTTGTGAAGGGCTTTATCTCATATACCACGTCCAAAAGAGGTTATGTTGTGAAGGGCATTATTACAGATACCACGTTCAAATGAGGTTATGTTGTGAAGGGCATTATCACATATACCACGTCCAAATGAGGTAATGCTGTGAAGGGCATTATCACAGATACCACGTCCAAAAGAAGTTATGTTGTGAAGGGCATCACTACATATACCACGTCCACAAGAGATTATGTCGTGAAGGGCATTATCACATGTACCATGTCCACAAGAGGTTATGTTGTAAAGGGCATTATCATATATACCGCGTACATTAAATGTTATGTTGTGAAGGACATTACCACATATGCCACTTCCAAAGGAGGTTATGTTGTGAATGGCATCATTGCATACACCACGTCCACAAGAGGTTACTGTGTTGTGCACAACAGTGTGTTATGTTCAGAAGAGCAGGACCGCACACACAATAAGAGGTTACCATTATACATCAGAGGTTGCTACGTTGAAAAGAACAATACTTTATACACAAACAATTACTGTACTGTGAAGAACATGGCATTATACACCAGAGGTAACTAAGTTGTGAAGAACGTGACTTTATACACAAAAAGGTAACTAAGTTGTGAAGAACATGGCTATTGAAAACAAAAGGTTATTATGTTGTGAAGAACATTACTGCAGACTAGAGGTTACGGTGTTGTAAACAACGTCTTTATACACTAGCGGTTACTATGTTGTGAAGAACATGCCTTTATACACAACAAACGGTTATTGTTTGTGAAGAACATGACATTATACACCAGAAGTTACAATGTAGTAAAGAACATGACTTGATACACAATATGTTATTTTGTTCTAAACAGCATGGCTTGATGCACAAAAGGTTACGATGTTAGAAGAACATGACTTTATATACAAGAGGTTACTATATTGTGGAGGACATGACTTTATATACAAGAGGTTACTATACTGTGGAGGACATGACTTTATATACAAGAGGTTACTATACTGTGGAGGACATGACTTTATATACAAGAGGTTACTATATTGTGGAGGACATGACTTCGACGTTACTTACAATCATATAACCAAAAAAGATCAATATACGAGAATTCAAATAACGATGAGGCAATGGTAGCAGGGGGCTTACACAAAATAAACTTCAGAAACTATTGTTCTTCTTTTATAATAACAATAACGAAATTCATATGATCGGATAACATGTAAACAGTGCGACGACACCAGCAATACAATAAGCATCCAAATGTATGTGTTGAAGGAACAAGTAAACGCATCACTCGGAATTCACTCAAGCAAAGCTTACACACACAAAAAAAATACATACTGAAGCTGTCTTGTTAGTGCAGGAAACTCCATGGGCGGAAGGCAACACTAAACGAACAACCATTTGTCAACGCCGATGGTTTCAAATGATGAATGGTGACAGGCATTGCAGGGAAGGGTTCAGAACGAGGCTGTAATGGCCATAACGCCACCTAGCCTGAAGTCAAATACCAAAACATAATTGGTGACGAAAGGGAAGTACCATTAAGAAGAACACAGGTGTGTGTGATGATCATGACTAGAACAACGGATATGCCAGAGACAAATTCTAGCTAAACAAACACGACCACGTGTCTTGGATTTCAACACGCTGTTGTATCTTCATAAGTGGAGGGCTTCAGATTGCTACCACGGATTGAGCAGAAAAGTATGGCAAGCTGCCAGGGACATATGCCCCAACTTATCGCAGATCAATGTAACCCTTCAGAGCTTCGCCCGCTTCTCGGCCATCGTGCCGAGTCAAGAGAAATAATCCTAATCAATATACTTGGAGTGGGTAAATTAATGGAGGGGTGATCGCTGGAATGATATATCTTTTCAGGGTTTGACCACACACACAGGGCAGTGAGTGAGTGCTATTTGAACGTGTAACAAATACTTCAATAGTAAAAATAGAATTCTGTACAAAATCGAAAAACGAGTAACTTGAAAGGTGTTTTGTGTTTCCAGGTTACATAACATTTTTGAAAGATTTTAGTCGTGGTTTATTCTTGAAGATTTTAGGGTGACAAGTTTTACTAATTGATACTGTTTCTTGTCAAAATAGTTTACTAAACCGCTCGAGTGTCTGACAGCGATACTCACTCTACACTCATGTGTATGTTATCAGTATGTATGGCAGCATCACCAGCGCCAGTACACTCACAGTTCGGGGTTTGGGATTAAACACAAATAAATCCGCGCATTACGCGAATCTCCGAGAACAAGCTTGGCATGAAAATACTCTTACCATAAATACGTTGTCATTTACGACACCACTGTGAAAATACCAACAGAATATGTGAAGTAGGTGTTTGTATACTTAGCACATGGTGCTGTATACATTAAAATGAGATAATGACTACTGCAAAAATACCCGGAGAACGGGGAACTGGATGAGGAATACACAATGTGTGTAGTTTACAGGTTAATGACAAACGTGCGTTTTGCTGATAATGCGTTCCAGATTTGTCGGATTTATTTATCACAGATTCATAGCGAAAGAGCAAGAATATCATAAAGGGGAATTTCTATATTGATATGACACATGCATGTATTCACGTGAGTTTGTAGTGTAACGACAAGGTCAAAACTATTCCAACTATGCTGATGGTTGATTGGTTGGTTGAAGGGTTTAACGCCGCATTCAGCGCTGTTCCAGCCATATGGTGCCGGTCTGTTAATAATCCAGTCTGGATTAGACAGTCCGTGAGCAACAGCATGAACATCGATTTACGCAACTGGGATACGATGATATGTGTCAACCAAGTCTGCCTACCTGACCACCCGGTCCCATTAGTCGCTTTTTGCAACAACCATGGGCTACTGAAGATCAATTCTAGCAATGTAGGTAACTGCATCCTGAAATCAATCGAATCTGAACCAGACACACTCGTGTTTCATAATATCAACAATCTGCTAATACACCGTGAATACTCCGATCCATTTTAAACACATTACAAGCACAGGCTACTGAACGTACTGAAGATCAATCTAACCAAAGATTTACATTGGTTTATTAAAATCTGATGGATAATTAAATTCAATTCTTTGTAAAATACCATCTGTTACGATACTGATTGAAAGAATAAAAGGGCACAAACACTTGTACGCCAGGAGCATTACCACTTATATTCAGAACTTCAACGCAATAGAGCATGACATCTCCACTTTTGACGATAAAGTAAGTGAGTATGCTTTTACGCCGCTTTGGGTAGTGTTCCATCAACATCACGGCGGGGGACACCAGAAATGAGCTTCGCACAATGTGTCCATGTGGGGAATCGAACCCGGATCGTCGGCGTGACGAGCGAACGCCTTAGCCACTAGAATACACCACGGAAGGTTTGATGTTGAAGGCAAACCGTTAGTGACATGTATATGAACCGATCACCATCATTAAACAGGAGGTAATCCCGAAAAGAATACGCACGTCCTGCTCAACCGGTCTAGGCGACAATGCTTGTCGTAAGAGACGACAAGCGGGATCGGGTGGTCAGACTCGCTAACTTGGTTGACACATGTCATCGGTTCCTAATTGCGCAGATCGATGCTCATGTTGTTGGTCACTGGATTGTCTGGTCTAGACTCGATTACTTACAGACCGCCTCCATATAGCTGGAATATCGCTGAGTGCGGCGTGAAACTAAAATCACTCACTAATTTAACCCGTCTTGTTTAACTTGAAGCACCCTTCATTCACATATTTCCGTAAGAAAGGTCTGTTTGTTCGTGAACACTGAACCCTGCATTAGTCATGCCTTAGGAGTTATGGTATGTTACTATTTCCTATAAACAAAATAAATCACGCAGGTAGGTAAGGGTCTGAATATAGACGCGATGTCATATCTGTAGAACCTCAAGTGTAATACAAAATGATCAGACTGGTGATATATCAAAACTGAATACACCTGAATTAAGATTTGCGGTGTTCTGAACGAAACGACTGCAGGATTCCGGCTTCTCAACCCCTTCCGAGGGGCATGAAATTCAACCATTCCTATTTCCCAAACATTATTCCAGAAATAACGCCCCAAAACAACAGACCAGGCAATAACACCCCATAGCCTCTTTTCTCATTAAGAGGCCGTTGAAGTCGTCTTTGAAGTCGACAATAAACAAAAGCTGGAAGCTCTAGTGGCCAACGCTGTAAGGACTTACATCTATCGGGGGAACATACATACGAAACCAAAGAGGAGCTTGAGCGGTGTAATCACTGCCTACGTCATTCCAGAACATTAAGTCAAAATATGTGATCTTGCACAGCAGTAACCACAGCAAGAAATCTTCTACCGCGGTCAACGATACGAGTTCGACAACAATTTTCGTGCCCGAACTCTCAGGACTCTATGTGTGTATAACCGCTTACGTGTAACAGCATCATCCAAAACACCATTGAAAAATGTAAGATGGTTCTTAAATAGAGCCCTTTAAGTAATTAACACACGACGGTGAAGGGACTTTGTTAACAGGCCAGCATAAGCCTGTCTCCATCATGGGCGGCTAATGGCCGATTTATATCATCCGTGCATGATCAGCTTGGCTGAAATTTCATAACCTTGGATGTTTTTTATTCAAACCTTCGTTTGTTGACGATGACTTACCCGATATAAAATACTGTAATTCTGTTTTGATCCTTCTTTATCAAATGTGTGTGTGTGTGTGTGTGTGTGTGTGTGTGTGTGTGTGCGCGCGCGTGTGTGTGTGCTTACACAGAATATTACCTGTAGACAGTGTATGGTGTTAATTTTGCCATGCTTCATATTCAGCTTATGCAGGAACCAACAGCTGTTCAAATCAATTCCATCAGCATCTACTTAACTTTCTCATGAATGACAATTCCACTGTGGATAAAACCTGTAATGTAAAATTAATAATTCATCTTTGTAATAACTCAACACAAACATTTTGGAAGGTCATGCTATTGGATCGTTGCCAAAATAAAACAATATCTGACGAAGGGCCAAGTGTGCCTCACCAGTTCATGTTGCCGACTTGGCAAGATTTCATGTGAAACCAATAAAAACTGATTGCATATCCTGTCCGAAAGTTTATTCAAAAACATCAAATATGAGATTAACGTTCCTATACAATGATCATGAATTCGTACTTACATTGCGTTTGACTGATACTCTGCCTTTTAAACCCAATAGAATCTATAGAACACTACATTGTTCTATTTTATAACGTACTACATAGGGCATAGTATTCCTGAAATGCAAAAGCATTTACAGCATACAAGTTTTAATACTGTGTTATCCGTTATTTGTATATCCATACTATATTATATTCATTTACACTGGATACGGCCGACTAAATACATGTTCTTTCTATATATGTGTGTGTGTGTGTGCGCGCGCGCACGCACGCACACACACACACATATGGGTTAATGTGTTAATGTGTTATTGAAGTCTTTACTGGAGATCAATCAAAGGTTATAATGTATATGAAAATATGAAAATGTTGCGTAAATATAACCATTCCGCATAGCTGAAAATAATCAAAGAAAAATGTAGAACAGAAATGCTTATACAGGCTTACGTTGATTGCTATTGGCGTAACCGGCAATGACCTGAGAAGAGAGGAATTCAGATTAAATTGGAACAATTCTATTTTTATACATCCCTCTCGACACATCTGGAACACTGGTCTGTCTAAATCTATCGTTATTATGAAAGCGAATCTTGAGTGGAATGTTTACGCCAGGAATTTATACAGCCGCAGGCTTAAAACGTGTCAATCCAAAATAATCAAACGCTTTCTTCCAGGAATACTGCAAGAGTTTCCTACCAGGAATGGGGGCTTCCGTGTTTGGTTTCGGGATCTCATGACTCAGGGTGCTCGCGGAACATATCAATTTAAAATGTCTTTACAGCTTTTGATGCTCTCCCTCGAGGGAATTGGTCCCAGTGGAACTGCTTTCAACTTGTATCGTAAATATTTCACCAGTGGTTCCAAGCCGTAAACAACTGCACAGTTAGCTGATTAACACTTGCAGGACAGGGATTCCATACAAAGAAACATTTCTAAACATAGCCATCTGATACACTCTCTAATTATCTATACTGCAAATTTCTGAAGGCTCCCTCCCTGGCGTGTTACATGAGATTGTGATTGTGTAAGTGAAAAGAGTTTTAACGCCATGGGTGGTAATAATATCGATATTACACGGCGATTTACTGACTGTATTCGAGGGTTGGAAAAAACAGTTAAAACCACAGTTCAGGTGTAGTGGAATCTCAAATTAACTTCCAGATTCTCAAGTTGTTGCTGTTGTTTAACGTTGATGGAACTTCATATCATCTTCCATTTGATCAAATTGTTGTTGCTGTTGTTTAACGCTACAACTGTAGATAAAAGAATCTGGACCAGACAACCCGGTGATTGGCACCTATCTACGCAATAGGGATACGATGATATGAAACAACCAAATCATCGAGCCAGGCAAGCCGTTTAGTCGCCCGTGTTGCTAAAGACGAATTCTAAGCCAGATCCTCGCGTGTCCATGTGATCAAGACGATGTTAATCTGTCGTACCTCTAGTATAATGTAAGTCAACACTGTCAATGATAGAGACAGCTAGTTTCGATTACTCCACAAAACAGATTCCACTTTGTGAAAAATGGTGAAATATTGGCGATGGAAATTTTATGAAGGGATTACTAAATATCAGTGATAACACCAGGTGTTCATGTAAGGTCAGTCTTTGAACAGAACCAAGTCAGAGGTTTGAAATGATATGACCAAACTGTCTCCCAAAATTATTTCAGAAACCTAAAATCACCACTTTCCTGCTACACGATTGCAAACAAACACGAGTCCCGGATTATAAAATGATAAGTAACTCATGATCTTCTTCTAACGTTTCCTCGAAACTTGCAAATATCGGCAAAACATCAAATTTACAGCACCTTAAATCTTGTGCCATTATCACTGGGCTGAAACGTCCTCACAAATAAAATGAAAGAGTCGTCTCATGCTTTGACTGATCTGCCACGACTGGTTCCAGTACAAGGACAGGAGTTGTCGATAAATTACTTCCACGGCTTTGGCGATGCGGAACGTTGTGTTTGTGGCATTTACATTCCACATAGAAATAACGCAATTACTGAACACAAATCTGTTGTAAACATTTACCTGATGTCTTGTCATAAGAGTTCCAAATAAAACTAAGAATGTATGTTATGGAAGAAGCTGTTTCAGGATGGGTTTCTTAATGGAATACAGATATTGTACCTACAGTTAACGTCATGCTACAAACGGCTGAAAGAATCACCAAAGTCCACCGCTTCTTGGCTGCTAATTAAACAATCCTCGTTCTTGTATCGTGAATGGTTGTATGTCCCCCAAGTAGTTGAGATTGAAAATACGATGTGCCGTTGAGATTGACATCAATGATCAAGGGAAATACAAAGCGCTTTGAGTATGCATGTAGATGGTATGACTATGGTGCTATATAAATGCCCATGTAATAAAAATAATTTTATCACTACACCCCCGTCAGAGAATTTTACGAGAGTCTTCCTTTCACTTCGGCATAAGCTCAAAAATTAATATAACCCGTTGTGATAAGGTAACGTCAAAGTAACGTTACGCCCATCTCACTCACCCCTTCTGTTGCACCGTGATGAAGACTCCAGCGCTCAGACAGAGGCCGTGTTGAATGGGCCCCGGCAGCCACCATCCGTGACTGAGTTCTTGTAATGTATCTTTATGGCGATGCTATCTCGGTAGGTTGAAGCGCTACAGCCTAAAATTACGCGAAGATCTACATCACTGTTATCTACCGACGTTCTTTTTGACGGGGGTCGTAACTTCATTGTTCTTTTAAGATAGCAACGTCTACCAGACAGGTTTATTGCCCAACAGCATTTCCAACCCTGCATATATCAGATATATCCAGTGTAGCTCAGTTTGAATGACTTGCAAACATTTGATCTAGGTAAATACGATGAAGTTGATATGGAACGGCTGTATCAAAGCATAACCAGCCTTAAATATCCCTGAAGCTTATTTACACTGGGCGTGGACAATCGCTGTGAGAATTGTAGGAATGGGTCATTGAAAATCATTGAAAATTGAAAATGTAAGGACCTTAAGCAAAGGTGCTCGCGTCATGACTTCATTGTGGTGGTCGTATAATGACGTCACTGTGGTGTTAGTATTATGACGTCACTGAGGTGTTCGTCATGGCGTCATTGTGGTGTTCGCATCACGACGTCACTGTGGGGTTCGTGTCACGTCTCTGTGGTGTTCCCGTCATGACACTGTGGGTATTGGGTGGAAACTGTAGTCGATCCGGATGCTAGATACCAGTGAGTGGCACATTTCGGGACCTTCTCCAGGTTTTAGGCTGCCCTTGCTTACAGAGGAGTTTTACGGAGAAATGTTTACGGAGCCATCATCGAGCATCACAGAATCCCGTGGAACATATCGGAGACATAATAAATGTATTAAACCACATCTTCACATGATCTCCACCGTGAAGAACACACGTGAGGTTTCCTTCCATCACAGTATCACTGTGTGCAACAAACCACATCTTCACATGATCTCCACCGTGAAGAACACACGTGAGGTTTCCTTCCATCACAGTATCACTGTGTGCAACAACCGATATTTTCAAGTTGTCTATGACAAAAACATCACCTTGAATGAATAAAGATGTCTACATTCTAAACGTGATTCACACAGATTACAAATATCTTGTTCTGTTTGAGTAAACCGCAACTTTGTATATTTCCATAAATATTGATGTGTGTCTTAACTGTGTATAAACTATCCATGCAGTAATATTCTTTGTAAGGTTAAGACATCCTGGTGCAGGGAGGGAATCTAAACACTGACTTGTTATTGCCAATAAACAAGTAATTTCATACCGCAGTTCAGGTACGTGGTTATGCCTTCCCGAGATCAGTTGTCAAACTGAATGCCGAGGGTTTAAGTAACCGAAACTCTCACCTTCACAAAAGTTCATCCTAATCACTGTGCTAGTGTTATGGCGCAAGAAATGAATCAAGTAAAATTTATCTCAGATAAAACGTTGAGATTGCATTGTTCACAATTTTGGTTTCCGAGAAGATGACATTGGTTTCCAACAATGAAATAGTTCTGCAAAGTAAATTAGAATATATGAACTCGATGCCATTAACAAAGAAAACATATATTTCGGTTTGATTGTACGATTATGGGTCATTAGGTTTTTTATATTTCTGGGGACATGATCCTTCAAGAAAGTTAAGACATTCTACAGGTCACTGTTAATTAACTTATGGCCTACTTCGTGAGTAATATCTCACGATGTAAATTCTCTGATACCGTGAAATGGCTTCATGAACGACAGGTGTGTTAGGATACGCAGATACTTGAACTGGCATTTCTCGCCTAGGTTTTATGACTTCTTTTCTCTTGCAACTTAATTCAAGACCCGATTAACGGATGTTTATCGAATGAACTGACTCCTTGCTGGAAGAATAATTTATGACTATGATACACAAGCTATAGATACACATGTACCTTGATACAAAGAACACATCTAACAGAGACAGAGAAGTGAGTAAAAAGACCCAGCTACAGAAACATTCATATAGAATTGTGCAAGATCAAACACATTCAGCTATGTCCTCATTTGCATGTTAAACGAAATAGGCTATGTGTATGATATATGGCAGACGTGCGTGCTTTTTAAGCAAACAGTGCTTTGCTATTGATTAATGCTTGCTACAAGGAATGACACAGGAAGTGTGCCTTCTAAATCACCGGCAGTAAACACTTCCTGGGGAAATAAAAACCCTCATATCACATTGGCCACGTTGCAAAGTCGACCGCGTGTGGGATTCAGCTATGACTGTTAGGCTGGGGATAAAAAGAGAGGTAATCTGGTTTGGAAAGTGGTTGACCTCAGTGACGGACGCTACTACGTAGAGTTATTGATGCTAAATTTGTGAATAGATATGGAGCAGCCGGTATGAAAGGGTCCATTATGACATATACTTAAACACAAAAGTCCTTCGATTTATGTTCTTAATGAAAACAATCGTAGCGCGTCACTGGGGCATTCCTGGGTAATGCATCGTAAATGTCGGTATAGCTGAAACTTTATGTAATATATCATCTTTATATATGTAACAAAATCACCCAGTAATAAGGGGGATGGTGGAGTAGCCTAGTGGTAAAAGCGTTTGCTCGTCACGCCGAAGACCCGGGTTCAGTTCCCCACATGTGTACATGGTGTGAAGCCCAGTTCTACTGTTTACCACGATATTGCTAGAACATAATATTGCTGAAAGCCGCGTGAAACTCACTAGATTCCTCCAATAAGAAAGAATCAATGAGATTATTTAGCAGCAAGCGAGTAAATTAGTTATTTTAGCATATATTTTGTTGAAGTTGTTCGTTGAAATGTAGAGGGAATTTTTCCTTACGTAGGAAAATTTGAACGCAAAGCAAATACCGTCAACACGTAAAGTCACACCATATCTCGAGTAAATATAAATAACACCTCTGTCAATGATACGCCCTCCTACCATGGTATATCATGTGGTATCTCCTACAGATCCTTCGATACCCCCAAGCCGCAATGCACCTACATCGGTTCTTCCCTCAAAAACCACAACAAAGCATTCCCCTCAATTTTGATATCACAGGAATTTTTCCTGCCATTTTTTCTGGGCTAGTTCATTCCACATTGCTCAGTTGGCGGCCATATTGGATTCTCTGAGTGAGACCCCCTACAATGTGATCCAACGTTCAGGATAACGGGTAAATGTTTATTCAGTATCTTTTTTGTGTACAAACTACCTTTTTTGTGTACAAACTACCTATTTTGAACAATCTCTGGTACCTTCAGTTACGATCACTGCGTGTGGTTCTTTAAATTACGTCGTTGGCCGTGAGGGGAGATGTTTGTTCATGTGACCACAAAACGATGCGGAAAGAAAGATAGCTACAAGTGTTTATAGAGGAGAAGATTTGTACATAATTCAAAACTCACCTGACCTTAACCAAAGACGTATCCGTTTAACGTATATGACGAAAGATAAAGACAACAACGGATAAATGAAACAACTCCACAAGTACCAACGAACTGAATTCATTTACACATCACATTTGCTTATCAATATAACTCGCAGGCGCGTAGCAAACCAGATTTTTCGGGTAAACCGGATAGGTTGTTATGTTTTATATCTAGATAACATAGACGTCTTGTCAAACCTTTTACCAACAATTATGTGTAAGCCCGGACTTTTTGATAATGGTATATTTAACTAGTATATTAGCCATTGAACATATCTGGATGCAAACTAACTCATAGACTAACAACTGGTCTCTGAAATGAACATATTTTACAGAAAAAAGTTCACAGGAAAAAAAATAAGATAATATAATGAAATGGAGCCCTGAGACTTTCTTCATTAGATTTGTCACATATTTTAGACTTGCATGGACTTTCTTGGATATATTTGCCTCAGGGTCTGTACGACAGACTAACTCACTGCCCAAACCCCAGTGAGCCGCTTCAAAAGGCCAATATCAACTGACCAACATTGTCAATATCAACAAGTCTAAACTGTGATCCACAGCAAATGGAGTTTTCAGCATTCCCACAACCTAAATGTATTTTCGATCTTTTCACGATTCTCCTTCCCCGACTAGCCCCAAATCGCTCCTAGCTGAAGAGAATGACTGTATTCTAACCCTTGAAACAAATCAGATTGTAAATGTGTCAACCATTCTATAGGAGCCAGGGTTTACACACTGCCTTCTGTGAAACATCTCGTTCCTATGCTTCAGCTGTTTGCTAACTTCTCCAGGTTAAAGCGGATAATGCCTGTAGTCGTGTCTATTGCATACAACAAGTTCCGTGATTGTGTTCCATCACACTGCCTTGAGGTGTTTGCCTAGCTGAAACTGAAGCCACGACCAGGCAGCCCCAATATCTTCGCTGATACAGCGCATGGCCATGCTAAGCTTAGAGAATCCATTTCTCTGATTCAAGTGAAAATTAGATTTATGACACAGAAATCAATCGAATCCCAATTCGGCCGATTCTCCTCTGGAGGGGACACACAAGAACTCGTGTGTTGATCGAATCAGCGATGGTCTCGTGCTGACCTTTCCGGTGTGACCTCCAAGATCGCGTCATCGATCAGCTGATTGTGACGTCACACAGGCAAACAACTCTATATTCAGTTGCCAAACGCAAAGTCATTCCAATCTTCATCATGTAACGTTCACTGCATAAATCAACCTTAATTGTATCCATAACTATGAATACTAACGCTTAAGCTTGATAAATACATGTAAGGGACATAAAAATGGCTGACCTGCTTAATGCAAAAAACTAACAGTTCGCACTAACAAGATGTATTTGTCAAGGCATTTCTGAAGCACAGAAATAAAAGGAATAAAAAATGAATATCCAACAAATACCACGAACCACGCGCTTAAAGCAGCAGAGCCATAATCTAACAGACTTGTGACTGTGGACTAGTAAATTGGACATTGTTTCCAAGTCTCGCTGCTTGACCTTTCTTTAACACTCTCGCGAGATCAAGAAATCCCTTCTCTAAGTGGATGGCTCTCAAGGCGGGAGGCAAGACTTATTACATGGCGCCAAAGCCCACAAAGTACCGCATGTTCCACAACGGAGAAGTAACACAAGTAAGGAAATCTTTAATCACAAGCCCAACACGCAATCACAAAGGGTACGAGACTGATTTGTGTGTCTGTAGTTCACCAAGACACTCAAATATCAGGAATTACTTCTCACTGTTGGAATCGCGGTTATTAATGAAGAGCTGCATCGAGTGTCCACGTGACGCTCTGCTTCTCGAAAACCCTCATTATCATAGCGAGCGTGGAGATGCATTTAGGATGTGGCGTTGTGGGCCCGTGTCAGGCAATTTGACATTTCACGTTTATCATTCACAAAACTTGTAGCAACTCAAAAAAAAAAAAAAAAAAAAACAGGAATGAGACAAACTAATGATTTGCCATTGTGTATGTCACTGGTCTTCCTGCAGTTGAAAATCTGTCCTTCGCAATGATCAACCTTTGTACCACAATCGATGTCATGGCCGTTCGTGACAGTAATGCGCTATTTTTCCCAACGAAAGTGCGTTGCTACATCTAAAAAATATCCCGGGCAAACTTCTGTGATTTACTCATTTGTTCTAACGCGTGAACATATTTATTAACAGGACACAATCAAATCAAATTAATGTACCAATTCCTAAACGTATCATATTTGCACATAATTATGTTGTCCTGAATTCAGAGACTCGAAACCATTCATATTTTCCCAGGACGATAGGGTAGCCTAGTGGTAAAAACATTCGCTCTTCACGCCCAAGCCCCGGGTACGATGGCCCACATGGGAACATTGTGTGAAGCCATTTGTGTTATAATGATATTGATAACATATTGCTAAAAGCGGCATAGAACCGATTCATTTGTTCATATTTACCCAACCAACGTTTCTCCTTCAACAATGCACCTTTTCATGCTACAGACGTGATCTTGTGTTAGAACAGGTATCTGTATATCGATGATGTAAATTTTGGAGGCCTAAAACGAACTTGACAAACCACTAGTAATTGGCTTTATCATGGAACCAGCAGCTAGCAGTGTTCGTCGGCTGTTCATCTTCATGTTGACAAAGCATTTACCTCGCTCTACACGACCATAAAGATCCTCTCAGTGGCCATAGTTTATTTATGATCTCTGATGGAGATGCTTATATCAAAGACAGCCTATGTGCGAAATAAGTAATCCCGTGTAGGAGGTTTGTCAGACCATCAGCAATAAACTAAAATTAAACATTACTTTTTTTCGGAGGGCAAAACTCGCTGCAAGACAACAAAGAACAAGTGTTCTTCTGGAAAGTGGGTCATCAATGACGTCACGTTCCAGGAGGGTACTTGAGAAACGTCACGCATCTTGATAGAATTTGCTGAATAACTAAGTCTACATTATACGTAAAACCTTGCTATCTTTGACCAAGCCCGGTCTTTCGGGAATTGAGAAGAAAGTTGGGTTTGCTATACTACATGGAAGAGGGAAGGGGTGCCATACGGGAGGAGATGTTCACCATACA
The DNA here is from genome assembly GCF_037392515.1 of Haliotis asinina. Taxonomy (NCBI): domain Eukaryota; kingdom Metazoa; phylum Mollusca; class Gastropoda; order Lepetellida; family Haliotidae; genus Haliotis; species Haliotis asinina. Next base: position 32,229,006 of record NC_090282.1, on the reverse strand, counting down.
CACTGTCTGCTGAACACTGTGTGGTCGTCTGGTGTTTGTCTACTGTCGGTCTGGTATTGCAGTACAAATGGCTTGATTCAAACAGTGTAACGTGAATACTCTCGAACACGAAGCAGACACTACAAAGGTGTGCTCATAACACCTGGATACTTCAATTAGTCTTTAAAGTCCTTAAACGATTGAAGCATTATTGTTCCGAAGTTCAGTTTCATCCTTTCGTTCAACAGGTAACATTCAGCTCAACAGTCATATACAGTTATAGCATACCATTCCGAAAAAAGTAAGGAATATTGGATTTACAAGATTGATAAAATGCAAATAATGAAGTCAAGTTGGAAACAGATGATGAAGTGAAATTGAGAAGAAATGTGACAATTTATTCTATACCTTTGGAAATAATATATATGTATGGATATATATCACTTTTCTCATATGTATTGGCATTGACTAGTGGTATGCTCGCCAAATGGAATGCTAATACTTTTTGTAATGGTATATTTGATAAAAACAGTCAAACCACCACGTACGCCCCTGTGTATCTTATCGTATGTTAAACTGTGAAAAATGACAAGTGTTATTTCATACCATGCGCCTTGTATATAACCGAGACAAAGATCACTAAACCGGATAATGAGGCAAATACGCAGAATACCTCCGGCACAACTGTATCCTCAAGGGTAGATTGTACATATGATATCAACTTTTAGAAACGAACCCAGGTCTCCGAAGTAGATACAAGCCACCACTTAACCTCCTGGCTACATCACATTATAAACTTCAACAAAAGATAATTGGGGTAAAAAGGTTGGACTGCATCCCACGTATTTAGATCTCGGGTAAGGTCCTCAATAATTTGCACCCTCGCCCACGCATGAGACCAGTTCCATCACAGCGATCTAATGCAACTATAATTTAGGATGCACCTTCAAATTACCACCTGCAGTAAACGTTACCAATGATAAAGACCCGTAACACATGAATACATGCATGTTCTCTATCTATCGACAGTGATAGGGGGTGCCATGCATAGATAAACCACATGATATAACAGACGTAGGTGAAATACCTGGTGTATATCCAGAACACGCAATGATGATCATGTGTTCCACATTAACCATGAGAACTTACAATGATGAAAACATTACAGGAATTCCAACACCAGTATCTCACTTGTTGATGTATTAATGAAGTATATCCCTCGTTTATCTAACGAGTAAAGGTTTACATGAAATTACTACCAGTCAAAACATAGTAAACATCAAACGAAAACGCTTCCGGTGGTTTCCCCGAGTGGCTCTAAACGTCAGTTTTACATAAACAGTTAAAGTGCTTACACATCGCTGATTCTTCGTGTGTCTAAAGGCATGGAATGTCTAGTTTCCTCTCATGTAATTCAAACATTGTTCCAGATTTTAATCTTTTCCACTTACGCTTAAACACGGTCTCTATTATTAATGAAACTTCTGCTTTGTGTGTTACTTTTCATTTACAGATGCTATCCCATGGCTGCTCAGATATAGCCTGTTCTAAGCAGCGTAGATGGTATCGGATAGCATGACAAAATTCTCATGGTCTGACCAGCCAAGGCCCTACGTCTTTCGTTTTTACATCAGGCACAGCTGAAATTGTTAATGTTTTCTTTAATATTCGGCAATATATCCCCTCTAAGCATTTAACTCGTTCTAATTCACCATTCCCTTTGTGAAAGGCGTTGCACTCACAAATAGTCCAGCTATATGGACTAGCGACCTGTAAATAATCGAGGCTTGACCAGACAACCCAGTGATCAACAGCATCAGTATCGATCTACGCTATTTGGATACGATGAAAGCGAACCTTACCACCCGATCCCAATGGTCGCCTTCTACAGCCAGCAAGCACTGGTTGCTGAAGACCAATTCAAATCCTGGTCTTAACGGGTGTGTACACGAGTAAACGAAAACACGCGAATACATGGTACAACTGAAAATAGCGAACTGAATTGTACACTTGGAAATGTCCTATACATACCTACGATAAAATATATTTAGACGTCTATGATGGGATTATGAATGTTAGCTACAGGTGCTGGAAAATAGGACCTCGGTCAGCCTCCACGTGTGGCGGGAGATGCAGAAAGTCCGTCAGCTTTCCATGAAGTCACTGATGCTACAACTGAAACTGCAAACTAAAGGTAAGATGAAAGCTGACTGACGCTGCATGTTGAGTGAGAAAAGTGCGAGAGGTTTAACTCCACTTTAACAATATTCCAACAAAATGGGCTTGACACTCTGTACCCATGAGGGAAGTCGTGAACGCTGCTTGGGCAGGTGTACCTATGCCATGAAATACAAATTCGGGTATTTTAAAAAGAGACAAAAACAAAAATGGACGAGGCTCTATCTCCTGGTAACTGTCTCACGCGTTTCCTAAAACGGTGTAATTATGTTATTGCCATGACATTGACAGCACCGGCAAATATCAATCTTCCCTACCACAGATGTCTACTTACAATTACTTACCCGAAGACGACTGCTGACCTATTTCAGAAAATAATCATCTCTGAACGCACAAGTATGCAAATGAAACCAAACAAATCAGCGGTGTATTAGTTTACATGTCCTAAACATGCTTGGGTTCATTTTATTGGATGTAAATAGCCAATCCTCCTATTGATTGAAATTGTCAGAAGCATATTGTCTGTGCACTCCACCTAGCGCTAAAACAGCCAATGAAACGTAGTGTATCAATCGGGAAACGCCGCTCAGCTTTCAGACAAGTTAGAGTAAGACCTGGTCCTCTAGACGTAGTGTTCACCTCAGAATCACGTCAGTGTCGGAAAAGTGCAGTGTGGCCGTACTACTTGACTCGTATGTCTGCCCAGAGGTGTCCCGCCCATTACTTAGCAATCCATCTGCACATTCCAACACTCCTTACACGCCGGTTCCACAAAGCCATGATTCTTGTTCCAGAAGACCCGACCAAACAGTTATGCTAGACAAAACAGCGTCAAAGTCAAGCTCCACATCAAAGCCGGGTGCTCAGTGGGACAAAGGTACTGACCTGACATGGTGTCAATAATGCACGAAATGCGCCATTTATTCGATTTTCAATTGCTGATTAGTCACTGCAGCTGTGGCAATACACGACCTCACTGTAGCCTATAGTTCCACACTTGCCAAGCCTTTCAACCATTAGCATCGAGGAACAGACACACTAACTGCGCCCAAGCAATTATTTACTGGAGTATATAATTCTTATCTGAAATATTTGTCTATATGCGGGTCTGAGAATGTTTATGTCCTGAGTGCCTATTATCAAGAGATTGTGTAGACTTTAATACGTCCACGGTGCAATGAGTTTATCCTTTGAAATCCAGTACAAAAAGCCGATTAAGAAGACAACTAGGTAAACCAACAAGTTTGAAAATAATTAAACTTGAAAAATTAGCATTTCCAGTATTCTTGAAACCTGTCTGAATTTACCTGGATTCTGTATCTGCCACAAAATGTCACACAAAGGTATACACATACATCATGATGGTGAAGGTATTTTATCTATCTTCAGACGCGCTGGAAACAGATCAGAAATCATGATTCTCTGCACAACAAAATATGTAACATAATAATACCTCACTTTTCTCACTCACAATAGGGAAGCCGACAGTTCCTTAAAGAAAAAAAGATAGCTCACAAATAAAGACCTTTTCGCACGTTTGCTTGGTAAAGTTTCATCAGATACAGGGATTGCATACCACTCATTTCGTTATCGAGAGGTTTATTCCTTTGAAACTCGACTACAAATCGGGGCAGCGAGTGCTTGTCATTAACTGAGCGCAATACTCCAGACATCATCTATAATGGATGCCCACCACCAGCTGTGACGTACAAGTTGGCTTGGATGTTACATAACACACCAGTATGTACTCCAACCTCCGCCAATCAATACAACACAACTTGCTGGCACGCATTCTCCGTCAGGGCTAATCATTCTGGAAGAATGGCCCGGGTCGAGGATGCCGATAAATTGTCATCCCGCTTTTCACATACGCATGGCCCATGTCATGCATAATAATCTAAATTGGTAACTATCGCCTCCAGCGGCAGCACCACTGCTGCAGCTATTCTCGTCAGTTCATATACATTTGTATACGTTTAGTTCCAATAATTTGGAATTGAGGTCGTATGAAGCAGTTTCTGTGTCTGAACTCATCAGGTGGTGGTCGCCGCTTTTATCATACGCTGCCCATAATCTAGACTCCTCAACATTCCCTAGGTCTCACCTGGAGTAGGTAGGCAAATCAATGCCCAAGACTAAAGATGCAATCTATACGCTCGAGCTAAAGCTAAACGATCGTAGCAAACAGCTATTACCTACCAGAATTGTAGAGAACAAAAAATACTGCAAAGCTCATTATTACCACAAATAAATATGATTTAAAACTTCAGATAAGGTATTGATGGCATGCCGTAAGCAACAGTCATTGACTTCGGGTTGGGTTGTTGTTCAACGTGACACAATATTCCATATGGCGGCAGCCTGTAAATAATCGAATCTGGACCAGACAATCCAGTCATCCACAGCGTGAGCACCGATCTACGAAACTGGGATACGATACGGAGCCTGACCACCCGATCCCGTGATCGCCTCTTGCGACAAACATGGGCAACAATTCTAACCCGGTCCTTCACGGGTAGTGATTACGGCGAACCTACTTTAAACAGTCGAAACTCTTTTCTCAAATCAGTCAGAAATGGTTCTTGACGACTGAGAAATATATTTACCAAATCACAATTTCGTATGTTAGTAACTTCTGAAGCGCATAGGCAGTCGATTGACACAATGATTGACATAAAAAAAACTGAGGAAGCGTAGACGAAACTGTTTTTGGGCAACCGATGCATCATAACATATTTTGGTAGAACGGATCACAAATAAGTGGCGTGTGACGGCAACGGGTGACGTGTGACGGAAGCGGGTGACGTTGACAACAGCATTCGGCAGCAGCAGTGATGTGTGACAAGGACATGTCCCAGCAGCTGCAGTCATCCCTGGCGGAATCCACTTTTATATTCTTCATGAATAAAACATTCAAAGTTGACAATATATGCACAACCGCACACGTGCGTATGTCTGGTACACGAACGTAAGCATGGATATGCATGGTTGGTCACCTTTGCATGGTTCGATTAAAAACATGACACAAATATGCAAAACATACCAGTTACATCGTCAAACTACGGGTTACAAACTGACGTAGTGACAGGTATATATAAAGTGAGACCTGGGCCTAGATTTTCGAGGATCTCTCATCTCTCAGATAGTGCCATACATTAACATTAACTTACGACTATCTTAGCGCTAAGAGACCTTCGCAAATACAGGTCCTGGTTGATTCGGACAGTACCGTTCCAAGCATAATCTTCCCGACTGGCAGTGTTTCCGAATATATGTTTCCGGTTTTCCGACTCTAGGCCAAATAGAAATGGTCCTTGCAAGTAAAGTAGTAATGGAAGAGGGGACCCTTTCTGACGATGCATAAACTTTTACATAATTATTGTTTCGAATACGTTTCTACGTTGTCTAACGCAGCAGTGAGCAGTTGCCAGCTACAGGTATGTAGCAGCAGCTTCCTGTACACGGTCTGGGGCGGCGGGGTAGCCTAGTAGATAAAGCGTCTGCTCGCTGCACCGAAGATCCGGATTTGATAACCCACATGGGTACAATGTGTGAAACCCGTTTCTGGTGTCCACCCGCCGTGATATTGGGAGATATGGCTAAAGGGGCGTAAAACAAAACTCATTCACTGCAACAACGATCAACGCCTTGGTACGGTGATACGTTTTCGGCGATATCACCCCGTCTGACTGTCGGATCCATTTGCTGCCCTTCTCCAGCTGCCTGGGACATACTGTAATCCCGAATCCCCAAGACCACCTTAGTGCCTAAATGCCCAGGTAGTAAGTAAATGCCCAGGTATAAATGCTACACTTTCATTATCTGGACGTAAAATACTAGCATAATGCATGCATGCAGATGGCTCTCACATATATAAATAAACGTAACATAATTCGAGTCCACAGTCCATTATAATTAGAATTCAAACAACTCATACGTAATTCATACCGTTTCAGTGCATTTACAATCGACACACACACAACTTATCATGCGAAGGTAATTAATACCTGACAACCGTGAAATATCTGATATTCATAATGGTATGTATCCTCGTGTTTTTATTCAACCTTGAAATATGCATATACATCATAAGCTTGCATTTACCGCTTGAAACAGCTAAATATATGTTGAAAAGTATATTGCCATTACCAGTTACGTATAAATCTAACATCATAAACCTCCAAAGCCACAAAACCTCCCAAAGATCATAAACTATCTGGATCACCGTGTGTACTTTGACAGAGCTACTGGAGATGAAGGTGGGTACTTCAATCAAAAGGCCGTCTACAGCCAAAGGTCCTTAAAAGCTGGTACTTTCCTTCATTAAGGATATAAAAATTGACCTGGTCTGGTCCGACTCCGGACGCTGTGCTTCATTCATTTGAACTGTATCAAGTATCTCAGTGGCCAGCACTATAAAACCGACATTCAGTCAGGTTAAGTACAGGTGTACGGAAATGTATACAAGAATTAATCTTGAAAGCGATCATCAACCCATTTTGACCTTGGGAATCTGACCCGTGAAAATCCGGGGTAAAATAGGCCTATGCAACCCATGCTTGCCATAAAAGGCGACTATGCTTGTCGTAAGAGGCGACTAACGGGATCGGGGGGTCAGGTTCGCTGACTTGGCTGACACATGGCATCGGTTCCTAGTTGCGCAGATCGATGCTTATGCTGTTGATCACTGGATTTTATGGTCCAGACTCGATTATTTAGTGACCGCAGCAATAAAGCTGGAATATTGCTGAGTGCGGCGTAACACTAAACTCACTCATTAACCTTAAGCAATCTCTGCAAAAAGTCCACTGTACGATTGTGATTATATGACAAGGTAACACTTAAGGATCTCAGTTAACTGGACTCCCAAGGCGTGTCGTAAGGCACCACTGAACTTGGAATTTGGTCCGGTGACTTAATGCTATCATCAGCCATATGCCACGGCATGCCGGGTCCTCTTGTAACTGGAGCGGGTGTGACAACAATGAAACAAATGATTACAACACTTTGATACTTATAATAATTCAATCCAGCTGTAATGTAAAATAAGATTCTACTACATGGTAGTGTCAGTACTAACCAGTGAATATCCGATCTAAAATTGGTCCTTAGTAACCCATGCTTGTCGTAAGATCCGCCTAACGGCATAGAGTGGTCATCTTCGCTGACTTGGATGATGCATGTCAAGGTATACCAGTCGTATAGGTCTATCCTTATGGCGTCACTGAATTGTCTGGTCCGGATTAGATTATTTACAGACCTCTGTCAATATAAAGCAGGAATATTGCAGACTGCGACGATAAACAAACAACACCGATGCACGTAATCTTATTTCAAGAACGTAGATCAAAGCTCTGTCAATCGTCAGATTGTCTGATGCAAACTCGATTCTTTACAGACAACCGTCATGCTAGAATGAAATACCTCCCACTTAACCTCACTTTAAAAAACACTTACTATATGTTATGTAATTGCTAAAAAGCATATGCAAATATCGTGCTTGTGAACAGCTGGGTTTGGGTGTAAGGGGTTTTTTTAAGCCTTTTTTGCCAATTTTCACTGATTATCATCATTGGCAGTACTCATGGCATCAATGTTTTAAACGTAACGAATTTGTTTTACAATACATCAGTTCCCGTGTAAACAGACCCTTTAATCAGAATGGAATATTTTGCTAAATCTAGTTTAAAACTGTTGAATGAAGTAAGGGATCACATTTACACTAGTAAGTCTAAACTTCTGATGTGCAGTATGCATCCAGTGCCACGTTAAGCAGAAAACATCTGTTCCATACATAATATTATCATTGTTAGATGTTATAACTTTTTATTTAATAATTCCTATAGCTTATGATCCGTACATTCAGCGCTCTTTTGTTTCCAGAACCAACGGGCCACAAATATTGGTTCCACCTTTCATAAAGGTATGTGTATACACACTTTTCAACAGACATGCTCCACATAGAAAGCAATATGTTGAAGTGGTTTGCCATTTCTTATAAAGACATTTGCTCTAAACATCTACAGCTTTCTACAGCTGAAGACATCGAAACTCGTTTCCCTCAAACAGTTGGCGTTTAGGTCTCATGACCTAATACTTGGAAGGAAAGTAATTGTGCGTGGTACAATGTTTACAATCCTTCAAAGAAACACGACCTCAACTCTTATTACCAGTATTCCTTTGTAATAGATTCCAAAATTATCATAGTTCCTACTTGTAATGCCCTTCCAGGTGCGTTCCATCCCCATCCGTGAGTCTTTAAGTGCATGCTGAGTCGTCTGCTTATACAGACCAGGCAGCGCGTGGCCCGTGCTCTTCGTGCAATCTTCACACGTGCTGCACGAGTAGACGACCTACCGCAAGGTAATGTTTAAAGACTCTGGAAAGCGTGCGCACTCTCTTGGGTGGAGACGTTGTGGTTCCAACCCTTTGAGATCATGTACCTTGGTGTGAAGGTTGCAAAGTATATGGTCCGTGTAATAACACATAGAAATACTCGTAATAACGAAGGTTCGTCTCTCTCCTGTTACTCCCTATGCGATACAAGATGACGGGCTCATCTCCAGACATCATTACTGAATCACTACGTACCCTGCATACCTTCTGTATCGTATATATACAAAGGTAGAGACCAATTTGAAATAGCTGTTATTTCGGGATGTCTTATTTACAAACGTTCCCTCCTCTGCCGTTACATCTGTTGTCATATGTTTAAACATCGCCACTGAAATCCATTGTCCTACGGAAACACGACGTGTGGGGTTGGTCATTAATCGGACCTAATGGGTGTAATTGTTATCGTTACAATTATACGGTCTATGTAATCGACACATTATTACTAATCACAATCTGGAATTAAGGGTCAAGTTCCCGATTACAGTCGTTCCCATTAACAGAATAAACGTATCTGAGTCAATAATAATCAACCCTATGTACAAAAGAGGGTTTTTTTCTGTACCAGTGTAGAAGTAATAAATGAAAACAATGCTCGCGTTACGTTCGTGTTTCGAATTTAGAACAAGACACGCATGGTTATGCACACAACGTCGATACCATATGTTGACTGTAGTCTTTGATACAAAATACCCCAACGTTTACGGTGCCCATTCTACGGTTACCAGATGGCAATGGTGCAAAGCAGCAATTATCTGTAAACAGTGTAAATCCGTTACAATCTCAAAATATGCCCAGCTACGTCCTTCCGTGACTGACGAGACAAAACTACCTATACCATATTAGATAGGGATGTAAACACATATCCACAGATGTTCGGATCGAATTCCCGGAAACACAACACCATATTGAAAAACAGTTAACAATGACACCGAGCACGATTTATCTGCCCTTGCTTGTCGACTTCTTTCACAGGTGGCGCAGCTCATTGAACGGGGCGCAGGGTTGAGGATTTGCAACTTGAGGAGTAGAGGTGCTGCGGACTTAAATACTCTCAAACGCGGAACATTGGATGTAAAAACATAGGCACACTTGTTTTCTTTGAAAACTGTGAAATCAGCTTCCTGAAACAAGAGGCCTCGCCATTTTGGTCGTAAATTTATGTTCGTGTGTCTCGTGACGAGCAACAACAGTATGAAGTACACTAGATGAAGTGTTTTCGTTGAAACATTGGCATCAGTAGAACAAATGTTCTTGTATATGTTACAAGGACACATCGTCTGCTTGCTACATGTGTTCGTCAAAACGAAAGCATAAAGAAGGCTCATTAAATCATCCTAATACACAGACATTGCAACGTGCAAAGTTTAGGCCTACTTAAAACGTTAGCTCTTCCCAATCACTAGTCGGTTAGAGTTCCCCAAATTGGTGCAGTGGTCGCAACATTGTGCAAACCCCAGTCACTCACTCATATCACTCAATCTACACCACAGGACGTCTCCGAGTCAATGTTATGATGTAGGTACTCCATTGAATTTATTGAACGGTTACGCAACCTTGAATTAACCACAACGTGTTGCATGACATACATCATATCTCTCATGAATGACACAATTTTTCTCAAAGAATGTCTGAATATAACAAAAACAGAATTACGTTTTACTTACGTGACCATATCTTCAATTCAAGAGTACGTACCACGCACCTTTTGTGTGGAAACCTACAGGTACCCTTACACTTTCAGAAGTGCCCACATGGTATAAACGTGCTGATATACGAATGTAATCAGTGATGTCAAAACTACACATGCAATGAGCTACAAACCACCTGTTCTACCCATCCCCCGAATGAATCAATGGAGGCATTACACACAAGCACTCACACCCTTCAAAATTCCTCGCCGGACATTCCCTAATTAGCTAAGTCACTAAGGTAATTAGATTTCCAAGGCTATTGCCCAAAGACGCCTGACTCGTAATGAACCCATTGCTGTGTGAGTAAGTTTGAACTTGGAGTTTCCTTTGGAGATATATTGCGTTATCCATCATTGTAATTATATTTGAAAACGTTTCCATAACATTTCCAAGAAGGCAAGCACATCTGGACACGGCTGCGGACATCTTTCTCTTTGGTAATGTATGGCTCTAAAGGAAGTTCACATTTACTAGAGTATTTATTTGGTTTTTACAAAATAGAATTGATTATTAAAAATCAAACTCTACCAAAACCATTTAATAAAATAAAGCATTTTTCTTAATTTTCACAAATAAAACAATTATTAAATAATTCTTATTGAAACACTTCCCGGGGATTAGGCCCTGTGTGGGATAAACTTCCTCCAAGGAACTACATATCTGCCTCGGATGTATATTCAGCACGTAGAAGGAGATGCTGACATTTCAGTGATCATCGTTTGAGATGGGTAACGTACTCTCAGAAACCGCTAATGAGCTGATCATGCACATATGTATATTATGCTGCAGCAAGAGTCAACACATAAAAAGACATAATATTTTGGAAGCCTTTGGCTAGAGTTATGCTGACGCCATCTTCATTATTTGAGAAAATATTATTGCAAGGTTTTATTACAAACGTAGTAATATAGAAATCGTTGTAGGATAAAAACATACACATTGGACTCCCTTTAACTTTTCAACTTGGAAAGCATGCTAGAACTCCAGAAAACACCATTGCTCCCGCTGTAATATGCACTCGGAGATATGGATAAACGAGTTTTGAACCCTGTAAATGGTGTATAAATCATACTAATTAAGCTGAAAATGGTTTTAAAAGACTAAAGAACACGTAATCTGTGGGTTCTGTATAACGGAAGAAACAGAGGCTGGATAAGACATCAGCAAGTGCTTGCCTGACCCTGCAAGTCATCGCGGAACATGCGTGATGTGTTGAAATATCTTTTTATTACCCCCGAATGATGGGAATGCTTCAACAGTTTGTTTATCACAACAATTTACAGTTAATCGGTTTTTAATCGACAGAGGTGAGAATAACGTTCGGAATGACATCTTCCTATGCCATTTATAAGTCCGAGGTTGCAACCAAGGCTGTTCATTCGGCAGTTTCTAAACTCTTTCTCAAGCTGGAGGCAAGATATTAATGAAAGCCAAGATGTAAACCTTATAAACATATGTCACTTTAAAGATTTGATGATGAAGCGAATGTAGCACACATCCGGTAACAGTGACTACAAGTCTTGGAATGAACGGTGTGCCAGTGAGATGTTGGAGGAGGGCCTAACGTAAGGACGGGGCGTAGACGTTATCCACGTTTTGAAGCTCATGGGAACAGGTATGATGCAGACATACCTTGAACCCTGATGGGGCGGAAGTGGGATCACCCCGCGATCTCAGGGGCCTGGTACAGCGAAAAAGAAGCAAGGGACATGCTGCACCATGGCACTCCGGGCATTAAATACTCTCATCATAGTATTTTCATTACTATCTCCAATGCTAAAGCCTAAAATGAAACAAGACTAGAGTTCCTCAGATTCCTCATTTCACTGTATCCACTTTCAGTTTAATGGAATCAATTGTTACTATCAAAATTATATGTAACAAATCGTTAGTCTATACGAGCATCAGCATGTCCTTGTGTTATTCCAACCTTCATGTGATGTCAGGTGCAACTATCTTTTCCATACTATGATCGACAGCAATCTTGAGTACTCCATACATTAAACCATGGCTCGGTTCTGTCAGTCCTGTCACAAGCACATCTCCTGATGGTTACGAAATCGTTTTCAATCATGCAAGGTAACCTTGTGATGCTTTACAGTTGTTCTCATTTGAAAAGATAGGAAGACATCTCAGAAGGCAGGGAGGGGAGATGTAGGTGATGCTGTTTCATGTGTCTATGTGTAAATCATATATCAGGTAACTCACAAGGTAATGACGTTAAACGTCTGTGATGACACATGAACATCTATTGATTTGCGTGAGTGAATAAAACTTTATAATGGCCGTGACACAACATAAAATGAGTGTCCACATATTGCGACACCTGACGTTGTTGGTTCTGTCACTCAGCAGATAGCCTTTACTATACCTGACCCTGACATGGTACACAAATGTTCATCCCATTTTACAATGGTCATCGTTATCCAGTCTCATCTATCTCGCATCACGATCTGATAAACATGCAGATGAAAATCTCTAGCAGGGGGTACTCATTATAAGCTAATCCGATGACATCAATGATGTGTACGGTTTGAAGGACACTTCAACAACAAACTGTTTAAGTAGATCCACTTGATGTCAACCGTTGTCTTAAACATAAATATCAAATATAACGTGGTTGTGATTCTACGTTGCAATGTGATATATCCCGACAAGGCGATTGCTGTTTCGAATTGCATGACTTGCAACTGATGGCGACGTCGGAGTTTTCAAGATGTCTTCTCCCGGTGGCGGCTATGAGGATAACCTCACGTAATAAACTGCAGATGTGGGATGCCAACTTCAACGTTCACTTAACTGATAAATATACACGAGGGAGATCGGGATCACTAGTCGATCGGGAAAAATTGCACCCAGTTACATGTAACCTTCAACATCAGTTATGAGATATGAGATGATTTTGATGCATGTTATACAACAGATCATGCTCAAACCTAAACGCACAATTGCAGTTCTTCTGTTTGGAAAATTCACCTCTATCAGTACCCCACAATCACATACACAATGAATGAAAAAGTCATGCCTTCGGGGTGTTCATACTGACATATACAGTGGAAGCCGTCAAAACCAGCATCTGTCCCATCCGGCAAGTTGTCAACACCGGCACAAAATCTGTCCCATCCATGACTTGTACATTCATAATCAGCTCTACAATCCGGCGCATTGTCTAAACTGGATTATTTACTCAGTCCCAATGAGTGCCGGTTTAGACAGCTTCAACTGTATACACAAAGACCTTAATTAAGCACCTCCTGTATTTGTGTATGATGGGTTTTCAACACGTACATAAACTTCTCGTGGCAACTTCTATGGACGTTTTTTCTGACCCGTTTTATCCCTTGACTCATAAAATACAACAAAGTGATTGGAATCCACATTGATTGTATGATGATAACTGCTAATTTATTAGTGAATGTGAACATTCGGAATATTATTTTGCGTGTCCTCCGTGATTCAAGGTCAATACCGAGTGTAACCTCCATGTGACCGTATGGCAGCCAGCACTCTCCTCCTCATACACCCTGTCAGCCTCCTGATCCTATTATGGGCTGTCTATACCATTCCTTGTGTAAATCAGCTTCCAACAGAACCAGGTTCTGTACAGGAGGATGCCTTTGTTGCACACGACGACCAATCACCCAGATAAGCTCCAAAGGATTGAGATCGGGGCTCTTTCAGTCGTGAGAAGTCAAGGGGTGCTTAGCTAAGTTACTTTCATATATCATACGGAAGACTGTATTCGAAATTGAATGTACAGATTCAATAAAATGTAAATTTATGAATCAGAACTAAGAATTATCTTCAACGTAACAGGCGGCTGTAAAGCGGTTGGTGGTTACTGTACAACTGACTTGTACATTGAAAAAACACAAGGCCATTACACACGAGTCTAGGGAAAATATCTGGGTTGGCGTGAGTCAGTGGGTCCGAAATATACATACTTTACCTCCCCCCCCCACCCCACCCCACCCCCCCCAAAAAAAAACAAAAAACCAAAAAACCAAAACAAAACAAAACAAAACAAAAACAGTTCATAATAAAAAATAAAACCAAAAGGACCCCTAAGACTTTTCCATCTTTAGACTGTTAAAATATCTAGGACTTGCCACATATTCTCTACTTGGTGGGCTTCCCTGGATATATTTGTTTCAGGGTCAGTTTACGTCGGGATTAGTTTTCATGAAAGCTGCATGTATCTGCTTAAGCCCAAAATGAAGCCAGGCTAGATTTTAGTAGGCTCAGGAATCTCCCATTTCCCTCAGTTTAAATGTGTTTATTTGTTATTATCAATATTACATTTATTCAGAGACTAAGTGTTGACCTATCAGGTTCTATCCTGTAATTACATCTCTATAGGCTCAACAATAAATACGTCTGCTTCGTTTTTTTTAAAAAAAACCAAACAAACATGATCATCACGTTCAGTTACACCAATCCTACACGTACTCTGTACTCTGACAAGCTAACTCCCCTTCTCATATCTCTGTGTAATAAACAAACGTCAAACGAGGGAATCCGATTGCTTTATCTTCACAGATGTGGTGATCCATTTCAAACAGATTGTTACAAGAACTTCAAAAAGCCAAATTTGTTTCAGAGTCTTGCTCATGTCAGAAGTTGTTGTGGGATCCGGAAGCGGAAGTCGTATTCCCAAAGCGCTCAGAATGCTGGGAATTAGAACGACGGTGATATGCATTGTCCGTGTGTGAACTTTCCGCACTTCATCACACCGCTCCCCGTTTGCACCTGGTCACGTGAATCCCCTTTCATGACGTCATTAGCGTGATTGATCTAAAACCTTTACAAATGTCAAGATGATCGGAGGCAGATCTTCATTAGCCAATCCTACACATCCAACGAACATCTTATTATTTTTTAGAGTGATGTCTTAAGTGCTGACATATGATCGCTGAATCATAAAACCATTTGCTGTTATGTGAGGGACCGGTTATTTAATTATGTACGGGAGGGGTTGACTTGGGTTTTCCAGGTAATCACATTTTATCCCCGACTGCTTACTATTCGATGAACGACGTTGTGCTGAATTATTCATCAATACTGCAAGGTTTTGTTGAACTTCGCTCGCGTCTCTCCCGTCTTATCAAAAATACTACTAAATTTCAATTGTAGAAAACACTGATTTCAAAATGATTGGCCGTATGGGTCAAAACTAATTATTGCCGAGTCTGCAAATTGTCGTCTTTTCAGAGACCGACGATTTAGTTATCCGTAAATATGTGTCGTGTTCGCATAACAAACAAACGGTCAAATAGCATAACAAGCATGTGAGTCCAACGAACCTGTCCATTCCAAATTATCTGGTTCAATATACTGTTGTCGTCTGTTGAACCACGTGCTCCACGAGCTTAGACACGACGCAGACGATTTCTCTTCACCTGAAGCACTGTGGGAGATCTTACCTACTTGCAGCGCTTAGAAGACAGGGGTATCACTGTGAGAGACACAAGAGGGCGCTACATTTAGCAACATCTCAAGGCGTTCTTGGCGTACCTCTGTTTGAATAACTAAGGGGGTGGATGAAAGGACTTGGACCAGGCACATTGTGCACTCAACGTTCTGCTACAAACCGGTAACAAAACTATTTTAATGTATGATACAAAGATGAATTGGTAATCTTGATGCTTTTAGATAACCTGTGTGCCACTGCTCTGTAGTATGTATTCATCAGATTCTACCGTGCGATCTGGCTGATGGATTTAAATAATTACATTTCAGTCACAGAGGTAACTGCTGAAAGCAGAGTCCTTTGAAAGTGCTCGCGGTATCACGTGCATGTTGTGATGTTTCACTGTCAAATATTATGTTCACCGCATTGAACTGTCAAGGATGTGTTGTTCACTAGATCACACAGACTTGGAGGGGAACAGGGGTATGTCTAATCCTGCACCTATGGCGCTCCCTCACCACACCAAACACCCAGGTTCGATTCCACAAAACAAAACAATGTGTAAAGCCAATGCTTGGTGTGTCCTGCCAAGGGAGCATGGTTAAAACCTTACTCACTCATTGTAATCAACATCAACAGTTTACAACTCTAAACGCTGCCGTTACTAACACCCAGCATGATTCATCGCATCTCCAACCTTGCGTCCACCTTAGGCTTAGCTCCAACCAACGCCTCGCTGCTAATGCCCGTCACTCGACTCCTACATAAATCACACAAGCCATCTACTACTACCTAAGCTTGATTTACTGTTTTCTACATACCAGGGTAACGAGACTGGTCAAGGCTCTAACAACTAGCTTCCTGTACTTCAGTGTTAAATGGTATATGCAGGGAGGGGGATATCACATTCCCTAATACTAATGTCAAAAATGTGGCTACATCACCTGTTAAAAGTTCATCGACATGTATACAAGTGTAAAAACTCGCCAGAAATCCAAGTCCTGCTGTTCAGGTTCAATTGCATTCCCATACGAAACTAAATTGGAAAACATATGTCGAATTCAATAACATATTTATTGTCTTTAATGTTTGTTTATGCTATTGTTAGTCATAAATCCAGTGAACAGGCACTTAATTTTATTTTCATGGCATGGTGCCAGTTACGGTTGCCCTGAAAGTTTCTCACACTGAATGCCACATTTCATATTAGACACTCTATCTTACTGCTGTTCTCTCACATTATCCTTAACACTATGTTTTTATCGTTGAGTCAAAGTATGGGTGCCAGCTTGCCAAATCCTGAATTGAATTTCATATCGGTCCTTGACCCTTTGTAAGCCGAATCGGATGTGTAGAGTCTACGGTTGTCTCAAGCTCAAGCACAATCTTACACTGATAAGTCAAACGTATAATATTGAACCTACCGTGTGCATCACTGATGTCAAAATACAATCACCTGTACACAATGTCGTCTTTCTCTCTTGTGTGCATCACTGATGTCAAAATACAATCACCTGTACACAATGTCGTCTTTCTCTCCCGTAATTTCTTATTTCGTATATTACTTTGGGCATTTCACCTACATTCCAAGTCCGGATGTCCGGAAGAATACCGTGGGCCGGGGCTTCCACGAATGCGAGTAGTATGCGTCAGAGAGTCATGAACCATCCATGGTACACCTCTCCCACAGGTAGCGCCCTCTAGTCATGAGACACAAAGGCAGTGACAGTATCTGTCTGTTCCGTGCATCTGTCTTACAACGTTGCACTAACAGAATTCAACACAAAAGCGGCATTCTCCATTACTGTCTAGCCCATGCATAAATCATAACACTGCACTCTGATTTAAACCTGTACACTTTATCAATATATGTTATTTATAGAACCGCATTGCTAAATGGCTGCTCGGCTCTGCTAGTTACAATTGTTGAGACTGTCTGCAACGGTGTTGTTACCGTGCAGGACGTGGCTGCGAGTGACGCAACGGAGCATGGTGCGCATGAGGTGCTCGAGTTGAGCTACCCTCCTGGTAGTCCCCACTGCCCTTTGCTATTTCTGAAGTAGCAATTATCAAGGGCTGTTTTCTAATCCCGTTCCAGAAGCCTACAACGCTGAATCAATACACGGGCACCGGGTGAACGGACAAGACTAAGATCCATAATGGTTTTCAATTCATAATGTCCTAGTTGGACAAAGATTGAGATGGTGACACGGCGTAATTATTAATTTATCAACAATTACTCTAGGAATATCTCCCAGGACATATTACATACAATCATGGTTACCCACGTTTAATCTGTAGCTACTGGACATAACGAATCCCACAGGGCTTTCAGATCACTTCGCTAAATAAGAAAATAGCTGTTTATGTAAAGTACATTTCCATCCCTTTGAGATTAAGGTCCATAGAAGCCAGTTTCAGTTCACCCCCAGTTTACGCTCTACAACCGTGATCGTCACACTTAAGGAAGGCAATGGTAAAATACCGGTTCCTTTCAGTTAATGTGGTTCAGCAGGATTTAAAACTGCAGTTATTCACTCTGTCCATAGTTATAAAAGGAATCATCACAACTGTCCAATATCAGTTTCAAAAGACGTGCTTAGGAACATTCTGAAAAGAAAATGGCGACAAAGAGGACTGTAAAGTCGTCTGCTTTACTTACCAGTTCATTAGTAGCAGACGACGGTTGAAGCAGCAAAGGACCAGCTACTGAGCCCATACATGTGGTATCCTGCAACAACAGAAGCTCATGATTAGCATGCTTTAGTGTGATATTTTTTATAATCTTATGTATGTAAGGTTGATTAAATGTAATCAGGCATTTATACTGACTAACATAACATGTCGTATCCTGCAAAAGTCTATCCTCTTTAAAGAAAATACCAAAATATGAAACGAGAAACGCATGGGGTAACAGGAATATAACCCAGACTGCTCTCAAAATATCAGTAGACAGTGCCTCGGAATGTATAATCATAACCACCATTATTCATATTCAGTATCACATACAAACTTGTGTATGGCATTGCCTGAGTATCCTCACAAAACAGCATGTATTCGGCAGATGGACGTTATGCTTTATAAACGAGAATGCATTTGAAAAACAACCGCCTCAAGTGAAATAACACCGATATCGTCACTAATGACATCAGCTGACATAAATATTGTGCATATGCTACTTCCCTACAACTGACAGTAATCTAAAGCAACACAAGTGTGTCTGTGTGAGCAAGTCGTATACCCAGCCCCACCAGGAAGAGAAGTTCTTGTATAAACGAAATGATGTTTTACATCTGTCACTGCCTCTTCCAAATATCCAAGCCGATAGAGTTATACGTTTCAAGCCAGCCACCTTTTTGGATATCAGTTAGGAGAAATCGGCCCAGGATAATACTGACAAGGATAGCGCCTGGTGCTTATGCTGTATGTGCAGCAAAGAGAACGCTACCCTTCGGGCTACTCATAGGTGGTTTTGTCCGTACCTGTGTACAATGTATAACACCTTCATTTCCCTCCACTGCTTGTCTTAGTCATTTGAGGTCAAGGCTACCTCTAATTTCTGTTAAACATCCATACAAAGTCGCTTGATGCCTACATTTAAAAGAGGCGTGAAAACAATGACTACAAAGAATTCTTCAGATGATTTCGGGTTCACCTTGTAATACATTCAAAATGAATGGCATGTACATAAACAGGAACACGAAGGTAAACGGCGTGGCGTTGTTCATGGGGAATATTTTTGAACTCCAAATCAATACACAAATACTACTGGGCGATCAGATCATGTTTGCCAATTTTCTAATGGCTCGCAGAGAGCCGGTGACATAACATAATCAATGCAGCACCACTGTTAAATATGAGATACATCCACACAAGAGTGAACGTGATTACCTTTGCATGTATGTGCATGCTTAAAAGCTGCCCCTTCAAAAGTTGGGGCTGATATGGCTTGAGATTCATTTGGCAGCTGGGACTCAACCGCCAATACAACAGCCAAGCCGTTTCAGTAAATTACGCGACTTTTTGCTGAAGTAATTTGCAATAAATGGTAAATTGATTATCAGATCATCGTAGATATCATTTGAAGCCCCCTCTATGTAAATAGCTACTGCTAGACAAGGCAATTGTTTTTAATCAGAATCTAAAGCGAGTGGTCCTGTTGTAGGGCCCTGTGTTGAGGGTAATTAACTAGAATGGGAAATGCATATTCATGAAGGCATTAAGAAGATGGTATCGTCCTACCTCTTGCTGTAAGGAAGATTCAGCTCGCAATGAGATCCCACTGAACCATATGATTACTGTCCCAGAATGCATTTTGCGGTTCCTTAATTGAGACACAGGTCACACGGAATAGGCCTAAGGGTCAACAGAGCGCCTAAATAGGTAATACTGGTGTAATTGTACCTCCTTGTGAATTTTTTCAATCAGCAAATTAATTCTGGTTTCTACATATTGCAAGTGAAATATAGGTTATCGACATGCTTGGGAAAGCAGTAGTGCTCAGCAAGAACTTATATATGCCAGTGCTAGTCTGTCTCAGAGTTTTTGAACCACATCAGTTTCCCTACTGCCTTGCCGTCCCAGCTATGCTTGTGCCTTAAATCAAGATCTCCCAACTCAATGGGGCTCCTTCTTAGTTTAAATGGATTTATTAGTTACAATATGTATTATGAATATCCTAAGCGTTAGTCTGAGGTCAGAGCGAATGGTAGGCCAAGACGTATGTCGAGGATGACATGTCGTCAGTACACATGCCATTTTGAACACTGACATACATCACAGATACTGTAAGGCTTTGGGAACGTCTAAGATTCTTTAGGTCGGACATTCCCCAGTGAGATTCTTTAATTAGGACATTTTCCGGGTTCTTTTCTATTACATACAGAAAGTCAAACCAAATTTACAAATTGAATTTAACTGTTAAATTACTAAATTACTAAGCCAGAGAACACAGCTTCCAGAAATGGCCTATGGCTCTGTTTCCCTAGCGGCCTGGACGTCCAAAAACATGAGGAGTAAACGCGTCTCTGTGAACGCTCATACATCACATGTCCTGTGTTCCTATTAGCGTCAAGGTTAAAACTGCAATACTTCAAATACAGAAACCCATCCGGGCGTTTCCATATTATATATATCGACAAGTGTCATTGAAAAATTAACACTTTGAGGATAGACGTTAGAGTTTCTAGTCATTTTCCAAAATGCATTCGTTCAACTTTTTTTCAAAATCTATTAAGCACAGCAAACGTTCTTCAGCTTTGAGATTTGTGACGTCATGGGAACGGATATGGAAAGCGATATCTTAAAGGCGAAACTTTTTGTAGAAGACATTTGGTGGTAGGCATGGCGTCTATATTTTTACCAATGTTAATGTTTATTCCTTTTACGGTTGCGTAGAAAGGCTATTTTAAAGCAGGCACAATTACCGAGCGCTCGTATCACACCGTTACTATTTCTGTCAGTCTTGTGAAGGAAATACATGGTAATAGCTGATTCGAGAGCAATAGTTGTATGTATGTTCCAATGTTGATAAACCACGGTACCAGACAAATACGAGCAATCTCTCTCTCTCTCTCTCTCTCTCTCTCTCTCTCTCTCTCTCTCTCTCTCTCTCTCTCTCTCTCTCTCTCTCTCTCTCTCTCACTCACTCACTCACTCACACACACACACAGAGGCGATCACATTCAGATACACGTACGGGCGTCTCTGAATAAGCTGTGTAATACTGAACGCGACACTAACACATTTCACAATATCTCGCCTGAAAACAAATTAAACCTGAAACATTAGCATGTCAACGCTAATATATGATGACAACTGTGAATGTACATCCACTGCTTCAGTGTAGACGATCATGTAACATCTAAACATGAAGGGGCGGCGGGATAGCCTAGTAGTTAAGGCTTTCGCTCGTAACGCCGAAGACCCTGGGTACATTCCCCAAATGGGCATAATGTGTGGAGCCCATTACTGGTGTCCCCCGCCGTGACGTTGCTGGAATATTGCTATAAGCGTCTTAAAACTAAACTCACTCACTACATATGAAGGCAGTTGCAGGATCCTGGGCAGTGCGCTGAAAAACCAACATTATCCCACAACGTCTTTTATTCAATGTGGCATAGACGACAACTACTCAAATAAACATGTCTAGTTAGTACACGTAATGAGTGAGTGAGTTTGGTTTTATGCCGCTTTTAGCAATATTCCAGTGATATCACGGCGCGGGACACCAGAAAATGGGCCTCACACATTATACCTATGTGGGGAATCGAACCTGGGTCATCGGCGTGACGAGCGAACGTTTTAACCACTAGGCTACTCCACTAGTACACTTTATGATCCCACAATATCACAACTACACCTGAAATTATACTGAAGTACAACTCACGCTAAAATCAAACCCTACATCACATGATCTCAAGACTTCCGGTCAAGGCTACGATACAGTGGTCATCAAGAATTTATGCCGACCGATGCATGCTCTTCTCGAGGGAGGGAGAATCCACCCGCAGCCACTAATTACTTCTCCATATTAGCCGGGGGAGTCTCCTTGTTCTGACCCTTGTGGAATATTCGCTCCTACATAATGACTGAAGACAGAGCGTACGTTTGTGTATGGGAGTTTAATTGTAATGATGAACCTCGTTCAAAATGAATAATGAATCGAACTCTACCACAGGACGTGATCTAAATAGATTCATGTCGTCGGTGATATCAGAATATCATCTTCCTTCACTGCAAGTGGTTTACCACATGGAAATGATATCGTCTGTCTCTGAACCACATTATGTTCCCTACTGCCTAGCCCTCCCTGCAATGCTGAAGCCTTAAAATGAAGCAGGTCTAGATTTCCTCAGATTCAGGATCAGGTTCTATGGTCTCGCTGGGGCTCCTTTTCAATTTATATGGGTTAGTCTGTTACTACCAAAATTATATGTATACGTGTTCGGAAAGATGCCACTGAGATGACTGGAGACCAGATCCACGAAGCAGTTTAAGGGCTACCCTTATTAATTGCAAGGTGTTACAGTTAAATTTCTCGCATTTATCCTATACAAGTTAGTGAACGGCACCTGGACAAGGTTAGTTGAGCAAGTGCTGAAAATGACGACATTCTCGGCTACCTTTCTATTATACATTAAAAGACAATTTTACAAACTGCACCTTAAATATGTTTTATAGCAGAAGAATTTCAGGGACATTTTGAATCCTGTCACATTATATATTCTTATTGTTTAGATAATTTTCTGATGACGTGCTGCTCTCGATAATTTTGAAGTTGGCAGTTGCATATATCATTCACTTTCCAACACGACATTGTGTCGAATGTGCAAAAAGGGGGATCGGATGAATACCATTTCCTTTATGTACATATCGTTTTAACCATATCAAGGGAAATATACGAACAAAAATAGGTGCTTGTTTATCTAAATGCCACTGAAAAAATATGCAGAATGGGTAAAACTGCCAAGCAATCACAGCTACATATTGCTTTAGATATTTGTTCCGATTGTGTGCTGTTTCTCACATGTATCTCATCCTGATTGCAATAACAAACAATTGCTCACTGATTAAATTACAAGATGGCGCAGAAACGTCACGTGACCTTCGCTATAAGCTGTGGATGCACGGAACTGTAATAAAGCGAACCACGGAGTCAATTTACTTAATAGATATTTCTCTGAACCTGTGTGTAAATCAACAGATCTGTTAGCCTTCGATTTTCCTTAATTTCATTATATGCCTTGTTCCTCCGAACTCTCTCTGTGGTGGCGCAAGGCAGATCTACGTAATATGGTAAACGACACTTTAGAGCCCAACAAGACCGTAACCTTAGTTGAAATTCAATTTTGAAAAAGAACTATTACACAAAGATGTTATATGTTCTCAGTATATTCGCTAATTAGTAAATCTAAAGAAAACAGCACCCCTTTCCTAATACATGTCTATCCGCTGTTAAAACGATTCCCTCTTTTCGAAGGAACATTTGTTCAGGTGTTTTGTACGTGTTTGGATGAAGCAATCGTTTCTGTTGTTTGAAGGTATTCTATCTTGAAAGCCACAAAGATAAAGCACCTATATTTAACACATTTTATCATCCTTTCATATCATGCATACTTTATTTAGACACAGACACAATCTTGACATAGTTCCTGCAAACACATTTATAATGGTCTCGTGTTGGACGTTTCTATCACCTTCTTGAGCACAGGGAATGGTTTCAGCACACCCTTTGTCCTCTGTTTCAGCCATCTTTCTCGACACAGTAAACATGAAGAATAATCCTGAATGGCCGCCTTTACCAAATTTTCATACCATTTCATATGGAATAGTTTAACAGTGAACAAAAAATCAGATCCCATGGTAGGATTCTGTGAGAAGATCCAATGGCACTGCGTGTGCTACAGCTGGATCCTGCAGTATAGACTGTTCTGGTTAGGACCACTGGAGGGCGGTTCCTTAGGTGTTATAAGAAAATGTATCAGCAGTGCATACGATATATAAGTATATCCATAGTCAGGGTCTCTTAAACCGGTAGATACGAGTATGTCACATATCCAACAGGAGCTTCAAGATTGAAACCTCTTCGAAGATATGTCATCTAATATAGACATTTTACCTGTGGTAATTCAGTTAATTTTTCTGACTAATAAACCCCAATGGTTGAAATCCTAAATAAGAATGGATGGTTCAGAAACAGATATTTCTGGGCTGCCAAGAGATTAAGGACTGAACTCTTGCGGGCATGGCACTGTTGCCCAGTAATCCCCTACTGGAACATGTATCTCACCACAGAGGAACCAGTCCGTGATAGAAGCTAGATAGGTGGCACAGTTTATCCAAGCACGGGTAAGATGAGTCGGCACCCTGACATCCTTGTCACTCGCTTCCCGCACTGAATGATGCCAGCTAAATCAAGAAGACGTTATCAAGGTAAAATCGAAGGGGGGCACGTGCGCGTTATTTCAGATATAATCGGGGCAGGAGTTTCGTGTTGTTTGTATCAATTTGTATCTAACAATCCCGTTGAGGAACTAAGTTATCTGGTTTCCCTGCCACCTGGTTAGTTCTTATAAGTGTTGTGGCTATTAGTGTATCAGAGTTCCTGTCAACGACTGTGATGAATACACGTGGTAGGCGCCACGTGACTTTCAGCGCCAGGACATCTCGTCAAGCAATAATGATGATTATTTGTCAAAAGGTATATCATAACCAAGAAGCCTGTATAGATATTTGCGATTGAAATGAAACTGTTCTTTTTGCCTTTACGTTTCGGTAAAGCTGGCGGGTGCCCCTTTGATAGTATTAAACCAATCGTAATCAGATGTTCGAGCTCATTCTCTGGATTGTGGTCAAGGGACGTACAACTGTGCACATCGGATTTAACATGACTGTTCTACAAAACATGAATCAAACCTGTTTACCGTCATGTGCGTGTGTAAACTTGAGACATATTTCACGGTCCTGTCTCCTGAAGAATGTGATAACCCTGTTTGAAGCCGAGATCACGTGACTGTTGATCAGGTCATTTTAGACAATCGTGGCACCTTGGAGCACTTCGAACGCTTCCTCCCTGTCATCGAATATACACTGTATTATATCGCCATTCGGTTCAGTTCATTTTGATTAATAACCTTTACTTCTTTTACACTTTATTACTTTGTTGAAAACAACGAGTACGGTTATGGTGTTGAGAATCCAATAATCCTAAACTGGTTTCCCAAACAATTATTTGTACTCTCTCGCGACTGATGTAACGGTCCACGTCAGATCTAGGAAGACTAGTTGACCGGTATTACATAGGTCAGCGACCTCTCATAACGATCAAAACATGACTCAACCGAACTCATCCAAAGTAAAACCACAAATGTTGTTAGCAAAACTTGAGAGGAAACATGAAAATGACCCAATGTATTTTGACAGCATACTAACACTAACAGCGGACTGGATGACCCTGTAAGGAGATTCCATACATTAATAATGAACAAACTCTACAACTGCGCCCGTGGTCAACTCTTGACAGTCTAATTTACTGGAGGCTTTGATTGATTCCTGGAGGCATCGGAATACAACGCAAACAACGGCAATGGTAGGAGTATAGACATTGGCGGCTAGTAATCTCCTTTACAAAGACAAACATCGAACCCGACTACGTTTATGTGCTCATGTAAAATTGAGACATATTTCACGGTCCTGTTATGATTTGAACCCGCGTTATTTTGCTCGCCAGCAAACAGGTCAAACAAACACGACCCCTTGTGCTGAATGACCCAGTCTTTTCAATCAGTTCAAAAGCGATCATGGTAATTTGGAAGGATTATAAAATGACGAGGAATCGAAATTGGAAAGTCTTGTGAAGAATGTGATACCCTTGTCTGAAGCACAGTTCGGTACGATTGTTGATCAGGTCAGTTTAGACAATTGTGGCACCCTGGAGCTTTTCGAACGCTTTCCCCCCGTCAGTTTGATTAATACCCTTGACTCCAGCCAAGCTTATTCAAGACCGGTTGAAAAGACATGATTACATTTATGAGCAAGAAAATAACTGATGAGTGCTAAGAGAAACTGTGCTGGTGACGCTACAGCCGAAACAAAGCATCTGACAGGTCCAGGGTGTTTAACGTGGAGAACAGAGATAAAATACCCTTGACAGTCGAAGATGGTGTCAGTCCGTCCTCGTACCTTTTACAGGTTATATGGGCGTCTGGTTAATACTTATCCCATTCTCAAAACTTCAACACGTCTTCCTGTCTCGATATATTAATATTCACGTTTTGCTCGTGCACATATTACCTATTCAAACCGACATATTTGACATAAACCTGGCACAAATAAGCCACCTTCCAAGTAAACTCTAAAGCCAGGCGAAAAGCAACATACATTACGAAAGGTCAACCAGTGTCATACCCTGGGGTATATCTGTCCGTTGTTTGTGAGGATGACGTGATCATACGTTAAAATGCTTAGTGTTGTCAAACTTGGCATTTTTATGAAGGGTTACTTTAACTGTTTACCTTAAAGTACGAAATATCCAAAATATTCCAGATATGTTGTGGTGGGCGATGGTGAAATATGTTTATTGCATGCAATAAAATGACTTTAACAGCCAGGGGTGGAACACGACATTCTAAGTTTGGGTTCCATTTATTAGGCGGATCTTTTCTCACTGAACGATGATCATCAACAACAAGCAGTTAAACCGCCGACAGTGGATAGAATGTGTGATACCATTTCAGCTCACAACGGGCGCTGTGGAATTCTTAATGACTTTGCGGCTTATTCAAATTGACATAATTAGCATGGCTACTGTAACACCTGTTTAAGCTGATACACAAGGATTCAATTGAAATGGGGGTTAAAAGTGAACTATTTTTAATCGACCTCAGTGCGTGGTGCAGGACTATGTTCCGACTCGATGAAGGCTACTTTCTACTGTGAGTGACTCTTTAAACCTTGAAGATCAAAGACAACGATCAGAAAGTGAACTGGTCCTTTAGATGGGCAAAGGCACTAAAAGAGAATACCAACCAAGTGGATTTGAATCAAGTCAACTCGGACACATTGCACTCGCTGACTTTGACCATCCAGCAATATCGAGATAGCACGCCGTTAGAAATCCGTTGAAAACGTGATGGTCAGAGTCGGTGTATCAGAAGGAGACGTGGGTCACGCCCCTTGGGGTTGCGTGAAAACATATCTTATCGTGTTCCCATTATAACTGCCTTATTTGTATCCAATACGCTTCAGAGTGATCTTGTTTTTGATGCTTCACTTGTCTCGGGTCTTACCAACCACTTCTGTCGGATAAAATGCATTTAATTTTTCCAACATTGCCGATCTGAAGTACTGGTAATTTCACACACGAGTTGACTTAATACAAATGTAACTGCTAACATGGATTTCCAACTGGGGCCGTGGCACTATACAAAGAATATAAAATCAGGAACAAGCAAAAAACGCCCGAAATCAGTAACAGATAGTGATATATTCTCCATAATTTGGTTACGTTGAGTGCGACGTCAGGCGTACCTTCTTCTTACTGCAGGGCCAGTGCAACTGCAAACTATAGAGTAATTTCCTTTCGAGTTCACTGTTGATGACGAAATACAGCTTTAAAACGAGACTACTTTTGCGAAACGAAATGTGTATTGTTAGCATAACTGGTTGTGACCTACATTTGCCCCCGTATGCACAAAGACATATTTCCTTGGTGTATAGTTGGTGCATGCAAGTATGAATGATCGCATCTGTCATATCACATGTCATAACCTTTTGTATCATAACAAATAAACGACATGTACATATGTTTTTAGGATTATCTTCGTTTTTCGACAGGGAAATATACTATTTCAGCTTGGAAAGACAGCATAATTACAGTTATTATTTGTTTGGGATCTCTACATAAGCACAAGAGATTCACATTCTTCGAATCTTCATCACTTACCGATTTTTCCAAATATTGCTTGTTTTGACCTTTAGAAGCATCATAGAGATAACAATCACTAAGCGGCTGTGCCACCATTCAGAGGAACCAGTCAATTAAAACTACAGGTAATACTTGGGGTTTGGTATCAGCGCCCCCTACCGGTGACTCATGCAACAAATAGGCACAGGAATAAACTGCTTACACATCTTGTTAATTAGCTAGACCTGAAACTAATCAAGCGACTGATTGTGTGCAAAGGAACGTCGCTATCGGTAACACTTTTAAGCAACCTTAGGCCATGCATGAAATGAAAACGAGGCCAGAACTAAATTACTTATGCCTGCTCAGGGTAAGTAAAATGTAAAAGCAACAACCTGGCTGTTGTGGATCTTTAAAGAAATTATGATTTTTAACTTTGTTCTCCCCCTCATAATCATAAGCAATGAAAGTGAAGTAAGGACATATACGGACTGGTGCTTGAATTCAGTTGAAATCTCAACACACCCATTTCGCCAGATGGGAATAATATCCTTACTGCTATCCAATGCAATACATGTATCAATATTTCATATTACACAGCAACATTCGGGCATCAGCTATACCTCCCGCGTCGATAGTGCATATGCACGTGCAATATGACGGTTAAAACAGATTCGAAAGGCATGATTTAATTATCACAGGTTAATTACCACCTCAAAGGTTCATCAACTAAATCTAGTATTGATAGATACTAGATGTTTCTGCAAAAAAAGCAACACAAATCTGGTATGCATTATGAAACTGGCTTAAAGAATGCATGGTTTCAAAGCTGTAAATATATAGATTCATGTACATGCTGTTTGTAACGGGAATATACCTTGAACCATGCGTCTGAACTGAATCTGCTGGGATCATGATATAATATCATTGGCATGGGTTGACAGCAGATGTACTGTCAAGGTGCCTGCTAATAGTTCGGGGTTCCGTTGAACGATACGTCTTTGTTAACTTACGGGAGTTACGGTCACCTTAGTGCTAAGATCACTTTGTACAACGGAACACTGAGGTACACCTTTTGTGAATTCTCATCGACATATGTGACACAAAACATAGACCTTGAGTGCCTAAAACTGGTTTCCCCACAGTGTAACAATAATTGTTAAATACATCCTTATTGACTTGCCGGAATCGTACAATGGTAAAGGAAATGGGTAAAATGTTTTAAATAGCTTTCAGCAATATTCCAGCAATAACTCGGCGGGGAACATCAGAAATGAGCTTCCAATATTGTACATCCAATCGAACCCGGGTCTTCACTGCCACGTGCGGACGCTTTAACCATTAGGCTACCCCGCCGTTACATAAGTGTAATGGGCTCATGCTTCAAGATGATGGGTCATGGATACACGGTACAAGGTGAAGGGTCATGAGTTCATTTTGTCCGAGGTGAAGGACTATATGGTTCGTGAGTCCCCGGTACAAGAACATAGGTCAAGGAGTTCTACATACAAGATGATGGATCAAAGACGGCACAAGAACATCTGTCAAGACCCTGGGTAACAACAAACAATTTGTTTGAATGTTAAAATACTGTCCTAACATATCACTAATGCTCATTCGCCATGGTACAAATGCATGAAGTGTATTGTGCAAATAGCGGATTTTGTTAGGCACGTCTTCCAGGCGTGGAGGAAAACAGTACTGTGTAAATCAGACGTCTGCAATATGCAGAAATCCCAGGAAGAAGAGGGAAACTAGGAACTTAGAAAAGACTACTAAATATCGAATATTGTCAGAGGTGGAATGAAACATCCATAGTACTGTGTACGACGGCAATATGAAGAAATCCCAGGAAGATTCTAGAAAGCAGGAGCCTGGGAAGGGCTACTAAATGTCGACAGAGAGACGGATTGAAACACCCACTGAATTAAGTACTTAGTACTTATTCTTTGTAACGTACAATGGACCTATGACCTACACTGCATGATGAATAAGTAATTGTCATTAAGTACTTATCACAGTAGTTGTCAATAGTTAATAGTTGTCTTGTGTCATAATTATGTCAAGCAATTAACAGTTTGGTGGTGCCGAGCTATGTACAGAAGTAGAATACGAATTAATGTAGAATCTAAATCTCACCCTTAGTGAACAGATGTATCAATGTATGAGTCAGTGAGTGAGTGGTATTTTTAACAGTATTTTAGTCAACGCGGTATATACTATATGTACCAGTACAGCCCAAAGAGCACAGATCTTTGACAATAACCTGTTAGGTGACATCCACTGGCATGGATTCGAATCCGACAAAGATGAATCATGGTGAAGTATTTAGGGACGAATACCAGCACAGAACGCCTCACTGCCTTGGACAGCTGGCCCACCAATACCATCGACACCAACAGCATATATTAATAGATTTTGGTGATGAGGGACCCGACCCGTGGTTTTGGTGATGACTGACCCGACCCGTGCTTTTGGTGATGAGGGAATCGACCCGTGCTTTTGGTGATGAGGGAACCGACCCGTGCGTTTGGACAAGCGAACAACCCGCTGGCACAAAGGGACATAGTTCTATTTCATACTATGGAGGATTACGAGTGCAGTCAGTTTGCCAACATCTAGCATCCTTAACCTTTGAAAGGGACTTAAATTTCATGATTTTGTTGACTCATGTGCTGGAAATGAGATTCAGACAGATTCTTTGTAGTGTTCCATGCTATTCTGAGAAGGTATTTTACAGACGTGTATTATCAGTCGACGTACAAGAAAATAAATAAACTCATGTTTAATTTTTTCTTTCTTTCTTTGCCTTTATTGGAGGTGTGCACGGTGATCTAGAAACAAAAGATGCACTAATACTTCAAAGGTATCGATGGATTATCTATCAGCTGCCTATCTTTAAAGGTCACATGCAACCAAAAAATCAAACATAAATAAAACACATTTATCACTTATTCATGACATATAATATACATTGCTGCTTTAAAAAAAACAAATAAACACAATTATAAGCGTACAATCGCGATTCAAAAGTGCAATATTTTGTACTTGGGCTTACTTCCCCCGAAACGAAGCCCTCGGGAGACCGAACCCAGTCATAGCGGGTGGATGTGCACTCAAGTGTAACGACGGCTTCCGATTGGCTGTTTCATTTGCTGATATGCCGAGGGTTCATTGTGTGTACAGAAAGATGATCTGTTTGATGGGCATTTTAGAAGTATAGCCAGTCACAAGAAAGTAAGATTCTTTATGGATAACAACTTCTTTTTGCGTACTTGATGCGTCGTTTCAATATGGATTCATATACTGTTGTCAAACAAAATCATGTACACTAAATGAAGTCGTTATCCATGAAGAATGTATATAGAGATGCTGGGTTTGGAAAATCTCTGTTCTCTGAATTTGCGCTCGATCCAATCAAGAATCATGTCAGTAAAGATGGTAAACTACTGGGTGGCTGGAATCTGTCATTCGTCCAAGTACAAAGCAGGACTTGAAAGTGACAAGGCTTTGCACCAATTTCCGTCAGATCCAGTCATCCGAAAAAAAAAATGAATGTAGTATGTTTGCAACCCACAGACATAAAACATGTCATATGTATCACACGTGCCTAATTACATAATGTGGCAGACACGGGACTCGGGTGCACGAGTCATGAATCAACATATTTTCTTTATGTCGTATAGTCTGATAGGTGTTAAGTTCAAATTGCACGTGGTCAGTGATTGAAGCTGTGTATTGCATGTTGTCTTTAGCAGACAGGCAGGTGTGAATAAACCAGACACTGAGCTTTCTCTGTGACAGAGACTGCTTACTACAATCAACAATTTTTTTACGTAACAAGTAGATTATTTACTTGTTTGTGTACACAACCAAGACTAGACTACTGCTCACGACCTCAGACGCTGGGCATGCATATTGTTTCAAGCTCCGCGAACCTATTCACTGCGTATGCGTTATGGACGCAGCGCAGCGCAGCTGTTGAAACCAGTTTTCCCCCCAGCGCTGGGGGGAATTTAGTGAACCGTTTGAACTCCGATTTCGCGGGCTTTTTTTCATCGCGTTTTTTTCAACTTTATAGGTTGAATTGGCATTTTTTATGATTTGTTTCGGTAAGTGCACACCGAAAGGTACCAGAATCTGCAAAGTTGTGTTTTACGTTGCATGTGACCTTTAAGTCTAGACAAGGTCAATGCAATAATATTGCTAAACAAAATAGTCTTTTCAAACAACATATGCAATACAGAAATACAATTCAAACAAAATCAATAAATGACCCTTCCTATACCGTACAAAGTCAAATATACTAGGGTTTACAGACAAATGCCACAACACTTAGCCTTGTGTTAATATGATCTCACACATAATAAACATAATCCGCTGTACTCGATGTAGATTTGAATGCACATTGCACACCGCGAGTGGAGAATTAGAGCAAATCCTTCCTAAAATGCCGTTATAATTCATGTTAAGATGATCCTATCAATTAACCTCATAACAGGCTTGCGGTGACTAGCACAGCCAGGATGCTCATAACTGAGTGATTTCTGCGAGTATATACATCCCTTCGTGAATATATACACCAACCACAGCCATACTGACTGCTGGAGGGAACGAAATCTCGTTGCCCACGTAAGGGAGCCGAGACTTGACTCTGACTTGAAATCTCTATCCAACAAAATACCATTGCGTATAGGTATATCGTTTGAATGCCAAATGTGAAAGTATAGATTCAGAAATAGTTGTAATATATGCTGTATTTCCTTTGTTGATGTAGCTGTAAAGCGTCCAGTGGTGAGTAGACACCCAGCTGGTGGCCTGTTAATAGGGCTGTATATATTCAATTCGGCGATGTCATTGTTAGTCATACATATTGCAATTTCCTTGACAACATACCGTAATCTCACCAGCATGCTGAAGAGAGGACAGGCAATAAATCGATAGTCATATTCCTTAGCGTCATCATATGTAAATACTGCTTCCCAGATGGTGTGTTTGTATCAGTGCATGGCTCAGAACCGCACCAATTCCATCATAGAAATTACACGTGTCCCAACACCCAATTTGTGAAAATATTTCTTTAAAACAACTAAATTGTATTTTTTAATAAAATTCCCTTTCCACCCTTTTTACACACAATCAAGGAAACTAGACCTTGTTATCCCATATCCATATATCTGTTAGTATCTTATTCGTGGACGGGATTCAGGTCAACATGCTTATTCCCCCGAGGCTTTCAGAGGCCGAATAGATTCCCAGTACTCAATCAGTAGCTCCCTGTTGGTCTATCGAATCAGAGGTTAACTCCATAAAGTGTCTCAAAACAGGGGTTCAGCAGAAAAACATATTACTCGTAGTCAGTGATGTTTGTTATTCTACAGCACCAGTGGGCCAAAGTACCCAATGATAGACGCTATCCAATAACGACAGAGGTCCCTGATCTGACACCCACACACCCCTTCCCCTGTCTATTTACTAATGCTGCCTGCTGTGATGCTGCACATGTAACGATCAACTTTTGTACGGGACCTGTGGTTTGGAGTTAACATACCGTGTTGTAAAAGACATGATGGAAGTAACTGAGAATTATAGTTTATGCATATGGATCTCTTTTGTAAAACTGTAATATGAACAACTAGTGGCGAATGTCAGTCAATAGAATCACAACATGGGCTTAAAAAACAACTCATAGTTTACAGATTCTTTATGTTGTTTCCCGGTTTGGTTCAGTGGAGGCCATATACGAAACTGTGCAAACCGTGGGGGGTTTGCGGAACGTAAACATTTAATCTTCCTAAATGCTGGGTAATAATAGAGAATGCAGAAAACACATCCAAAGGGGCTAGTTACTAAACCGTTCTGTTAGCGGAACACTTAATGGGTTCTTTTTCAAGCAGGAATTATTATAAAGCAACAGCTTGTTTATGTACAAGAAAATACGAAACTGCGGGGATGAAATCCAACTTGCAACAAGTAGGCATTCTGCCACCGTCTGGCACGCCTTGGCAGACGTGATATTTCGCCGAGCAGACGACTTCCGTTGAAAGACGTCTGGTAGATTCCCGCCACTTGGTGTCGCTGGATATACTTCAACACAGCAGTTGATCTGAGAAAACGCGGGAAAACACAGGGGAATGGTGCTCGAGATTAAAACACGAGCTAATGAGATCTTTTGATGCACACCTTCATTGAAAGGATCCACCAAGGTCTCTGTACGAGCATGGCGGCGCTGATTAGTTATAGAGAAGATCAACGGGGGAACCCCGAGAGAGAGATAGGTTATTTCGGGCCTTATCTGATTTAGGCTTAATTGTAGGAGGTTAAAATACCAGTAAAACCAACATGGAGATGCTTGAACGTGATCAGCTGGATACTATTTCCAGAACATTGAACAATTGTAAAACATGGCCATGATGGTTACAACCTGTTTACATTATATTCCTGGGTGCAACAGGAGAGCGTTCGTTGAAGCGAGTAAGTATTGTGTTGTTTTACATGCCACTCAATTATGTTCCTGCAATACTAGAGCAGCATGGGATATATCGAATTTGGACCAGGCAATCCAGTCGTTGGCTGAATGGACGACAATGGGCGCATTGTGGAACAGCGTTGGACACGATGACACTCAGTCTAGATGACAGGGTGTAATACATGGTCCTTCTTCAGTT
This sequence comes from Haliotis asinina, assembly GCF_037392515.1. Taxonomy (NCBI): domain Eukaryota; kingdom Metazoa; phylum Mollusca; class Gastropoda; order Lepetellida; family Haliotidae; genus Haliotis; species Haliotis asinina. Next base: position 32,194,278 of record NC_090282.1, on the reverse strand, counting down.
ATAGTAGGCGGCCAGGGCAAACTTTGCATACTCCCTGATGCTGTCAGTATGAGCGTAACCTGAATTTATCATTGTCCATTTAAAAGGGAACTGCTTTTACATTTAGTAAGGAAACCTTTTTAAGTACAACACATAAAATATGTCACTATCAATTTCACTGACTTAATATTTGTGAACTGTGTTCGTGCAAACAAATATCAGGTGAAAACACGAAACCATATTAACGATGGGGTAGTTTTTGGTGGTCACGCCGATGCCCTGGGTTCAATTTCCAGGCTAGTTTCTGGTGTTTCTTGCAGTGATATCGCTGGACGATTACTGAAAACAAAACTCACAAACTGAACTTCTACAGATCAACGAAAAAGGTGGCTGATTTCCAAATATAACATTACCTATAACAAAGTCTGTTACCATCGAATGACCTTTCTGGTCGTTTAATGACATCGGTAATCGGTCATACTATAAACTACTGGTTAAGGCGCTTGACTGATAAGGCACATTGATGTTGTTTGTGCCTTCAAACAACATTCACTCAGAACGGAGCATGCATCGCAAAATAGAGAAAACATATTTCCATGCACAATCAGGTAGTGCTCATATTCCCTGATTGTACACCGCAGTTGTTACATGTATGGCTTGTCTATTGATTCCGGTTGTTGTTGAAGTAAGATCAAGAACAACGACAGAATGGTTATTGTGTCCAGCTGTTGCATGACTTAATGAATGAAGTTCCATTAAAATGGAGATCTGTCTATGCGTCAGTGATGCCCTAGACACAGACCTACACACGGTAATATACATGCGGCATACACGCAATGACAGAAAACAATGTTCAGCTACTGCGAATGGCAGTCGCTTGAAGCTACGAATCCCTTATACGCAAACGTCCAAAAACATGTTTTAGTATGATCTTAGAATAGTTCGAGGAGACTTTGTACTCTGGTCCGTGAATATGTGCATACAATAAACCTTCCTCTTCGACCTTCTGTGTACAATTCAGTACGAACCTGTAGTTATAAAGGAAGTCATCGAAGGATACCCAAAGGCTGGAAGATAATACGTAACACGTGACATAAACAGTCACAAGAGTCCTTTCTGCACAATACAGTTTACCGTTAAGCCCATCCATTAACTTGTGTTGAAAAACTACAAAATCTACAATGACAAGAGCATAAGCAAGGGTTTGGACAGGACTCGGCGAACTAGGGTACTAAATTGTCCGCGATATTCCTGAACGTGCACTTGAACAATCCTGGTAAACACAGCTGCACAATCATCATCTTCCTTAAGAATGTTCTTAAGAATGATTCGGAGTTTTATGTTTTAACTACCAGTAAAGTCTGACAGTTTTTAAAAGCTGAGCCTCCAACATGCATCCATATGACATGGATCAGTTTCTCGTCTTTAAACAAGATTTGGACTGTGGACCCGGATCTCAGTTCTACTTGCGAGTATACCACTCTTTTCTTTCAGTGGAGTGGTAGTAATTTCTGTGATTGAAACCACCCTAGCCATATCCCTTCTTGATAAAGAGCTCCACACACATCTATACCGAGTCCTATCATCGCCTATCTTATCTCGCCACAATCCTACAGCGCTGGGGACATGCAAAGCTAATTTCCTCCTCCTATGCTTGCTCTCTGTGCCTGTTATCACTTAGTATAGTCTGCCTGTGTCAAGACCCGGATGTTAAGGTTAATCACAGAATTAAGGTCCTCCTGTGTTTTTCTACAGACTGGTTCTCTTAAACTGATGCCACTTGAAGAGAAAAAGTCATGAATTTGAAGATACACGGTGCATGTTGTATCAAAGTAATCGCCAGGTCATAACATGAAAAATTCCACAATCTTGCAAAAGCCTTTCTTACGCAAGTTAAAACATTAACGGGGTCCCTACCCAACAAGATATCTAAGGGGAGATAACTGTTACTTCACAGAACCGAACTGGACAATCTTTGACATTTGGGAGACATGTCCATATCAAGGTAATGAGCGTATTTATATGCACTGCTGTATCGTGTTACGTTTGGGAAGGAATATACAAATACATCGTCAGTAAACGGCGTTATCATCACACCAATCTCTCAAAACGCCAATTACCTACTTATCACTTGTCAAATATCGCTCCACATCCGTTTCTGTATATTTATTCTATACTGAATGTATGTGTTATTGTTTATCAGCCCCGAATGAGGTTACATTATTTCCAAACGCTACCAATAAAGGCTCACTGAATAACAATTAGGCTTTTATTATGCTAAACAAATTTAAATTATCGAGCAATTCTAACTGAAACACTTTCTCCAAATGTCATCGTCTATGGCATGAAAACAATATTAAGATAATTTTCATCAAACCATCGCTTGAAATTCCTAATCCTAGAACATCAGAGTACAAGTATCCAAATCGCACAACAAAATCTATCTTTCCGTACAAAACCCACCAAGTGGTTGACGGAAAAGATTAAACAAAATGTAAAAGGTGAATTTATAAATCTATGTGTTCCTCAAGCCGACGAGTTCATTTGCATCTCTAATAGGGCGAGTGAGTGTGTAAGGTTTTATGCCACTTTTAGCAATATTCCAGCAGCATCAAGACTGGGGGATACCAGAAATGGACTTCACACGTTGTACCCATGTGGGGAATCAAACCCGTGTCAAATATTCAAAGGAGGCATAACCTTCGTGACTATCAATTTGATTTATCTGATAACATTGATAACATCACCCAAACACAACAACCCCTCAGTGGCAACATGCTACATGCGTGGTATGAATGTGCTGCAGATTTTACACATGCAGTCTGATCGGATACCAATAATCATTTCTCTGATACAACAAGCGGGTCCTAAACTTCACTTTTGTGAACGATAATGCCTATCCATGGATGACAATGCCCGTGAAAGAGTTGCTTATGATGTTGTTTAGATCGACAACATCACACATATGGACTGGCCTGTGCAAGGTCATGTGATTTCAATCCCAGAGAACATGCTTGGCACATTGGGAGTCGTGGGTACGGTCTCCGTGTTCACCCCAAGACTGTGGATAAACCTGAGCAGGCGCTGCAGAGCTAATGGCAGAACATTCCACGCTCATTTGGTCAGTGTGAAGACGTGTAGAAGCTTGTATTCATGCTCATTGTGTCATATGCGTCACTGTCCAGACTGACTTGAAGTTTGATGTTAACATTTTGCTCCATCACTGCTGCACATTCTGCACGACTGTTTCACGAGTACGTGCTTTTGATGACTTTTAAGTCTAATATTGCATTATGTGTACACGTTTCACATTTGTATTGCATCATTCTATGATTTTGCAGTTTCAATAATTAAGAATGTAATGACACTGAAAATTTGTGTTGCTGAACTTTTTGTGATGAGTATGTGTGTATGTGTGTGTGTGTGTGAGAGAGAGAGAGAGAGAGAGAGAGAGAGAGAGAGGGAGGGAGGGAGAGAGAGACGAGATTCAATCCAGTAACCCTGATTTCGTAGTGTTTACCTTATGTTAATTATTGAATATTCATTCTCCGGTAACCATATATATGTACTTTACTATACGGTTTTCGCTTACTTGGGCATAAACGTAAAGGTCAAACCAAGATAATCCCATAAAAGCAAGGGTTTTTTTTAGAAAATCAAAAATCGTACGAAAAAAATCCATATCTAGTGTTTGCTGTGGTGAGGCTGATACAACGCCTAAAGTGGCTTAAAACGTTCCTTATAGTGCTATTAAACGTTGACCTTGCGTATTTCAACAAACAACCCACCGAATTTTATGTATCATAAAATAGTATTACTTGATTTTCATATCAGCCCCCTTCATTGCATCTGAAACACAGTAACGTCAAATGTATAAGAGGTTATCTCCCCGCTTGGGATAATGATACGCTGAAGGTCAAGGAGGAAGAAGGCTGGGAGAAGGTCTGGTGTTGGCAGCATGAGGGTGGTATGGTCTGTTAATCACTGTACTATCTGCCTCCTGGCTGTACTACCTCCCTTAACAATTAAATCTCTCATTTTCTTATCTTTTAACCCCTGTTTGACGCGCCCCTACATTCTTATCCTACCTGTGTTACTCTCGCGTTACTTCACCTTCTACACGTGCTAGGCTAACGGTGCCGATAGGTCTCTGTGGGCCTGACTGCACTGTGTGTTGCTTTGTGTCATGTTGGAGGAAAAACAAAGACTTACTGAGCTGTTGTTCTCAGAAAACTCACTTAATATCTAACTGAAATGAAATAAAAATAACACTAACCTTGTTTGCTTGAACGAATGGATAAGTTTGGTACTCCTATGACACAGTATCAAATGCATCTATACACATCTATCAACATGTGATTGACCTTCAGTGGGCGTGCACGCGGGGTAGTGTGAACGCCACTGCCTATATACGCACGCGTGTGTGTGAGTTTGGAGAGTGAGTGAGTTCACCTTTATGGCGCACTCATTCCAGCTATTTGTCGGCGGTCTGGAAATAATCGAGTCTGGACCAGACAATCCACTGATCAACCGCATGAGCATCGGTCCATGCAACAGGGATACAATGACATGTGTCCACCATGTCTGAGAGTCTGATCACCCGATCCCGTCAGTTGCCTCTTACGAGAACCTTGGGTTACTGAAAATCAATTATAACCCGCATCGTCTCGGATGTGCATGAGTGTGGAGTTAAACGCCATTATTAACAGTGCTTCCATAAGAGCACATTTGTCGGTATTAATGGGAAAGGAGAGTCCAAAGTAAATCTAAATTTACTGGGATTAGAACCAACGTTCATGGGCCGCAGCTCTGTTCATCGTATTGCCATGTGTCAGATGACTTGTAACCTGCACCCCATGAGCAGAAATATGGGGCGGTGGGGTATGCTAGTATGCCTAATATCCGAATTCGGTTCTGCACATGGCTTCCAAGTCCAAGGCTGTGATGTTGCTCGAGTATGGCTAAAAGCATAAGTATACACACTCAATCAATGTCAGGGTCTCTCAAAAGGTCAAGTAACCATTAAATATAGGATTCCATAGAACACATAAAAAAAGCGAAAAAAAGGATCAATAAATTACAACAATGAAATGCAATGAAAAGGAGACGTCATTTCCAGAAACGGTGGTAACCTACAGATATTCCAGGCTTTCCCGGGTCCATTTGTTTCGGGGTGGTATGTCAGACTATCTAAAAACTGTTCAGTTAAAAACACAAAAGACTTGATATCAAGTTTCTTACACCCTGTTTGAGTCCATAAAAAATATGGTCGTCTTTTCTACCTGTCACCCATATTTCACTGAGTGAGTTTAGGTTTATGCCGCTGTTAGCAACATTCCAGCCACATCATGGCGGGTGACACCAAAAATAGGCTTCACGCGTTGTACGCGTGTGGGGAATCGAACCCGGGTCTTTTCTGCGTGACGAGCAAACGCTATAACCACTAGGCTACCCCATCGCCCTCATGTTCCAGAGAATACCATTCATTGTAAGTGTATCCGCAGTTCCACTCCGTCTGGGCGAAATACCCACAGTAATATCGTTACGTTACAGCTTACAACATACGTACATCCCAATCCAGTACCGCCAGTGGGGGACGTTACTGTGTTAAGACCCATTAACGCAAATACGTAACTGATTAACTGGCTGTGAGAACCAAATCAATGACGGATCTTTGTAATTATCACAGTAATTGAACAAGGTCTACGACACGTGCAAATTTCTTGGCGTGACTTTCAGTGGGGAGTCTTAATACAAATTAACCTCGAACAGATGATCCGACCTTTTCAAACTGAGCAGACTGTGCATTTATCGTTGATATCAAATTGCTCGTGTATCTCTGTACGTACAAGCACATGTGGCTTATCGTTTAGATTTGGAATATTGTCAAATGCATGTGTGTATATGATTGCAAAGAATGTTCTTTATAACTCACTAAATACACAGACATATAAACCTTCTTGCACACATTTTCAAAAGGTAACAAGACAGCCTTAAGAACGGACACCGAAGAAAAAACAAAGTGTGAATGAGTGTTTTGTATTGGCCTGTGAAAGCAATGTTTATCAAGTGAAGAAATACCAAATCAGTTTGGATAGATTTCGAAATAGAGAACGCATCTGACTATATATCATTTAGCAACAGAACCTCCACAAAAATGTAGGTATGAATAGTGAGACGAGAATGTCGAGACAGATATGTTATATATAATACCAATGATACCAACAGTGGATAGCAAGATAGGGAATGTTGCCTTTTAGGTATCAGTAAGAACGACGGTGGTATTATATCGATGTAGCAACAATCCAGCAATAAAATATGGGGAATCGAAACCAGAACATAAGGCGAATGCTTTGGCCAAGATGCTACTTTCATGAGCCATGTTTTGAATAAAATTGTAAGGTCAAGATAAAGACGTCCCCCATATGTGTATCAAACTATGTCCAAGTGTTTGATATGTTGTATGTTATGTTAAGAGATTGTAAAGAGATGTCCACTACACATATATCACCATCTAACAACCATTTCTGGTGTAATGTTTAGCCGCCATCAAACAAGTAGTATACTTTCTTTTGAACGTTAGTTTAGTTTCTAAAACTAAGATGAATGTATTTATGTATACTATTATGCAAGAGTACATTCATTTAATAATGTCATGCTACTTTATTGCAGCATCATTATTCGTGTTTTATTTTCTCATGGAACAAATATATGGACAATTAGCAACACGATTTTAGCTCAAAATGACTTTAAAAATAGCCGAAGGGAGGGAAAGGTGGATAAACGGAAACATTGAAAAGGAAGTCTTATCGGCGTTCAACGTCTACTTGCTGCGTTTAGATTAAAGTGCAGTTACTCTCAACAGGCAGATTTAGTGGAAATGGTAAAAAACAGCGGGGTTGTATGGCACGGGGCAGAACTCGACATAGACCAAATGATGTATGTCAGAATAAACACATGTATCCCCCTATGACGTCAGCAGGGAAGCGAACTACAATTCTGCCATTATACAGTTCACAGTTTGGTGGCAGTCGCTGGATTCGGGAGACTGGTAGGTTACCGCCCCTGGTGAAGATAAGCGTTCTGTCACTGGGCATGCGCACGTCACACACGAAACGCAATTAAAAGACTATTTAGACTAATGTCATCTGCAGATACTTATCGGGTTTGGTGTTTAGACACGGAGCAAGCACAACGTGGAGATACATAGATATGGTAGGAATATACTTGAAAATGTGGAAAGAGAATGTATGACTAAACCCTAGTTTAACTCTATGACGACTGTGAATTACCTAGCCTGGGCTACACTACCCAGTGATCGATATCATGAGTATTCATCTGCGGAATTGGTATTTGATGACATGCCTCACCCAGACGGACCAAACGATACTCTTAGTCGCCTCTTACATCAAAGATGGTTAAGCATGCGATACGCAACATAGACTATCGCTTAATCTCTGAATATATATTATTTTAATAGTAACATATAAACTCATTTAAGATGGAAAGGGGCCCGGTGAGATGGGAAATTCCGAACCTGAGGAAATCTAGACTTGTTTCTTTTATAAGTTAAGCATTGCAGGAAGGGCAACGGCCATCAATCCATCCATGTGTCTGTCTGTCCGGAAGGTTTTATGCTGTATATTGTTTATGAGATATTATGTCTCAGTTCAACACGTCATATTCAGTATAGTGCATCACTGACGTTCCTGTCATAGTACTCGATGTAGAAATATTCATGCAACTACCCCGGGCCTGTGAAGCCTCGCCGTAGTTTTCACAAAAAGCTAGGTATCACGAGGCTGGCGTCTTTCATGTAAACCACACTAAAGCATCTATGTATCTGCCATTACCCCAACATACCATTCATTCCGACAAATGGCGTCACCATCATAATAATTAGTCAAGAAATCATCACGACCTACCTCAATAGCATTTTTCTCAAGAGATGTGCACGACACTGAATATATACCATCATTTGTTTCATTTATCATTATCAAAACATAAAATGTAGATATATATGTAGCTGCCAAGAAGCAGTTAAGTTACATGGCAGATAATAGCCTAGCGTTGTCAAAATGTACGTTCGGTCTTTGCGAAGCATTTCTCATTGTAGTTTAATCATCCCAGACGAACACTAAGCAACATTTTGATGTATTAATCACACAAAACCATTCCCAGTCGGTTTTTCACTATCTGGGCTGCCAGAAAGGTGATTTATGCCCGAATCGCGCATTTCTGCCATCATCTCCCCGCCTGTGTGTAGTTATCGTGAAGGGGTCACACATATCTCATAGTACTGGGTGACGTAACACGACTTCTTTGAAGTGCCGGAGATGACCAGATAAAGACTCCGAGATTGTCGGCCTATCAGAGGGCACGCGTGGGGTCCGGCAGAATACGATCTTGAGTCAATTTGCACCATGTCGAGGTAGTTCATTCACACAAATTTTATACTAATTTGAAAAATACGGCAGATATCAGATATGTTGCTGTAACATGGTTTTACCCAATCGTACTGGAGCCGATTTTATTTAACAGATTGTGTTGGAAGATTAAAATCGTTTAAAAGATTCATATTTTATACGAAAAAGGGACATTGAATAAGTGTTTGTTGTACACGATTCTGAAGCAAAGGAGTTAATTGTGAGCCGTGTTGGCAGTCTTCGCTCATGTATATTGACCGTCTTTAACTTTAATGTCTAGTTAGTGCTTAGCAGTTCATTACATCAATGTATTTCTTGATTTAAAATGGTTTCGTGACAACAGATTTGTAATCTTCAGATATGCACGGTGTTTCTTCTGTCCATACCGATGAGATTATGTTATGTACTTCGGTTTAGATGAAATTGTATCTTCGTGGTTACATCTATTTGAACCGACATTTATACGTGTTCCCTAAATAGCATTTTCAGTTCCAATACAGTCAACAAATCGCCTCTCTTGCAGCCATTCACTGCGGGATGATCTATTTGGCCATGTGACGCGTATTTCCGGTGGCTAGGACTATATCGGATGACCAATCACGCACATTGGGCATGTGTACTTCCGCAGTGCAAACCGGCTTAGTCCGTGTCCTGACTGGTTGAACCATAACAAAGGCTTTGCCAGGCAGACACGACCAGACCAGGGTTGCGGGAAATAAATCTAATGATAACCAAATATCGCCACCTTTCGACTTAGGCTTTGTGGCTTAACCATGAAGCCTTGATTTGATGCAATCTGTCGCTATTCATTTGCTGTAATCCTTCGTCGATGTCTGGGTGAAAACTGTTGGGTTAATACTCTCTGCGTAAACACGTCTCCCGGGAGGCGAAGGTTTATTGCTTGGTGCTGTTCCGTTAGAGAAATATAATGCGTTCTTGAGTGTTCCGAACACCACGTGCTAAAATCACAGGGTACCTCTTTGTATCATTAGCAACTGTTAAAAAGTATTCTCTCATCCCGAGTTCGAATCTCAAAACGGGTACACTGTGAAAATACTTTCTGGTACCCCTACTTCGCCATTTACCCAGGTCATAAAACGAGCATATTCACTCTTAGTCTCGCTCCAAGTCTGCACTGAATACCAAACCCCTGGATGCATATTCATTCTATTTTCATACAGCAGGGTCTAGATACGCGGGCATTAAGGACGACAATCCGTTATCGAAATTTACTTATGCCAGTATTTTAAAATCTTTTTCTGTAAATTTTCATTTAAACTATAAATTATTACATTAGAGACTTGCGCAAGTCTACCTTTCACCCGACAGTTGTAATGGCGGAATTTCAGTGGTACTGATTTCGGACAAAATAAGACTCATATATTTCTGTGAGAAAGCAAGGAGCGTAGTACTGATCATGTTAGATACAGCATTAGCTTGTGATCCTTACAGGTTCTGTCTCACTGCCCACCAACACGTGCAGGACGCATGCACACGTCAGTGTAGCACGTTTGAGAATCTATGATGAAAAGGAGAAACTGCTTTGTGTTGCAGTGAACGTTTTTTTTAACGTTTTTATGTTGATGAACAGGACGGGGGTGGGGAGGTTGGGGTGTGTGGGTGGAAATGGGTGGGGGTGGAATTTGAGGGGTGAAAACGACCCTTTTTCGCCCGCTGAAAATTTTATTACATCCGTAACAGTGAACCTTACTAATTAATATATCAATGGCATTTGTAACGAGATGTATTTCTCAACAAAGAGGGACACTCTCGAAGCGCTACTATCTGGTTGTTATTAACCGAGATAACCCAAGCTGCTTGCGAAGCGCTGCAAGGTTAATAGTCACACGACTTATCCAATCGGGTACCCACCTTCTGCTGGTTGGACAGTGTCAAGGTTGAACAAAGTCCTTCTTTATTCAATACACTTGCGTTTGGCCTTTGAGCGTAGTGGAAGCCGCGGTGGTTGAGCCTGTTATGCGGCTCATTTTGTGTGTTTTTTCGATTACATGCCTGACTCTGAGGGTGGGGGCTCGAATCCTGGATGGGACTCAATAACAGTACTAGAATCGGTGCTTCACTGAGAAAGTGTAATCCCAAATATAACATATGCTGCATACATATTGTTTTTATGTTGAGATCAAGAAGTAGTTGTAGTACTAGTAGCATACAGTTATGCACTGGGATAAAGTGTAAAACATTCGATGGCCCTTATCTACACTGTGCGTCTCCAATCCTTACCAGTAGGTGGTGCAGGGCACGTGACCGCTGCCAGGTGGCTGACGTATTACGTAATAACTGTAACAAAACGGTGTGTTGAATCTTTGGAACTGATCAATACTAAATTAATTAAGGGATTAGTGCGTTATCAATGGGTTATCCAATGTTGGTGTCAATTCAAGATGGAGTGCAGCCCAGCTGCTGTGATACAGAGAGAGAATTCCGCTTTGACAATAATGAATGCCAAAGAGAGAATGTCGAAAAGCAAACAGCTTAAAATAAACCCCAAATACATTTCCAGCATCAGAAATGGTAGACAGATTTGCCTATCGATTTGTGTATGACAGGATAAGACGAAGCTTGGATATTGAATGATATCTGTTTAGGATAATTTGATAGCCACTATAGCGAGCGATCATTGATGAAATTATAGTAGAGTGCATTGGTAAACAGCTAGCAGCACCGCAATTATTCCTAGTGTTTATCATGGTAATCTATGGGAGCTGAGTGTCGCAAACAGTTCGCTAATTGGATACTGTTCCAAGAGGTATTGATTAAAAAGCGTTATAACGGGGGAAGAACAAAGGATATTCACGTTCACATGATGTGTAATAGCGAATGAGTGGTATGTACAACGAGGAAATCGTGTAAGGTACTCCTACTTGATATTCCCTGATTATAGAAACATAGCACGGGTTAACATGCGCTATAATGAGGGAGGCAGTGATGATTGATACTAAAATCATATTACTGGCATACCGAAGTCAGAATGGGGTGTACATTTCCAGCTCTGATATGAAATGACCTTATGAAGAAATCAGAACCAAACGAGCTGATGCAGAAAATGATCTGATATATGGCGTTGAAAGTTTCACGGCGTGACGCTGAAAGACCAGTTCGCAAATGCGAAAACATGACATTTTATGGCCAAAATTATATATGTGTAGCTGACTGGTAACCCGACAAAACCCATCGCCGTGATGTGTATAATTTCATAAGCTTTATATCGATGGATGGCGGTGTACACAGAATTGTGATTCTTATGATGTACAATTCATTTTTATCAGCAGACTTGCGATCGACACCTGACCCATATTTTCATCGATATTTGAGCGTGTCAGATTACACAACCAAGCCAATACTGATTAAAAAGTCGGAATATTTAGTTTCACATATGCGTCCTAAAGCTGTCAAATATCAATATTTCATTCACATTGTTGACGAAAAATGTGTTTCACTTTTATGTTCCTTCTTTAACGTAACTGTAAATATGGACGATCCCATTAGTGAATACGATATGTCTGGAGACATGAGGAAAACTACATATTCATAAACTGCCATGACTAAAGGCGTTACTAGGTGATGCTGCCTCGAGGAACCCGGCTTCTGTTGTGTTAGTATTTCACGCCAGCCGCCTTGTATTGTGAGTTTCAGCTGTGTGATCTACACCTGCATGTACGCAAGGACATATAAATGGATGACTGAGCCGTAACGTCGCCTAGTGAGACCGGACCTCCACAATCAGTAATTGAAGCGGAATAAACATGTTCGGTACATCGAAACCAACCAACCACCCCTTCCCCTGATCCGCCATTCCCACCCAATCCCCGGTATATGTCTCCTATATTTACATCCAGTCCAGTTGCATGGTAAAATGTCATGTTAAAAGAGTCGTGTTGTATTCACCCGCGTGTGTGTGTGTGTGTGTGTGTGTGTGTGTGTGTGTGTGTGTGTGTGTGTGTGTGTGTCTTCTGAAAGTTTACTAAATGAATAGTGAAAACGGGTGTTAGAGTGTGCACTTTCTCGAACTGTATCCAGTTCTTTCCACATGAATGCGTATTCTATTAGTTATTCTTCGGGCGTTTGGTATCGTGTATCCAGTGTACATATTTCATATCACAATATAATGTGTAGGTTACACTGTACGTTAATATTGACAATTTCCTTCGAATTCACGTCCATGCTGAATGATCAGAGATACAACTAGTAACGCTTGCTTGGAGCAATATTTAAGAAAACAACATGACAACTATATCAAGAAAAACAATTCATAACCCTGACTGGCAAAATAAACAAACCCACGCTTGGGGTCGTATTGATATGACAATATGTTTTATTACTCTTCGGTAGATTAAATATTCCTATATAATTACTCGACATATGGTAAAACGTTCAGATTATGTTGGTTTTCTATCTATATGCAAATCTGGCCGATTCTACTACGCTGAACTCTCACACTTATCATGGATCGAGGTAAAGAAGACAGGCATCACAGTGAGAAGAGTAATATATCAACCTTGGCGTACATACAAAAACATAGCTGTTCCTGGCGTATAAGACTGTATCCCCTCCCCCACAAAGGAACCAGCGCGCGTCTATGCTGAATCAAATATATACATTATTTATTCCAATATTATTGACAAATGACAGACACGGCAATATCAAATGTGCCGTAACAGACACCTTGTGGGGCTGGTATGCGGAAACTGCGAACCCATGCAACAAGTTTCACTCATAATATACTCAAACTGGAATATTTACAGGATTAACAACAAAATTTACAGTGGTTCCAACCAAAAATAGTTCCCGAAGACAGGCAGTGCACTCTCGCAAGAAACGTTTGTAAGGTGGGAGGCTCGCACTTCAATGGTTGTTAAATGGACAAATCTGTGAAATATGTTTAACGGTACTTACCAGGTTTGTAGACAATGACAGTAGCAAAGCGTAGCCGGTGTATTGGATCCCTACTGTCTCTATCCGTCGGTATTCAATCCTTCCAATGGCGTGTTAACCTTCCCCAAGCCAACAAACCTGCCACCCTCATGCTGCCATCACCGGTATTGATCGCCGCTCTTACTGGGGCCGTCCATTTCTGAAAGAGGGGACACAGGTTGTAAAGTGGTGGAAGACATCTCTCGACCGGCTCGTGGTCTGCGATACCTAATTGCCACAAGAAGCCCCGGGCTGGCAACGCCACAGATACCAGCGCTGTGGAATTGGAAAATTTAATCAAATCTCCAGTTCTCCTCCGCTCACCCACTGTTGTTGAGAGCCTTGGATAGCCCGCTCGTGTAGATTTAATTAATTGGCTCGGGCAGAGATGTGTTTTCTAAGGGCTGAGAAGTATAACTCTGATATCTTGATTCCTGGGGAGTTTGGATTATACACTGTTTTACGTACAGGTGTTAGATGTAGCAGTGTTTACATATGGATATTTTTTAAAATCGTGATTCAGTGATGTAACCATATGAAGTGCTAACGGTAGATCGGGGCTCTGTGTCTCGGTTCTGGCATCAACCAACATCTAATGTAAACAGCATACAAAATGGCACCTCAAAACATTAATACTGAAAAGAAACTATGGACCACAGGTTGAAAAATACGGTCGACTAAAGATTAATGTAAACATTCAACATAATGGCTCCTCGGATCATATTACGTTGAAAAAACCCATATATACACCTGGAAATTAATCAAGCAACACCCCAATTTTTTCTATTGGAGCAACTTTGAAGTGTTCTGACAATCAAAATATGCCGGGTTGATATAGTTTGACACTTTTTTATTCAACAGACGATCTCTGACAAACAACTTAAAGGGAAAAAGTATCAAGACTTTGCTTTATTGCAACGAAATCCAAATTCTTAAAACTGTCTTAAATTCATGAAAAAATGGACACAATTTACTATTCATCCACAGACGTTGTTGTCAGGTGTATTAACACAAATGTCACATGGAAAGAAAGAACAGTCATCTGAGAGTCTGCACACCGACTTTCATCAATATCTAGTGTGTCCTCCCTGCGCACGCACCACCGATTCCAGACGCCTCCTCATTCCTTGGATGAGTCTCCGGATCTGATTCTGGGGGATCCTGTTCCACTCCTCATGCAGGGCAGCCGTCAATTCGTTGAGATTATGGACTGGTGGGTCTCTCTGCCTCACACGACGGCCAATAAAGTCCCACAAATGTTCAATGGGGTTGAGGTCAGGGCTCATGGCAGGCCATGGAATTCTGTCAATTGCATTTTGCCGCAAAAAATCATTTACAGCATGCGCCCTGTGAGGTCTAGCATTGTCGTCCATAAATATGGGTCTCGTTGCCAGAGGATGGTTCTCAAAATGAGGTACCACAGCCCTGTCAAGAACCTCCTGTTGGTAACGAACACCGTTAAGGTTGCCACGGATGGTAATGATATCCAACTTGCAGTTCATGGAAATGCACCCCCATACCATAACGGAACCTCCCCCAAAGGCCACAGTCTCCTGGATGTTCCGTGGAGCCATTGCTGTGTTCCTCTGCCTCCAGACCCGAGTACGACCGTCCACCATGTGCAGCAAGAACCGGCTCTCATCTGAGAAATGGACCTTCCTCCAAGAGGCAATGTTCCAGTGCAAACGGTCATTACACCAGGCCAGTCGGGCTGCCTTATGGGCTGGAGACAGTCTGGGTCGCTTGATTGGCCTCCTTGCCCGGTATCCTGCAGCTTTCAGACGATTCCGAACAGTCCTGTTCGAGATGGGTCTCCCTGGAAGCCACTCCTGTCTCAACCGAGAGCTCGAGTCGAAGGACCTGCGCCGTACAAGTCTCAGTAAAGCTCTGTCCTCCCGGACTGTGGTCTTCCTGGGTCTTCCTGGTCTAGGCAGGTCTTTAACTTCATTAGTGGCCCGGTATTTTTTCAAAAGTTTTGAAATTATGGAATGATGTCGTCCGATTTGAGTCCCGATTTGTCTTAGAGACATACCAGCATTCCTCATGCCGATTATTTGCCAACGAGTGGCCTCTGATAATTTCCTACGTGCCATGACATTGAAATGAATGAAAAACCGAATGCAATCGACAACCTGCGCTTGTAAACACCCCAGGGAAAAAGTGCATTTTTCGAAAGTTGAGGTTAAAGCAATGCACGTGCGCTGTGCAAGCTTCACGCGCGTCATATCAACCCATGAAAAGCTCATGCTGTATGTCAATACATCAAAATTGAATAATCAATCATCAAAATTACTTCGTTAAACTTTGTTAAGTTTTTATGTGTCTTTGAATTTGGTGTTGCTTAATTAATTTCCATATGTATAGAATAGATTCAAAAATACAATTAGAGATAGGTAAAAGAACAGTTTGGCATTTAAAATCTCTATATCTACACTATCTGCCTGCATGAATGGCATTAATTAAATAACATTGGTGGTGTCATTGGGGGATTTGGAAGTAGGGGTTGTGGGTTAGGGTGGCGTGGGGCTGGGGGTGTTGGCGTCTGGTGGGAGCTCAAAGGTCAAAGCACAGAATTTAGACAACGATCGAGATATTCAGATAATCAGACAAGGCCTAATTGAACATCCCTGCTACTGAGTATCTCATTTCACAAACACTCTGTGAACGTATACTTAAGAACGCCATTAACGATAAGAACCATGCAAACTTTCAGCATAATAGACGTCTGGCATCAAAGAAAATAGTTAGAGTATTGAAAACGGACGATAAATAATATAACATTGGATAAGAAAAGTTAAAACCTTTTACTTCCTTATGTACATGGTATTAGTCTGCACTTAAGATCCCATAAATGGATTCGAGTTTATCAGGTTTACCGAAACCTTGTGTCCACAAATATGTCCCATCTGCCTACCTCGAGATGACCGTGCATAGCAGTGTTCTCCAGTACGTACATTATGCCTCTAACAGTACTCTTCATGTGTACCTGCGTTAATAATGTTATTTCCCAGTCCACTTATCATACCAATGTCTGGTTGAGAGTTACATGAAAGATGTGAAAACCAGCCTTCTTCAATCTAATAATTACGACTGTCAGCGCCATGATCTATGCTGGGCGACAAAATTGTAGTAACTACATACCAAACAACTAGTCATGTTGCCAAATGGGACCTTTAGTGCGTACATACTGCTCGCTACGCGACTAATGAACACTTAAACTCTTGACGTCCCGTTTTTTCGTATGTGTGTTATTTCTAATTTTTCACAAACTCGTAAACGGTACTGAAGACGCACACAACTCAGAAGAGTGAGTGAGTGTATGGTTCTAGGTCACTTTTAGCAATATTCCACCAATATCACAGCTGGGGACACGCATAGCGAGAAGATAAAAACAACTTCCACAATGGCCGGCCACATAAACCATTTGGGGTGGGGGTGGGGGGGGTTGTTTGTTGGTGTAAGTAATCGAGTCTGTACCAAAAATCCAGTGATTGAGTATCAGTCTAAGGCACAGAATTACGATTCCCCGCATCAGTCTAGTCAGCAAGCCTGTCTACCTAATTTCGTTAGTCACCTCTTATTACATTCGAGTGGGTTTTTTTCCTAGATTAGGAGCGGTGAAAAAGCCCAGTGGTTAAAGTGTCCGCTCATTATGACGCAGACTGGGGTTTGATTCCCCAAATTTGTGCAATGTCTGAAGCCCACTTCTGGCGTCCCCTGTCGTTGTATTGCTGGAATATTGCTAAAGACGGCGTAAAACTGAACTCACTCACTCATTTTAAAGACTAATTCTAACCCGGTTCCTGAATGTGTCATGAAAATATACTGAGGGAAAGAAATAAGGGATCACATGAAAACACGCGTGTTCCTTTATTTCCTTTTCCGGTTCCAAGCTATGAGATACACAGGCTTTGATGTGATCCCTGATTTTTTTTTTGACCGCGGTATATATAGAATAAATGTTTATACTGTTTTAGTCACATCTGCTGCAGTTACACTTTATGCTCATCAACGCGCACAACACATTCGCTATACATTGTCCTTGAATGAATATGATCATCGGAAAAGTAATATCAATTTTTCATGCTTGAATTAAAATTAATAGAATATTAAAGTGATTGTTCCATCTTATACGACCAATTAAAACTTGAATATCATATGGGTACATTAATCTTCGGAGGCGCTATTGTGTTCATTATCTTCCCATCAGAAGTGTGTGCAACATTAATTTATTCAGCAAAAAATCTAAACCATCAGTTCTCTTTGTAATAACTAAGAGCCCGGTTTCCAGAAACCACTGTCTGCTCAATGACTGATTCATATTCCAAAATTAATTCATATTGAATAACTGTTTTACATTAAGTCGATTTTTTTCTACAAAGCGACTTCCAGTTTGGGAAACTGTGAATCGGTCGGTGTTGACTCGGCTGAAGCATTCTACATGCGAGATAAACTCCCGTGCTTGCCCCGACTCAAAGATAATTGAATCAAAACCCATTCTCTGAGAGGGTGTTAGTGTGAAATGTCAAGGAGAGAATCAAATTCAATCTTAAGGGCTCAGGTCCCAAATCCCATGAAATAAGCCAGAGAGAGCATTTGTGTCCCTCACATGTAAAATAAATGCTATTTGAGCATTCTGTGTCTATTTCATGTACGTGGTGATATTGACAATAAATTCATTTCACCATTAAAATTCTTTACATTGTAGAGAGTGTTAATGTATATCGCAAAATAGTATATATAAAGACATTAAAATGTTTTCAAATATTAACGCCTATCAGATAATGACGAGGCATGGTAGCACAGATGCATCTGTCACAATAGCACATGAAACTGAGTGTTAAACCGAGTATGTGGTATATGTATGCAGAAACAAGCGTATTTATTGATTTTTGAAAGATAGGATGCGTAAGATTCGTAAACAGTCTGTATCATGTGGGATATTTTGTACAATTGTAACTGTTCAATTATTATTACAACTTTACAAAATAATAACCGTTTGGGGGGCACGCTCATGGGAGTGCTGATTTCCTGCAGGGACAGTTCACTTGAGTAAGGCGTTTTCAGTTAAAAATCAAAGAACATGACCGGCTGAGAGATGTAGTTTCTTTTTCTGTTGAGTGCAGCTGCATGTTTTACATACCATCGGGAATGGTGGCACAGACTCTCTATAAAACTAATTTATGTATCATGGATAGATAGAGTGAGTGAATGAGTTTACTTTTACGCAGCTTATAGCAATATTACAGTACTATCGCGACAGGGGGACACCAGAAATGAGCTTCACACATTGTACCCATGTGGGACAACGAACACGCGTCTTCATAGATAGATAGATAGATAGATAGATAGATAGATAGATAGATAGATAGATAGATAGATAGATAGATAGATAGATAGATAGATAGATAGATAGATAGATAGATAGATAGATACGTAACAACAAAAACCAACTATTTTCAGTGTTACCCAGATCTACACCCACCATACATACAAACGTTACATTACACACATTTTGCTATGTGCATCTGATGAGAGCCACCGAGTACTCACTCTCTCCTCGCGTTTTCACAACACAACGGGGTTTCAAAACTGAGTTCTGTGTGTTTTGAGCCTATGGCCAGATGCTGTGTGAAACAAACATTGTTTCAACACGTAGTTGACTTTGTCAGTATGTACGTCTGGAATTGTTTTCTTTACGTGAAGAGATTCAAGGAATCGCTAAGTGATTTAAATCGTTTCTTTTTTAACTGTCGGAGGTTCACTGTTTGAAATTCAGTTTGTGTGAATCGTATATATCAAGAGGCACCCAAGGCAAATAATGGCGCGAAAACTTAGGGGAGTGATCCCACATGTATAATTACATTTTCTACATTAGCGATAGTTGGACCGAGTCCAAAATGGAGATGGTTTCCGTCATATCGAAGTCCCATCAAATCTCGTACATTCTCATCAAATCCCTTACATTTAATCACAGACCCAATCACACAAATCCTAGCTTGACCTAGCAGTAGAGATCAAATGTAGCAAAAGAAGGAATGGGAATTAAACGAACCAATATGTTTATTGCTACAAATGATGGATTATCAAAAATGACAGCCTCCTCTGAAAACAGGTGATTGTCACGGATTGAGACTTGTGCATCGTTAATATTGCCATAGCGCATTTACTATGGCATACGTCCTTGACATTTGAGTCGAGTGAATTTACTCAAGTTGAAATAAAGCCGTATACTATGGTAATTATACTGTCATAGTTAGACTTTCTGGAATATAAATGGTTGCTGAGAAGAGCATGTAGCTGTCTCTCTAATGAATATCACTGGGATCTACCGCAAGACACGTCCATGTAATTGTGATTATGTAACATGTAACAGATATTGAGAATGTATCGTTATGGCACAATCCGTCAGTTAAATCAATTTTTAAGTCACAAAATTTTATACATGTGCGTCTTCAAGAACCACGAAGTGTATTTTCTTGTGAGATATGATTCAATACACAATCGTGATTGGTGGTAAGTCGCAAGGGGGCAATTGTTTTGAATTCTTGACAGAGAAACCAGCAGTTAGTCTTAAAATACTGAGAAATGTAAGATTCTTGAATGGAGCCCCCAGAAATCAATCAATCAGTCAGTCAGTCAGTCAACCAACCAACCAACCAACCAACCAACCAACCAACCAACCAGCCAGCCAGCCAGCCAGCCAGCCAACCAACCAATCAACCAATCAACCAATCAATCAATCAATCAATCAATCAATCAATCCAGTTCAACCAATCAATCCAGTTCAACCAATCAATCCAGTTCAACCAATCCAGTTCAACCAGTCGATCAATCAATCACATTATGAACACACCTGGACAAGCATGCCAGTAAATTGATGTGAACACTTCGTGCTACATTCACTAAGATACGTGAATTGTTTGGTAATGAGTAACTTAAGTTCAACGCCAAGAAAGGTAAACCTTGGTGTATTATTGGGAAAGGTAAACCTTGGGTAATACCGAAAAAGGTAAACCTTGGTGTAATACCGAGAAAGGTAAACCTTGGTGTATTATTGGGAAAGGTAAACCTTGGTGTAATACCCAGAAAGGTAAACCTTGGTGTATTATTGGGAAAGGTAAACCTTGGTGTAATACCCAGAAAGGTAAACCTTGGTGTATTATTGGAAAGGTAAACCTTGGTGTAATACCCAGAAAGGTAAACCTTGGTGTATTATTGGGAAAGGTAAACCTTGGTGTAATACCCAGAAAGGTAAACCTTGGTGTATTATTGGGAAAGGTAAACCTTGGTGTAATACCCAGAAAGGTAAACCTTGGTGTAATACCCAGAAAGGTAAACCTTGGTGTAATACCGAGAAAGGTAAGCCTTGGCGTAATATTGGAAAGGTAAACCTTGGTGTAATATTGGAGAGGTAAATTTTGATGTATTATTGGGAGAGGTAAACCTTGGTGTAATATTGGGACAGGTAAACCACTCGAAACAGACTGACAACCAATCAACTAACCAACCAACCAAAACCGCTTTTCGCGATACCCATCTTAGGCCTATAGCACGATAAAGGTTTGTGTTTTATAATTCTATATGCATTGCATCATATTTGAATCATACGATGAGGTAAATGCATGGTGTATCAGTTGTGGTAGACGCACTTGGCAACAAGAACTGACTAACTGCAACGAGCAGTGCAAGCTGGGCTCCGTCTATTCAAAATAATATAACCACTGCTTCATTGCTCCAGAACAGACCATTAATGCAAATGGAATGGACACGTCTCCAATCGCCTTCTCCAGACCCCATCACAAATTCTGGCCGACCAATTAATGCTTTGAAACATCAATCATCGTATCGTGATGATTGCTATACATAATACATAACAGGCTCTATAAACATGATCGGCCCGGTTGGCTGTTAACAATGTTGTGTTTGGAGCCTTCTGGTTCTTTTTTGCCAAAACCTAGATTGGAGATATTCCATAAGGTCTTGACCCCTGACAACGAGATATATATAGAAGTTATGTTCCTGTATTAATCCAACGAGATATTGCTATTAATCAATAGCGGAAATTATGGCGTACTACCGTGGAAGACTAGCAATGGAGAAGTGGAGATCCGGATATTGGTTACTTGGTAGTGTTAGAGATCCCATTCACAAGGATGGTTGGTCAGATATAAATAGACACAAATTCTGACGTCAAGGGTAGATAGGGTGAAGGTGAAGGGACACGCTAGATTAGAATCACCACATCCAATTGATGGACTCTAAAATCTATAAACATAAAGAGATCATGTTTTTTTCAAATCAATACTGCTGAAAGAGTGCATCTTAGACTAACATCTAGTTTCCGATAAGAACATATTTGATAGCAAAAGGGTTCCTAAAATAGATTCATGAAATGATTACAAGGATTCCAGATATTGTCTTCAGTTTCAACTGTGGTAATCTAGTCTTGCCACACATTCTACAACTGTATGGACTCTATTGGGTATATTTGTATCAGGGTCTCTGTATGACAGACTAAGTGCGTCGGTAGAGTGCTAATTTCAACCAATCAACCAACTACTGTTCGTTTGACATAATATAGATATGTAGATACCGCTTATTTGCATCATGAGCATGTGTCAGTTCGGTATAATAGAGTTCAACAGTTCGGCAACATAAAGACACATTTGGCATCGTGGGGTACAACAGCTCGGTACCGTATGGATACAAATGTTTGGCATAACTATAGTACCACAGTTTGGCATCATAATGATACAACAGTTTGGCAACATAAAAATACAAAGGTTTGGCATCACTGGGATGCAACAGTAATGATACAACAGTTCGCAACATAAGGATACAAAGGTTACAACAGTTGGCATCATGGGGTCCTAACAGTTCGGCTATATTAGGATACAACAGCTAGACAACATAAGGATACAACAGTTTGACAACGAAAGGATACAAAGGTTTGGTATCACTGGCTAGGTTACTACAGTTTGGCACCATAAGGATACAGTTTGGCAACATAAGGATACAAAGGTTTGGCAGGTAGGGTACAACAGTTGGCATCATGGGGTCCTAACAGTTCGGCACCATAAGGATACAACAGTTGGGCACCATAGGGACACAACAGTTTGGCATTACCAGTGTACAACGGTTGAGCAAGACAAGCTTACAACAGTTTGGCATCGTAAGGATGCAATAACTTGGCTTATGAGAATACAACTGTTTGGCAACATAAGGATGCAACAGTTTGTCATTATAAGAATATAACGTTTTAGCAGCTGTGGATGCTTTCCAGTTGATATACATGCAGACTGCAGTCAAACAGACTGTATTTGCAAGATTGTACTGCAGTAAATGCATGATGTAAGGAGTCATGCTAATGAATATATTATTGACACGTTATACCACAAGCATTTGAACAATTGAATAAATTGTTTTACAGTGTTTTAAAAAGAAAATAACTACGAATAGTGCGGTCTCTATGGTGCGGAATCTGTAGAACTTCACTGATATGTCGAGAATAGTTAAAAGACATCGAGCAATTAATAAAATGACTTTCTGTATTGTGAGTAATGTAAACCGACAGAATAGTTTTTTAAAAATTATATTTGCCAAATGCACTTCATTAATATTACCATTCAGAATACATGTTACGGTAAACAAGTACTATTACAAATATATTGTGATGCAATATTTATTGTGTTGAAGATCAGTTCTACCAGCTGATGTTTTACATTTAGTACATGCAGACTGTAATCAATCACAGGTATTGTACTGCAGTAGGTATATGACTCATGCAGCCTCATTCATAATAAACCATTGTCATTCAGTACCACATTCATTTGAACAGTTGAATAACCGCAGTGTTGTGTAATACAACAGCACAAGGCAGTGTGTGTTCCACAGACTTTCCGAGATGTAACTATCTGTCGAAATTAGCTTAGTCTATAAAAACAGTGTAACACAAATATGACTTTCTGCAATATAACCGCCTGCATGGCGGAAGTGACGTTGAAGTATACGTGCTTTGGGTCGTGTATGTATTGGAATCAAAGGAAACACAAATATCACAGTACGTAGGAGAATGTTCAACATGCGTCCTCAGATACATCTACACAATCTTACACAATCTGGAAAACTTAAACCGCTGGATCTATAATCATTCACACGAAGATGAAGAAACATCCGTACGTGGCAAAACGCGCGTGGGACTTCGTGCGTAAATAAACCTAGCTCAGAGCAAATAGATAAGTTTAGAGGACCAGAGGCAATAATTGTACAGGCAACACTGCTCTTTGTACTGAAATGCGACCTAGTCTCGTTCTGACATGGCAGGCAATGAGTTCATGTACGATGCGGTGAGTAGGGCGCTATAATGACAACAACGGGTTCAACTCTGTAGAGAATTTAACCATATCAGTACAACTTATATGACACACCCATTGCAATTTGGGTAGTGTAGTACCAAATGATTTTAAATCTGAAACACATATATAAAAGAATTCTGTAATTTGAAGGAATATTTCTTGTAAGTGCATGCTCTTGCAATCTTAATTCAACGTGAATGTAGAGTGAAGCAAGGGCAAGATACACTCCCATAACATATGGTGCGGCACATCTACATATACTGCACATGATCCGCAATTACCGCATTTAAAATCAGTACTTTGATTGTTAATTTTAAAGTGGCATCATAAAAAGTGTTATGCTGATATTTACTCCAGATCGAAATATATGTGACACAAGCAGCAAATTATCAATCATCGTTACAAAGGGCGTTTCAGTGATCATTGATTACTGAGATAAAGGCATGGAATAAGAAGCAATATCAATACTAGAATACGTTAGTATTTTTTTCGCTTAATATTCTTTCCATCCTTCAAGCTTACAATTCTTATAGGAACAGACAAGTGTAAGAAGGCCAGCGGGAAGCTGAGTTCAGTGTGCTGGCCGCCTTAATGATTTTCAATACAGAATAAGATCAATAATCTCTTCTCCCTGCTCCTCAATTAGAGGCTCCCCAGGGAGTTCACGACTCCATAGCCTCGTTATCCTCTACCCAGACAATATTGTGTGACATCACTAGACTCAGCGCCAGAGGGCAGTGCTACCTGTGACGTCATCACTAACTATGTTCTCCGCCACTGAACTCGCGGCCATCGTAGATGGTTTCGCAGTGAATAAATCTCCATAGCCAAGAATGACCGAAAAGTATAACATACGCTAATTGTACATTCCTTGGACAGACAAGGGAGGGTTTACTCGATGATAATTAGTTTCCTGGTACGGACCCTTCCCTCCAGTTTACTGTGGAAAGATTATGACAGAGGAAAATAGAATTGTTTGTATGGCCATAACGATCCACGAGATGTAACGGTAATGATGTTACAGTAAGACCACAATCTGATAACAGGGGACTGGAGATGATGCAATATCCGGTTGCTTTGAAGTCTTAATGAAGGATGTATGACTGGGACCCAGTCTACAGACACCATTACCATCGCAATGAATGGTTGCGCTGAGCTGTAAAGGAACCAGATTACTATATGTTTGCGATCAAGACTATTACATACTGGACGAGTGTTTGTATACAGTACGCTTATTGGCAATGTAAATATGTTACTCATTCCAAAAGATGTGCCTAAACTGGTTACGACCGTGTCTTTTACTATGCGCAAATCTTCAGTTTTCTGATTACATAATGTATCCAATCAGTGCAGTCTAAGTCATCTGAGGGGAGATTTTCTCGGATAATACTGGAATGGGTTACAGCGACATCTATATATGCAGAGACAATTGGATTATTGCGTTACAGTCAATAATTACAGTTCATGTGGCCTATGGCTATACTCAGAAGTGTGTTAGCCTAGAGGCTACAACGTTTGACCGTCATGTGTGCAGGTCCTGGTTTGATGCCCGCAGATGAACAATACGTCAGGCCCATTTTGTGTTCCCTTGCTGTAATTGTGCTGGAATACTGCTAAAAGCGGCGTAAAGCCATACTCACACAAACTGAAAGTAAAACATCATCCTGTAGCAAAACATTTAAGTGCTGATTTTATAGCAGAAATGGCGCTACCTCATAGTTTCAGTTTTGATCGTGGTACAAACGAATTGGCTTAGCTGCAAAAGTATCACTATTTACACAGACGACGGAGATAGACGCGGGTGTCATTCCCACAGCAAGTCAAACATAGCGGTTGATTACATGTATATACCCTGCCCTTCTTATTGGATTGGCGTCAGTTGTATGTCCCTAATTTGCATCATTTTACAGCATTAGCCCACTTCGTTGTAATGACCTCACGCCATTTCTCGCAGCTGACTCTGGGCCAATATTTCACTGGCCATTCTGAATGTGCGTTTCAAACAAGTAACACTGTAAGTCATTACACAAAATTATTGAAAATTTGTACAACCACCATTGTACAGTTTAAGACACAGAAGTAACTCCAATCTGTTGACTCTAAAAGTAGAATGGAGCTCACAGAAGCTGATTCCAGTGACTTATCCATTTTTTCATTGTTCATGATTTATCCAATACGTGTTTGTTGTAATGGCCTAACACAATATTTTTCCAAGATATAATGAGGCAAAAAAAATACAGTTACTTTGTGCCAAAGAATTACAATTTACCATGGTTCATTTCTGCCACCCGACTAACAGGTTATAGCGTAATACCTTAATGACAGAAGGGAGCCTTTATACTCTGGGCGCTGCGATGGGTGATTTTGTACTGGGACTGCAAACAACAGAAATATACCCAAGGGATAGTAAGGGTGGTTCTTATATCTCAAGCATTACCCTTCATAGCAACGCAACATTCAGCGCGAGATGTTTTAGTTCTGCGCGTTGAGAGACTACAGAGTCCGCTCCTGGTGAGGCCTCTTCTTCGGTTTATATTCGATGTTAAGGATATCTGCTTTTTGACGCAAAAATAGATACTGTTTACAGGTTATGTGATAAGGGTGTCAGTTCGGTGTTAAAATGGCATCAGGAAGAGAATGTTTGTGGATTGTTTAATATGTATAACATAAGAAGCATCTGCTAGATTTCCGAGTAGAGGGTAGCAGTTGTGGGGATGGGGATGTTGAAATGAACACTTGAAATATGCTCCAAATACAACCACTTATTTGTTCACGATGGTGAAAAATATGAATGTTTTGTTTAGTGGAATATAGCCAATGGCAAAAAAATCCAATTCAGTTGCATTACAATACATGGTTCCGTGTTTCTGTGATCTGTGTGGTCGATTGCGTTCTTAGCCATGTTCCACCTGTGTTAAGACCTCGTCTAAAAGCGGCTCCACAGAACCTACCCATCGGGGAAATTAAAACCGGTCTTCACCGCTACAAGCGAACACATAAACCACTCTGCCCATACTCCCATTCGGTATATACTGCTATTTGAACACGTAAGGACTTTCCAGAGAAACGAGGGAATGAAAGTCGCATTGCCGGTTAACACGTACTGATAAAACCCGTTTCAGAACTCCAGAGATTAAACACGAAATATTTGTCACGTTCATCATCACCTCACGATAATAACGTCGGGTTATATATCTTGACGACTATTAATATCCGGCAATTGTTTATGACACGTGTGAGGCAAAAATATCCTTCTCTTGATAAAATGATTTCTAAGATGGCGACAGGTTATCGTCTGCTGTGCCACAGGAGCCAACTGGTTTTACAGTTGGGGTCACAGTTATATTTATAGATTACAGACACAGTAATTGTGTTTAACAAGCGCGCCATCTGCCGCCAATCACTACAATTACAAAAGCCCTATTCTCTCAACACTAAATCCATTTATTGCTAACGTTATATATTGACAAGCACTTTGCGGGGGGCAAGATGGCGGCGTTATCTGTGTCACAACCTATTAACTAGAAAAAGTGGCAAAGAAATGGTGATCAGGCATATTGAGTATGGAACTGGACTCCTGCTGTGCCCTGACAAAGTGAATAAATATAACTCCCTGACTTCAAGCATCGTCTACTTTACTTTAGGAAACAGCTTCCAGCTCAGGATGTTTCGAAATCATCAGATGGCAGAAACGAAACATTTATTTTTCAAGAAAAGAACTTTCAAAGACACTAAATTTAAGCATCTGATGTGGTTGGGATTATATCGTTGTCATACCAACCTTTAGAATGTGAACTCCCGTAAAAACGGTTACCCGTCGTATAACCCGAAAACCTGTTGTTACGAAGTCTTTATTTCGGTGGCATGTGATGTAAATGATCGAGGAAAAGAATGATTAAAAGTCGGCTGTGTCGAGTGCTCGAAATTCAGTGTGGTCAGAACAAGCTGTTTTGATCATCTGACGAAACAGATCATGCTGGGCGCCGCAGACAAAACAGGGAATTCAACACTACAGGAGCAGCATCCTCCTTAGTTTTCGAGCAACCGAATCATGGATGTATGTTTCGAACTTTGTTGGGGTGTTTGGCTGGATTTCCATCATATAATGCTTGTTCAGTAGATTCCTGTGATTTCATAATGATGCTGAGTTGAAGCGTATTTTTCCTAACAGTATTAACGTTAGCGTTGTTTAGAAGCATTAATAAACTTTTCGTAAATCAGTCACATTGTCATGGAATTCATAGCGGCGTTTCATCCCTAGTTGACTTTTTAACTGACGTTTTAACTTTTTTGTTTTAACTGACCTAAAACGAAAATATGTACATGTATGTAAACAAATACCGTAAACACACAATGCAAAGAGATTCAATTTCCATCTGTTTGAAATTAGTTGTTTTATTTATTTATTATTTTTTTGTAGTTTTACTTTTTTATTTCAGTCTAACAAAAGCTTTAAAAAGGTATCCTCGTGCGAAATGAATTTATTGCAGACTACTTTGAACACGAAACGACTATATGATTAATAATTACATAATTAAAGTTCATACCAACGTAAGTAAATATTTTATGACACCTCTGTACGGCACCCCGCAACAGCCTTTTGGTGTCCACTCTGGTGTCGTTTTCGATGCCACAGCGACACTTTCGACAACGGCGTTCTATAATGTTCAGGAAGGTGTTTGTAATAAGACGGGGATCGTCTCAAAATAGTTTTCCGTTATCATTGTATTCATCAGGTTTTATTCAAATTGGTGAATCACTATAGTGTGCTTTTTCACGTTCATTCAAATTTCAATTCTAAGTTGTAACATTATCATGGAATATATTGTTTCTGATGAATATGGAGAAACACGGTTAAGCTTTTGAGACGATACCTCATTCCCTTGTTCTTATCTCTGCAAATAGTTCCGTGGACCAGGGAGAATGTGTGCTCTGAACTAAAAGCAAATAACCAAAACGTATTTATAAACAATTATTACTAACCACATGTTATCGTCAAACACTTGTCGTTAGTGGCCAACTGAAGTAAACCACTTTTTCCTAATAAACGCGCGTTACTGATAACAGGCTTGACTTTGGCTACTGAAGTGCTTGGCGCTCAGCAGTAAAACGTGATTTTATTTCTAATTTCAGGAAAGCATTAATTTAAGTCCAACATAAAGCACGGATGTGGGCGACACTAGAGTGCCTGTTCAGATGACCATTTTCAGGTAAACACAAAGCCTGATAGTAAAACGAAATCCCGTGCTGACGCGAACAGTAAAGAAATGAGCATGTCTCTAAAGGTGGAATACTGCCTATTCGATGAGCAGTTTGGCCTGGTATATCAACGTTACAAAAGGTGGAAGCGTTGCTCTATCACGTCGGTCTGTCAATAAACGAGTTTCCAACAAACCAGCCACCTGTCGTGGTGTGAAGGACACAGTTAGTATGAACATATGTTATAGTATGGATTACACTTTATTAGTTAAGTGCATTTCTAGTACTTTGTGTTGACATTGTGTAGTCACAATCGGTATTGTCTCAAAATGAAACCATCTCATGTTCCTTTAATTCACCAGCGGCAGTTATTGTGGTAGTAGCTCTAGTAATAGTAGGGGTAGGTAGCTGTGGTAGTGACTCTTGTAGTAGTAGTAGTAGTAGTAGTAGTAGTAGTAGTCGTCGTCGTCGTCGTCGTGGTGGTGGTGGTAGTAGTAGTAGTAGTAGTAGTAGTAGTAGTGGTAGTAGTAGTGGTAGTCGTGGTGGTGGTGGTGGTGGTGGTAGTGGTGGTAGTAGTAGATAGCAATGTTATCTGTAGGGCTAGTTGTAGCGGTAGAAGCAAATAGCAGATGTGGCAGCTCTAGTTCCAGTAGTCGTAGTAACAGTAGTAGTCTTATAGTAATAGTACTAGAACTAAACGAGTCGTAGTAACAGTAGTAGTCTTGTAGTAATAGTACTAGAACTAGAGGAGTCGCAGTAACAGTAGTAGTCTTAAAGTAATGGTACTAGAACTAGAGGAGTCGTAGTAACAGTAGTAGTCTTATAGTAATAGTACTAGAACTAGAGGAGTCGTAGTAACAGTAGTAGTCTTATAGTAATAGTACTAGAACTAGAGGAGTCGTAGTAACAGTAGTAGTCTTATAGTAATAGTACTAGAACTAGAGGAGTCGTAGTAACAGTAGTAGTCTTGTAGTAATAGTACTAGAACTAGAGGAGTCGTAGTAACAGTAGTAGTCTTATAGTAATAGTACTAGAACTAGAGGAGTCGTAGTAACAGTAGTAGTCTTATAGTAATAGTACTAGAACTAGAGGAGTCGTAGTAACAGTAGTAGTCTTGTAGTAATAGTACTAGAACTAGAGGAGTCGTAGTAACAGTAGTAGTCTTATAGTAATAGTACTAGAACTAGAGGAGTCGTAGTAACAGTAGTAGTCTTATAGTAATAGTACTAGAACTAGACGAGTCGTAGTAACAGTAGTAGTCTTGTAGTAATAGTACTAGAACTAGAGGAGTCGTAGTAACAGTAGTAGTCTTATAGTAATAGTACTAGAACTAGAGGAGTCGTAGTAACAGTAGTAGTCTTATAGTAATAGTACTAGAACTAGAGGAGTCGTAGTAACAGTAGTAGTCTTATAGTAATAGTACTAGAACTAGAGGAGTCGTAGTAACAGTAGTAGTCTTATAGTAATAGTACTAGAACTAGAGGAGTCGTAATAACAGTAGTAGTCTTATAGTAATGGTACTAGAACTAGAGGAGTCGTAGTAACAGTAGTAGTCTTGTAGTAATAGTACTAGAACTAGAGGAGTCGTAGTAACAGTAGTAGTCTTATAGTAATGGTACTAGAACTAGAGGAGTCGTAGTAACAGTAGTAGTCTTATAGTAACAGTACTAGAACTAGAGGAGTCGTAGTAACAGTAGTAGTCTTATAGTAATAGTACTAGAACTAGACGAGTCGTAGTAACAGTAGTAGTCTTGTAGTAGTCTTATAGTAATAGTACTAGAACTAGAGGAGTCGTAGTAACAGTAGTAGTCTTATAGTAATGGTACTAGAACTAGAGGAGTCGTAGTAACAGTAGTAGTCTTATAGTAATAGTACTAGAACTAGAGGAGTCGTAGTAACAGTAGTAGTCTTATAGTAATAGTACTAGAACTAGAGGAGTCGTAGTAACAGTAGTAGTCTTATAGTAATAGTACTAGAACTAGAGGAGTCGTAGTAACAGTAGTAGTCTTGTAGTAGTCTTATAGTAATAGTACTAGAACTAGAGGAGTCGTAGTAACAGTAGTAGTCTTATAGTAATAGTACTAGAACTAGAGGAGTCGTAGTAACAGTAGTAGTCTTATAGTAATAGTACTAGAACTAGAGGAGTCGTAGTAACAGTAGTAGTCTTATAGTAATAGTACTAGAACTAGAGGAGTCGTAGTAACAGTAGTAGTCTTATAGTAATAGTACTAGAACTAGACGAGTCGTAGTAACAGTAGTAGTCTTATAGTAATAGTACTAGAACTAGAGGAGTCGTAGTAACAGTAGTAGTCTTATAGTAATGGCACTAGAACTAGAGGAGTCGTAGTAACAGTAGTAGTCTTATAGTAATGGTACTAGAACTAGAGGAGTCGTAGTAACAGTAGTAGTCTTATAGTAATAGTACTAGAACTAGAGGAGTCGTAGTAACAGTAGTAGTCTTGTAGTAGTCTTATAGTAATAGTACTAGAACTAGAGGAGTCGTAGTAACAGTAGTAGTCTTATAGTAATAGTACTAGAACTAGAGGAGTCGTAGTAACAGTAGTAGTCTTATAGTAATAGTACTAGAACTAGACGAGTCGTAGTAACAGTAGTAGTCTTATAGTAATAGTACTAGAACTAGAGGAGTCGTAGTAACAGTAGTAGTCTTATAGTAATAGTACTAGAACTAGAGGAGTCGTAGTAACAGTAGTAGTCTTATAGTAATAGTACTAGAACTAGAGGAGTCGTAGTAACAGTAGTAGTCTTATAGTAATAGTACTAGAACTAGACGAGTCGTAGTAACAGTAGTAGTCTTATAGTAATGGTACTAGAACTAGAGGAGTCGTAGTAACAGTAGTAGTCTTATAGTAATGGTGCTAGAACTAGAGGAGTCGTAGTAACAGTAGTAGTCTTATAGTAATGGTGCTAGAACTAGAGGAGTCGTAGTAACAGTAGTAGTCTTATAGTAATAGTACTAGAACTAGAGGAGTCGTAGTAACAGTAGTAGTCTTATAGTAATAGTTCTAGAACTAGAGGAGTCGTAGTAACAGTAGTAGTCTTATAGTAATAGTACTAGAACTAGAGGAGTCGTAGTAACAGTAGTAGTCTTATAGTAATAGTACTAGAACTAGAGGAGTCGTAGTAACAGTAGTAGTCTTATAGTAATGGTACTAGAACTAGAGGAGTCGTAGTAACAGTAGTAGTCTTATAGTAATAGTACTAGAACTAGAGGAGTCGTAGTAACAGTAGTAGTCTTATAGTAATAGTACTAGAACTAGAGGAGTCGTAGTAACAGTAGTAGTCTTATAGTAATAGTACTAGAACTAGAGGAGTCGTAGTAACAGTAGTAGTCTTATAGTAATAGTACTAGAACTAGACGAGTCGTAGTAACAGTAGTAGTCTTGTAGTAGTCTTATAGTAATAGTACTAGAACTAGAGGAGTCGCAGTAACAGTAGTAGTCTTATAGTAATAGTACTAGAACTAGAGGAGTCGTAGTAACAGTAGTAGTCTTATAGTAATAGTACTAGAACTAGAGGAGTCGTAGTAACAGTAGTAGTCTTATAGTAATAGTACTAGAACTAGACGAGTCGTAGTAACAGTAGTAGTCTTATAGTAATAGTACTAGAACTAGAGGAGTCGTAGTAACAGTAGTAGTCTTATAGTAATGGTACTAGAACTAGAGGAGTCGTAGTAACAGTAGTAGTCTTATAGTAATGGTACTAGAACTAGAGGAGTCGTAGTAACAGTAGTAGTCTTATAGTAATAGTACTAGAACTAGAGGAGTCGTAGTAACAGTAGTAGTCTTATAGTAATAGTACTAGAACTAGAGGAGTCGTAGTAACAGTAGTAGTCTTATAGTAATAGTACTAGAACTAGAGGAGTCGTAGTAACAGTAGTAGTCTTATAGTAATGGTACTAGAACTAGAGGAGTCGTAGTAACAGTAGTAGTCTTATAGTAATGGTACTAGAACTAGAGGAGTCGTAGTAACAGTAGTAGTCTTATAGTAATGGTACTAGAACTAGAGGAGTCGTAGTAACAGTAGTAGTCTTATAGTAATAGTACTAGAACTAGAGGAGTCGTAGTAACAGTAGTAGTCTTATAGTAATGGTACTAGAACTAGAGGAGTCGTAGTAACAGTAGTAGTCTTATAGTAATGGTGCTAGAACTAGAGGAGTCGTAGTAACAGTAGTAGTCTTATAGTAATGGTGCTAGAACTAGAGGAGTCGTAGTAACAGTAGTAGTCTTATAGTAATGGTACTAGAACTAGAGGAGTCGTAGTAACAGTAGTAGTCTTATAGTAATGGTACTAGAACTAGAGGAGTCGTAGTAACAGTAGTAGTCTTATAGTAATGGTACTAGAACTAGAGGAGTCGTAGTAACAGTAGTAGTCTTATAGTAATAGTACTAGAACTAGAGGAGTCGTAGTAACAGTAGTAGTCTTATAGTAATGGTACTAGAACTAGAGGAGTCGTAGTAACAGTAGTAGTCTTATAGTAATGGTGCTAGAACTAGAGGAGTCGTAGTAACAGTAGTAGTCTTATAGTAATAGTACTAGAACTAGAGGAGTCGTAGTAACAGTAGTAGTCTTATAGTAATAGTACTAGAACTAGAGGAGTCGTAGTAACAGTAGTAGTCTTATAGTAATAGTACTAGAACTAGAGGAGTCGTAGTAACAGTAGTAGTCTTATAGTAATAGTACTAGAACTAGAGGAGTCGTAGTAACAGTAGTAGTCTTATAGTAATGGTACTAGAACTAGAGGAGTCGTAGTCACAGTAGTAGTCTTATAGTAATAGTACTAGAACTAGAGGAGTCGTAGTAACAGTAGTAGTCTTATAGTAATAGTACTAGAACTAGAGGAGTCGTAGTAACAGTAGTAGTCTTATAGTAATATTACTAGAACTAGACGAGTCGTAGTAACAGTAGTAGTCTTGTAGTAGTCTTATAGTAATAGTACTAGAACTAGAGGAGTCGCAGTAACAGTAGTAGTCTTATAGTAATAGTACTAGAACTAGAGGAGTCGTAGTAACAGTAGTAGTCTTATAGTAATAGTACTAGAACTAGAGGAGTCGTAGTAACAGTAGTAGTCTTATAGTAATAGTACTAGAACTAGAGGAGTCGTAGTAACAGTAGTAGTCTTATAGTAATAGTACTAGAACTAGACGAGTCGTAGTAACAGTAGTAGTCTTATAGTAATAGTACTAGAACTAGAGGAGTCGTAGTAACAGTAGTAGTCTTATAGTAATAGTACTAGAACTAGAGGAGTCGTAGTAACAGTAGTAGTCTTATAGTAATAGTACTAGAACTAGAGGAGTCGTAGTAACAGTAGTAGTCTTATAGTAATGGTACTAGAACTAGAGGAGTCGTAGTAACAGTAGTAGTCTTATAGTAATGGTACTAGAACTAGAGGAGTCGTAGTAACAGTAGTAGTCTTATAGTAATAGTACTAGAACTAGAGGAGTCGTAGTAACAGTAGTAGTCTTATAGTAATAGTACTAGAACTAGAGGAGTCGTAGTAACAGTTGTCGTCTTATAGTAGTCTTATAGTAATAGTACTAGAACTAGACGAGTCGTAGTAACAGTAGTAGTCTCATAGTAATAGTACTAGAACTAGAGGAGTCGTAGTAACAGTAGTAGTCTTATAGTAATAGTACTAGAACTAGAGGAGTCGTAGTAACAGTAGTAGTCTTATAGTAATAGTACTAGAACTAGAGGAGTCGTAGTAACAGTAGTAGTCTTATAGTAGTCTTATAGTAATAGTACTAGAACTAGAGGAGTCGTAGTAACAGTAGTAGTCTTATAGTAATAGTACTAGAACTAGAGGAGTCGTAGTAACAGTAGTAGTCTTATAGTAGTCTTATAGTAATAGTACTAGAACTAGACGAGTCGTAGTAACAGTAGTAGTCTTATAGTAATAGTACTAGAACTAGAGGAGTCGTAGTAACAGTAGTAGTCTTATAGTAGTCTTATAGTAATAGTACTAGAACTAGACGAGTCGTAGTAACAGTAGTAGTCTTATAGTAATAGTACTAGAACTAGAGGAGTCGTAGTAACAGTAGTAGTCTTATAGTAATAGTACTAGAACTAGAGGAGTCGTAGTAACAGTAGTAGTCTTATAGTAATAGTACTAGAACTAGAGGAGTCGTAGTAACAGTTGTCGTCTTATAGTAGTCTTATAGTAATAGTACTAGAACTAGACGAGTCGTAGTAACAGTAGTAGTCTTATAGTAATAGTACTAGAACTAGAGGAGTCGTAGTAACAGTAGTAGTCTTATAGTAATAGTACTAGAACTAGAGGAGTCGTAGTAACAGTAGTAGTCTTATAGTAATAGTACTAGAACTAGAGGAGTCGTAGTAACAGTAGTAGTCTTATAGTAGTCTTATAGTAATAGTACTAGAACTAGAGGAGTCGTAGTAACAGTAGTAGTCTTATAGTAATAGTACTAGAACTAGAGGAGTCGTAGTAACAGTAGTAGTCTTATAGTAGTCTTATAGTAATAGTACTAGAACTAGACGAGTCGTAGTAACAGTAGTAGTCTTATAGTAATAGTACTAGAACTAGAGGAGTTGTAGTAACAGTAGTAGTCTTATAGTAATAGTACTAGAACTAGAGGAGTCGTAGTAACAGTAGTAGTCTTATAGTAATAGTACTAGAACTAGACGAGTCGTAGTAACAGTAGTAGTCTTGTAGTAGTCTTATAGTAATAGTACTAGAACTAGAGGAGTCGTAGTAACAGTAGTAGTCTTATAGTAATAGTACTAGAACTAGAGGAGTCGTAGTAACAGTAGTAGTCTTATAGTAATAGTACTAGAACTAGAGGAGTCGTAGTAACAGTAGTAGTCTTATAGTAATAGTACTAGAACTAGAGGAGTCGTAGTAACAGTAGTAGTCTTATAGTAATAGTACTAGAACTAGACGAGTCGTAGTAACAGTAGTAGTCTTATAGTAATAGTACTAGAACTAGAGGAGTCGTAGTAACAGTAGTAGTCTTATAGTAATGGCACTAGAACTAGAGGAGTCGTAGTAACAGTAGTAGTCTTATAGTAATGGTACTAGAACTAGAGGAGTCGTAGTAACAGTAGTAGTCTTATAGTAATAGTACTAGAACTAGAGGAGTCGTAGTAACAGTAGTAGTCTTGTAGTAGTCTTATAGTAATAGTACTAGAACTAGAGGAGTCGTAGTAACAGTAGTAGTCTTATAGTAATAGTACTAGAACTAGAGGAGTCGTAGTAACAGTAGTAGTCTTATAGTAATAGTACTAGAACTAGACGAGTCGTAGTAACAGTAGTAGTCTTATAGTAATAGTACTAGAACTAGAGGAGTCGTAGTAACAGTAGTAGTCTTATAGTAATAGTACTAGAACTAGAGGAGTCGTAGTAACAGTAGTAGTCTTATAGTAATAGTACTAGAACTAGAGGAGTCGTAGTAACAGTAGTAGTCTTATAGTAATAGTACTAGAACTAGACGAGTCGTAGTAACAGTAGTAGTCTTATAGTAATGGTACTAGAACTAGAGGAGTCGTAGTAACAGTAGTAGTCTTATAGTAATGGTGCTAGAACTAGAGGAGTCGTAGTAACAGTAGTAGTCTTATAGTAATGGTGCTAGAACTAGAGGAGTCGTAGTAACAGTAGTAGTCTTATAGTAATAGTACTAGAACTAGAGGAGTCGTAGTAACAGTAGTAGTCTTATAGTAATAGTTCTAGAACTAGAGGAGTCGTAGTAACAGTAGTAGTCTTATAGTAATAGTACTAGAACTAGAGGAGTCGTAGTAACAGTAGTAGTCTTATAGTAATAGTACTAGAACTAGAGGAGTCGTAGTAACAGTAGTAGTCTTATAGTAATGGTACTAGAACTAGAGGAGTCGTAGTAACAGTAGTAGTCTTATAGTAATAGTACTAGAACTAGAGGAGTCGTAGTAACAGTAGTAGTCTTATAGTAATAGTACTAGAACTAGAGGAGTCGTAGTAACAGTAGTAGTCTTATAGTAATAGTACTAGAACTAGAGGAGTCGTAGTAACAGTAGTAGTCTTATAGTAATAGTACTAGAACTAGACGAGTCGTAGTAACAGTAGTAGTCTTGTAGTAGTCTTATAGTAATAGTACTAGAACTAGAGGAGTCGCAGTAACAGTAGTAGTCTTATAGTAATAGTACTAGAACTAGAGGAGTCGTAGTAACAGTAGTAGTCTTATAGTAATAGTACTAGAACTAGAGGAGTCGTAGTAACAGTAGTAGTCTTATAGTAATAGTACTAGAACTAGAGGAGTCGTAGTAACAGTAGTAGTCTTATAGTAATAGTACTAGAACTAGAGGAGTCGTAGTAACAGTAGTAGTCTTATAGTAATGGTACTAGAACTAGAGGAGTCGTAGTAACAGTAGTAGTCTTATAGTAATGGTACTAGAACTAGAGGAGTCGTAGTAACAGTAGTAGTCTTATAGTAATAGTACTAGAACTAGAGGAGTCGTAGTAACAGTAGTAGTCTTATAGTAATAGTACTAGAACTAGAGGAGTCGTAGTAACAGTAGTAGTCTTATAGTAATGGTACTAGAACTAGAGGAGTCGTAGTAACAGTAGTAGTCTTATAGTAATGGTACTAGAACTAGAGGAGTCGTAGTAACAGTAGTAGTCTTATAGTAATAGTACTAGAACTAGAGGAGTCGTAGTAACAGTAGTAGTCTTATAGTAATAGTACTAGAACTAGAGGAGTCGTAGTAACAGTAGTAGTCTTATAGTAATGGTACTAGAACTAGAGGAGTCGTAGTAACAGTAGTAGTCTTATAGTAATGGTGCTAGAACTAGAGGAGTCGTAGTAACAGTAGTAGTCTTATAGTAATGGTGCTAGAACTAGAGGAGTCGTAGTAACAGTAGTAGTCTTATAGTAATGGTACTAGAACTAGAGGAGTCGTAGTAACAGTAGTAGTCTTATAGTAATAGTACTAGAACTAGAGGAGTCGTAGTAACAGTAGTAGTCTTATAGTAATGGTACTAGAACTAGAGGAGTCGTAGTAACAGTAGTAGTCTTATAGTAATGGTACTAGAACTAGAGGAGTCGTAGTAACAGTAGTAGTCTTATAGTAATAGTACTAGAACTAGAGGAGTCGTAGTAACAGTAGTAGTCTTATAGTAATAGTACTAGAACTAGAGGAGTCGTAGTAACAGTAGTAGTCTTATAGTAATAGTACTAGAACTAGAGGAGTCGTAGTAACAGTAGTAGTCTTATAGTAATGGTACTAGAACTAGAGGAGTCGTAGTAACAGTAGTAGTCTTATAGTAATGGTACTAGAACTAGAGGAGTCGTAGTAACAGTAGTAGTCTTATAGTAATAGTACTAGAACTAGAGGAGTCGTAGTAACAGTAGTAGTCTTATAGTAATAGTACTAGAACTAGAGGAGTCGTAGTAACAGTTGTCGTCTTATAGTAGTCTTATAGTAATAGTACTAGAACTAGACGAGTCGTAGTAACAGTAGTAGTCTTATAGTAATAGTACTAGAACTAGAGGAGTCGTAGTAACAGTAGTAGTCTTATAGTAATAGTACTAGAACTAGAGGAGTCGTAGTAACAGTAGTAGTCTTATAGTAATAGTACTAGAACTAGAGGAGTCGTAGTAACAGTAGTAGTCTTATAGTAGTCTTATAGTAATAGTACTAGAACTAGAGGAGTCGTAGTAACAGTAGTAGTCTTATAGTAATAGTACTAGAACTAGAGGAGTCGTAGTAACAGTAGTAGTCTTATAGTAGTCTTATAGTAATAGTACTAGAACTAGACGAGTCGTAGTAACAGTAGTAGTCTTATAGTAATAGTACTAGAACTAGAGGAGTCGTAGTAACAGTAGTAGTCTTATAGTAATAGTACTAGAACTAGAGGAGTCGTAGTAACAGTAGTAGTCTTGTAGTAGTCTTATAGTAATAGTACTAGAACTAGAGGAGTCGTAGTAACAGTAGTAGTCTTATAGTAATAGTACTAGAACTAGAGGAGTCGTAGTAACAGTAGTAGTCTTATAGTAGTCTTTTAGTAATAGTACTAGAACTAGACGAGTCGTAGTAACAGTAGTAGTCTTATAGTAATAGTACTAGAACTAGAGGAGTCGTAGTAACAGTAGTAGTCTTATAGTAATAGTACTAGAACTAGAGGAGTCGTAGTAACAGTAGTAGTCTTATAGTAATAGTACTAGAACTAGAGGAGTCGTAGTAACAGTAGTAGTCTTATAGTAATAGTACTAGAACTAGACGAGTCGTAGTAACAGTAGTAGTCTTATAGTAATGGTACTAGAACTAGAGGAGTCGTAGTAGTTCGTAAAAGTTGCATTAGCTTTAGTAGATGTAGTAGTAGATGTAGTCGTAGTGGGAGTCACTGGGTGGGTTGAGTATATCGGGGGACACCAGAATGTCAGCAGTAGTAGTAGTAGTAGTAGTAGTAGTAGTAGTAGTAGTAGTAGTAGTAGTAGTAGTAGTCGTCGTTGTCGTCGTCGTCGTCGTCGTCGTCGTCGTCGTCGTCGTGGTGGTGGTGGTGGTGGTAGTAGTAGTAGTAGTAGTAGTGGTGGTAGTGGTGGTGGTAGTAGTAGTAGTAGTAGTAGTGGTGGTGGTGGTAGTAGTAGGAGGAGGAGGAGGAGGAGGTGGGGGAGGAGGGAGAGTAGATGTAGTTGCATCAGTGGTTATCAAGAGTAGCAGCAGTAGATCCTATTGTAGTTGTCAGTAGTACTAAGGCAACATACTGAAATATGTTAAAGAATTATACATGACTCTTTTACCTGAACGTTGGACGCACAGTACATACAGCAAGAAATAACGGATGACAAGTCTGGCTGTATTCCTGTCAGCAGTTAGGATGATGACAGTCAGCATTGGGGAGCAGTCCAGAGACCCCATAAAGCGTTCGTAACATTACGCCATTCGTAAGTCCACCGTAAAGTGTAGCGGGTACGATAGATGGATAGATCGATGGGTCGGGACCCAGGACATGAGAACAATCGAGCAGCTGCAGTACTAACCCTGTACTTCATCATCAGCTCAGTACATAGTCCGCCAGCATATCTACCTTTTCACACCTGGTATCAATTAGCTATTGAATATCAGTTGAATTTATTAGGGATGTTTCTAACATGCATTTCTGCATTGCCGAGGCTGTCTCCAGTAGAATAGCTGCTGCATCGGTGGCTACAATGACATATCAGTTTGTTGCTGAATGAATCAAGCTTCACTCGGCAATATTACAGATTGTTGCTTAGTAAATCTAATTTGACACGGATAACTGTAATATTATATACACTGGCTGAGTAATCAAGTTTGACACTGGGGTCACCTACGTCACACTGATGAATGATTGACGTTTATACCCCATTCAGCAATACTACAATGGTTGTTAAGCGACTAGAGCCAGGAGTGAATATTGGAAAAGTAAAAATCATGGCAAGTAACACCTGGTCCATTCATATACTTCACACATCTATTTCGTCCCTTACCCCAAAAGGAAGGTGTTTCTCGGGATGGACAAGGGTGGACATTCTTTGCACATATGTTCCATATATCCTGGGGTAGGTTACCCAATTTCGAGGCTTGTGTGAACATTGTAAGATAACTAGTCATTACATCTTACTTTTGTCACATCATACATGTGAACGTGCTTGGTCTGAGCCAAGTTAAGGCAACATAACACAGTACCACAATGAACTTATGACCGACACATGCACCTTGTGCGTGATAAGGGAACGCAACCTGAACTAGGCCACCCGGAACATCTGATGATAACAAATGTACAATGTGGTCCTTAAACGAGCAAGACATTTCTTACTCTTGTGTCCACCCGCCTCTCGTCTTCAACTAAATCATCTGAAAGAAGGATGTACTTAACAGAATTAAACCGTAGAGATAAATCGATTCGAAAAAATGTCAACTTTAAACCACTATGTCCAGAATAATAAGCTTGCTCCTTCAACACTTATCTGCACGGACGTCATCAAGGACAAGCATTAAATCAAACTGCTTTCATAGGTCCGCTAGGAGCCGATGTTGACTTTGTATAAACCCTGCAATAAAAGCCACATATTCAGGCTTCTTCCAATCCGCTTGTGGCTCCAGGTTCTAACTATTGCTGGTTCGATCGATTTCGGTGAGCTGTAGCCGCAGTGCTGCGGGTCGAGTTGAGCACTTTAATGTGTCGTTTTTTATTTCAGGATCAATCAACCCGCCCAAAATGTCACCCTCTCCCGCTCAATATGTGAAAAATACCCAATAATCTGTTAGAAGGAGGTGGTATGGTCTTTCGCAATTAAAACAGACCACCAACAAAACTATTTTGTTTTTTTTTGAAAGCTTTCCTCGTTTCGTTATTTATTTATGAGGCTGAAGTCTTCCCTGTAGCTATGTTCGTATGTAAGACGATACCTCGGATGTTCCTGTAATGTTATCTGAATTTGCAATTAAATTACAACCCAAGACATACCACTGTAAAACCTTGTACCGCAATCTGGTTTGAAAGTCGAAAGAATCTGGTTTAGAGACCAGATTTTGTGACTAGTATTTTCATCATTCTTCTTAAAACCTCAACCTAAAAAACTCGAAGACTGAGAACTGTTTCTATCCACCGCACCGATAAACATTTTAGGTGGGTATGACTCAAATATTCTCGTTTTGACTCACCTTCAATTATTCAGGGAATAATACGCCTTATATACGAGAGTGAGTCAAAGAGAGACTATAAACTGGTCAAATGGAATAAATACATGGATTCATTTGCCACTACAGCGTCGTTTCGGATGCATCCATCTCTAACATGGCATATATTTTCTTTCGCCCAAAGCTGTTGTTTGATTGGATGGCTATATTAATCGCCATCTTGACTTAAAAGACTCTAAACGATAATATGGCGGCGAATGGGTACAAGGTATTTAATAGAAAGAATTTGAATTCAAATTGATTTTTTGACGAGATCTGCTAAGGGTACACAAGTCACTCATCTGATATTCGGGACAAATGATCTCGGCTAAAGACAAGGGAGCAGGTCGAGCGTTCGATACATTCTTTGATTGCAGAAACAAACCCCTACATCCATAGAAAGCTACTGAATACATGTAAATACAGAAAATAACCCTGATGCAGATTTCAAAGGCAAAGGGGAACAAAATACAGGTGAAGACGTCACTCATGTAGCTTTTGAAAATTAAACATTGTTCTTCAGGTGAAACACATTCAACCGTTGCTTCTTTTTGCACACACACACACACACACACACACACACACACACACACACACACACACACACACACACACACACACACACTCACACACACACACACACACACTCACATACCAGTCTCTCATTATGGAATTTTGTCCCAAATCCAAGTTGGGAGATGGTCCCCTGAAATTTCAAGTGAAACCTACAGGAATGGGATTATCCATACTCAATGGAAATGTTGGATCCAAAACAAAGGCACATGCTCCTGACACACGCAAGGGCGGCAACTCTGCACAACAAGCTGCGGTACCTTAAACGATTGGAAATTCCTAGACTCCCACAGTGCTGTTGCTCATGATCTCCTCGAAATCATACAATCGACTACGCTGTTGACAGACATTTCTCGTGAATATGGAGGAGTTCTGTTGAGCAGGAACGGGATAGGGGTTTATACTTCTGAACCTTAAATGCCTGGATTTGAACTCATATAACCCTACGGAGAATAATCATATCGATAAATATATAGCTAGATATAATCGAAAGAAAGTGTGTGACTGAGTGGAGTTTACGTCCCTTTTAGAAATATTCCAGCGACATCGAGGTGGGGCACGCCAGAAATGGGTTTCACATATTGTGCCCATGAAGAACCCGTGTCTTCAGCGTGACCACCGAACGCTTTAACCACAAGGCTACCCAGATGCAAAGACTATTTAAAATTCGCAACATATGACAGCACAGCAAACGTAATTAGTGAAGAAAATCTGTACTGGCAAACTGACGTTGACCTAGTTAAGGAAAATCGGAATATCGATCATGTGGAATGTACATACATGCCTTAATGAGTGAAATATCACATCGGTGCAACAACGTTACGTCGGCTGTCGTCAAATTCAATAGATCACGAGAAGGATAATTTGGAGAACACTCTCACAACCATGGCCCTGCTAGCTGTAACACCAAACCCCATCGAGCATATGTACTTCGGCTTGCACTGCTGTAGGCTTTGAGTTTAACAATGGTTGTCATTGTAGGGTGGCTTCTAATCAAATCCTGACCCCGAAGCCCACTAATATACCTACAATACGCAGTGTTTGGTTCAGAATAAACATTATAACACATCTGCACTGATTGTGTGTGCCGTCAAGCCCCGGGTTTAAAGTGATGAGGCTCAATGAAATAACCATCCGCCTCAGGGGATATAGTTCCAGTTCGTCCGAGCAGCGTTCGACATCTCTCTTCCTGTTCTCTGGTCTGGAGCTCATCCATCAGCTTTCTCTTCCGCGTCAGGTGAAACAGCTTGTACGATAGGCACGACCACCTCGCCATGACAACATAGGAACTACTTTTGTGGATTTCCACTCTCTGGGACAATGATGAATATTCTTCAAGAAATACATATCCTGCTGCCAGTAGAGATTGCAAGAGTAACTACTTATTCATGGGGTATAAAATATCTGAGACATATTACATTCTAATTTCATTTCAATACTTTTTGGATTTGCATTTGTATCCTAACTAGACAATTCCATGAATATGATCAGAGCATTTACAAAATATCTAATAAAAAGGTGTAAAATTATTCAAGTATTCCATTCATATACTCTTGTAAGTATCTTGAATATATTAGTTACGTTATAACACATGTCTCTTAGCTCAAACGTTTAAATTACAGAATGATGTGAATATAATATAAACAAAATGAATGTATGTGCATCGCGATCGTTTAATTTGACCTTGTGGAGAATATAAATACATTGTTGACGCAATAAACATTGGTACCCTGACCTCATTTCCAATAGAATAGCCAGACTGATCTGTACAAATCCCATTTTTGCCTACGGAAATATATATCCTTTCCTTGCCATGAAATGAAATAGCAGTACCTATTTATACAGACGCAAACGACAGATTTTAAATATTTAATGCTAAACAATTGGCTATCTCGTGAAACCTGCTATCACAGAAGACGAAGTATGAACTAATCCCCAATTCCAATAATGGCTCCAGCGTGTTGACTGAAGGATAGTCGTAGAAGAGTAACACTTACGCGACTTGTAACATGCGTGTGGGGAATAGCTTCTGGTTTCAGCCGAGTGGGCGGAGAGAAGTTCTAATGAAATCGAAGGTATTATTTTGCTATATGAAAACAATATTTCTGTTCAGCACAATGCCATCTAACATACGATGTGTCTGGGTGTCGACAACTTGGGCCTAAACCCCGCTGTTGAATCAATATCTAAGGAGTCTATGGTTGAAAAACAGATGATGAAAGGTTTACGGGCGAACTTTGTGTGGTTTATAATACCCAATCAGGACGCTCATTTCTGAAAGTCAGTCAGCAGTTAATTTCTAAAAACATGTATTGTTAAAGGGTATGTTCTATATTCGATAATGTCTTTCTAATAGATAGACAGAAACGTTTTTCAAACTTAACAAATATGCCTGGGACTGCATGGTGTGCTAAACCAGACTGCCGTTGCTGATGATTTGTGTTACACCTATACCTATCTAAAACAGACACGTAGCATAACAACAGATTACTATTCTCTGACACTGACGACCGACATTAGAATTTCCATATATCATAGTAACGATAAAGGATATGCTTTGCATTTAAGAGTGTCTTGTAGATGATCAACAGACGAATTCCAACGATCACTTACAACCTTGGTTCAGTAGACGCTACATTTGACTCAACAAACTGATGATGAGTGGACACAATTTATAGAGCTCCAGAGGCACCTTCAGTAATCAAATGTTTGAAATGT
The DNA here is from genome assembly GCF_037392515.1 of Haliotis asinina. NCBI lineage: Eukaryota > Metazoa > Mollusca > Gastropoda > Lepetellida > Haliotidae > Haliotis > Haliotis asinina. The sequence goes on along the minus strand of NC_090282.1, from coordinate 32,149,442 downwards.
TTGAGCATTCTATTCTGGTGAGTAATATAATAGTACTATAAATTAGAGTTTGAATGGTCGATGGTCAACTTAAATACCATTTTAATGCGAACTATTGTTCTTTGAAATTGGATCATCCGATAGACACGAGAGAGAGGGAGAGAGAGGGGGGGAGAGAGGGTTTTCACAACTGATGTTTAGTGTAATGCTTAAACTACCGGTACTACTATAAGCTATGGAGATACAGACCCGGTTTAAACGTCCGACACACAATCGTATGATATAGTTATATCACGTCTCTGCATATGGCCAGCATAAGGTTACACGAAATATACCCTGAAATATACACATGACAATACCTACATTATGCTCCATACAGCAAATCCCTCAACATCAACCCCGACATAATAAGACCATACTAGACATAGGGCAGCAGGCGTGGTAATTCGAATAATGTCATAAAATCTCATTGAACTTCGTTCTAAATATGTCATAAAATGCAATAAGGATGTGAAACAAATATGTAAGACTTGTGGAGTTTTACAACGGGACCAGCTCCTGGCAGCGGAGGACAATTCTGACATTGTTCTGGCATAGCCCAGCTTCCATGGCATTTAGAGTAGAGTCATTGTTGGCCGCCATCACCTTCCCACAGATCCTGAATAATGTAGCACACTGTAAAACTATACAACACAGAGTAGCGGAATCGATCCGTAAAACAAATTGAAAATAGCACATAGATTCAGCAGTGACGGACTGATCCGGTAGACGTGAGAAGAATCACTCAATACGCTATCACAATTGGAATATTACCAATCATATTTATGAGGGCATGTCTAAACATTGATCCATTAGGAAACTGATTTCATTCTAGTTTCGGGGTAAATGATCATTCTCATGTTAAACGCTTCCATCAACTCCATATGGTTGTTCTGGTTAGAAGAAGTCATTTTCTTAACGTTACAACAAATCCGTCACCTGTGCTTAAAGAAGTAGGCATCACGTTTTTCACCCCAAACAACCCGATTTCAAATGCTCCTCACATTTACTGCATTTGCCAAAGCTTTGTTTAGGTATTAAACAAATAACTACTGATGTTGTAGCCATGATATGTACTTCATGTGACCTGTCAATAATGAAAGCTCGGCTGCAACTATGCTACCATACCACAATCAATCAGATCAGGATCACGACCGTTTGTAGAAGACAATGTTGCCGCATGAATGCATGAAGAAGTTATTCTAATACAGAAACATGAATGATATATGCAGTTAGTACTATATGCTAACATGCGTAAATATATGCAGTTATCACTATATAATAATATGAGTAATATATGCAGTTACCATTATACAGTAACCTGAGTGGAATAAGCAGTTATCAAAATACAGTAGCACGGGTAATATAGGCAGTAGCACGAGCATTAAAAGCCACAGGCATCAGTGCAACATATTCCATACACACCGTTGTTGCCTTAATGTGGAAGCAGTTATACAGGGCCATAAGTATCGGTGCAACACATTCCGTGAGTTTTGTTGTTGCTATTATAAGTCATATACAGAGTCATAAAAACAAAGCAACATTTTTCATATTTGCTGTTGCCTGAATGACCATAGTTTAAGCTTGAGAAGCATGTTGTATAAACACTGCTGCAACAGAAATTCCTAAAACGTTTGTAGCAGAATTTGGCTGTGGACAATTATTTTCATATTCTGTTGACGTTGCTGGACACAAACTGTCATATATCCATAAAAATTATAATCCGAGCATCTATTTTGTTTGTTTTTTTAAGTCCAATATTTAGTGCACTGAGGTCTTGTTGTCATGGAAACCATTACTCGCATGCAGTACCAATGTAATAATAAACGTGAGTGAGTGATCTGTGAGAGCACGCATGAGCGATCATCACCAATGGATTAAGCGTTGCATGAACCGCTACTGTCAGTAAGGCATGGTATCATAAGCAGCAACGTAGAATATAAGCAAAAATACAGCATGGCAGTTTGTGTTAGAGTCACGTGTCGTCATGATCAATAATGCAGCATGGTAAATCGCATCAATATGACATGTTATCAAGAAAAATAATACAGCATGTCAGTTTGTGTCAGAATGAAATGTTATCATGAGCAATAATGTAGCATGGCTGTTTGAATCGGTCTGAAATGTTATCATAAACTATAATACAATATGGTAGCTTGCGTCATAATACAACATAGTATTTAGAGTGGGTATAAAATGTTATCATGAGCAATAAGGCAACCTGTCAATGTAATCTATACAATACGCTATTGCGGGAAATAATACAATGAGTCAGCAAGTTTTTGTCAGCACGAAATGTTATCATGAGTGATATTACAATATGGCAGTTTGTGTTCCTGTGACAAGATATCATGAGCAATAATGCAGCATGTCAGTTTGCATCAATATGACACGTTGTCATGAGTAATAATACAACATGGCAGTTTGCGTCAGTATGACATGCTGCCATGAGCAATAACGTAGCATGAGAGTTTGTGTTAGAGTGACATGTTATCATGAGCAATAATACAACAAAGTATTTTTCATCATGGTCTATTTTCATTAGCAATGATGCAGCATTTCCGACGGTATCAGTTTGTTACCAAAAGCAGTAATGCAGCATGGGTGTCTGGTCAAGCATATAGTTTGTGTCTGAACCAGACAAAGGTATGACAATCACAATGTTTGATAGCATTGGTAACGATTTCTACACGTTGGCTAACAATCAGCATGGTCATCCATCGCAACTAGCATATAGATCAGAATGCTTGACTCAGGCAAATGTGTACATGGTCATCAGATGTCTTGTGTGGTCACTCAGTCCGAATGGTTGGCCTAGCGAGACTAGCGAGACAGTGGTTCACATGACAGACATCGCAATGTGTTCGTATAATAAGGATTTATAGCCTTTAGAAACCTTATAAAAAGTTGTGACATCGCAGCCATGTAGATCACGCTTTTGCTACTCTCGCATAAACTCCAATTCCGAATATCAGAAACCTGTCCCTATCCCACATTCACGAGTACACATTCAGTGACATCATCAACTCGATAAAGCTGTTAATCTTCTCGAAGGCAATGCCCGATTCACGAATACCAGTTACATTCATACACAATCCCAAAACCTGATTATCTGAATTTTGTCCTTAAATCTCACATACTACCTATAACAGAAGCTGTACAGTAAACACACGCATGGAGTTTGCCATTAATCATTTACCCCTAGGACAGCCAGCTTGCACTGCACGACCAGCTCGCACCACACGAAACGGGTCGCTGCTTTGAAATTTTCCACCTGTGTGCACTAGAAGTATATCTTTCTAATCGAAATTGTCTACAAAACGTCACCAAAAGCGCGACCAGCACAACAGTGTTGAATTACAAACGGCATATAAAATCAATACTTCTCTTGCCATTACAAGCATATGTGGCATCTAATATCACAGATATAATAAGGTTTTAAAGCAGTGCCTGACAAAATATTTATGACAACGTTGTAACATGAACGCCCATTTTAGAATACAAAATACTGGTGCATTGTGCCTGATGCCTTCGACACCCCGAGATCCTTGATGTGTAAGCCAAGATCCTCGAATGTTTTCACAATCCAGAAATCCTGCCAAACCCTGCTTAAACCTTGTCTCTCGCCGTGTATACTTTCACATGCATCACACTACCATATGTTATTAATGATGAAGCAACGTAATTAACCATACAAAATATGCTCCATTTGAAAATACCGTACGAATGACGTATCTTTGGCATGTAAGCGCCCAGGGCATCGATGTTGTAACCGGCTTGGTGTTTACAACAAAATGTCGTCTGCTGTAATCTGCCTCGAGATCAACAACAGATTTCCACCTACATTCATGTCTAACAGAACACGGCGTGTAGCTGATTTCAGACCAATAATATGGAAGGGAACACCTGCTATTTCGTTTATATCCTCGCACATGACATCATCATTTGTGCATTTGGGTTTATCGAATCGGAACCAGTAACACTGCTACACAGTATAATAGGAAGTCTGAAACACCACGTTGTAAACGGAATTATTCAATGAAAAATAATCACATTACCTTGCTGAATATCGTTATCCGGTAAATGCGTAACCTGTCGTCTGCATCTATTGCCTCCTGTTTGTGTCGTCTGCCAACATGGAGGCCATGTTTTGACAGCTACTGGGAAAACGAACCTGATCTAAATTCCTTTAGTCCCACATCAGCAGTTGAAATCAATAGAAGGGTCTCGCGTCCTCATACACTGAATCGACTGCTGAAACTGCACAATCGCCATCAATCTGACCCGGTACAGTCACGGCGCGACAGACAGATGGACACACAAGTTAAGCACATCCATGCTTCGCCATCGACAAGAGAAGATGTCCGTAGCCAAATTGACACAAATTCTGCTTCCATTCCTTCACAAGTTCAAGGATGTTCGGAAGGACCACACGAAAGAGTTTAATTTATGCACCATCTATGGAACATGTTACTACCAATACTGGGAAACCTTTGCTTCACAAGGTCACTCGATACAAGACCAATATTTATGCATCAATAAAAACATTTAGCCCCGATCTGCAGCATCCCCTTACTAGAAAAGAAGCGGTCTACGTCTGAAATATAAATTTTAATTTATGCACGCATAGAGTGTTTAGACATAGGGAAAGTGTAGAATGGGCTACTGTGATGCTGACGTTTGGAGCGTTGGTGCAGGGCCTGTATGCCCCAGGGTTGTCATTGGGACCCCGGGTAGAGGTAGATGGCTTGGCGAAGATGCGGAATAGCTTATATAAGTCTACTTTGAATGAATATATTATGGTAATGGTAGAAGATGACAGGTGAGGAAGTCGGAGCTGAAGGCTAAAGGGAATCAGCATCGCCATACAGACTGGCTAATACAATTTTGCCCTAATAAGTCCGTCTTTTAGTCTCTTCTAGGGGATGAGATGACGATCACCTCATAATGAGGAATCAATGCCCTGATCTGACGGCGAATAGCATGGTGTTGGGGGAGGTGAAAGAGGAGGTGGTCGCCAGCTTCAGTCCCCGATATGGAGGCAGCAGACGATTTGGGGGAAGATGGCGGAACTCGGAAGACTGAGAGTCAGGAATAAACCTTACCTGTGGGTATAAGAATTGTAAGGGAATCCAGTGTTCCTCCACTCTGGCCTTCTCTCGTCCTCTGGTTCCTTACAACACGGTGTCGCCCGGGCTGGTCACGTGATCAATTATGGCGGTGACGTCGTGCCACTCATTAAGTCGGTATTGTAGTCCAGTAGGGAAGCTTGAGGCGTTCTCCACAGATCCCGGAACCAAACCTGCACCACGGACTGAGATAGACGCCCTGGACTGGAATCAGTCGAGCGGAACGTTCCTCATCGATCGCTTCATAGAGACAGGATGAGGCCAGACTTGTTCAGTGGCCACCATTGGCTAATCTGTCCCCTTGCCTGTTTCGCCATTATACAGTGCCAGGGAAAGGTGCTACTGCGCATGCTGGTGCCATAGGAAGCCATGCAGGCTGTCCATACTTGGGTGTTTGTGCGACACGTTCAGGTGATTAGGAATATCGATTGGTGACAATTCCTCACACAGAACGTAGTGCTTGGGGGACAGCGCAGAGTCTAACAACCGGAGCTGTGGATCTTCACACTTAAAGTAGGAGTTCGAATCCTATTAGAGAAACGTGTTTTGAAGATTGCCTATGTTGTCTTATACGTTTAGACGGGTGTCTAATGAATCGCTTCTCAAATTCTTCTTTGTGTCAGATGAACTAGGCTTTTCTTGCGTATATGGGACACAGATTCCTAAAAGTATCAGGAATACAGTTTCATCACCAGGTGTAAACGATGATGTTGGAAGGGGTTCGTGAGTGAGTATGCTGTTACGCCGCTTTAAACAATGTTTCAGCAATAATACGGCGGAAAATGACACCATAAATTACGTCCATATGGGGAATAGAATCAGGACCTTCGTCCTGACGAGTGAGCACCTTACACACTTGGCAACCCCATCGCTTCTAATTTTTCGAATTGGATTGGAGTGTACGTCTAATGTTGACGTGCTGAAATGATGCTGAAGTGCGATGCGGGCAGAGATGATATTAGCATAATGCATAACGAGACCAGGCGCGATGCCTTGTCAACATTGGTCAAGACTGGTTAACGGGAACACTCCTGTCATATTGGACGTTATTTTTTAAAAAAGAAAAAAAAATAACACAAAAAAACACAAACAAACAAACAAATCAGAAAGTATTGTGCTTAAAGTTTGCACATACATAATTGGACAAATACAGCCCTTAAAACCACAACAGCCTTCTCTTCAATCTACTTAGCTGTGTGATTTAATGTTCTAATACAGGTGTAAGACCTCCCTCCCCTCCCCCCCCCCCCCAACTCCTTTACACCCTCCCTTACTCACTCACTCACTCACTTCGCATATGACAGTTATAGGATCCTCATTGATAATATGCCCTGATAGTGTTTCAGTAGCCCTATGTATATAGGACAATTTCTTATCCCATGATGATGAAAGAATTATGTTTAATGTGACTATATTTGGATAATGGACGAGTCGGGTTTAACGTAGTTGTGAAAAGTATTTCAGTATGTAAGCGTTCGTGAAGGAAAGCCCAAAGTGATCCTGATTTCAGACGTTTATCGCATAGATGGAAAAAAATGAGCAAGGGTATGGTGCTGACAACCAAAGGAACACATACGGATTCGAACCCACAACTATAGGCTATCCAGACGTGTCCAAGGGACGTAACTCTACATCTCAGATGACCGGGTCACCCGTGCCCCCGAGACCTCGACGATGAAGACATCTAATCACAGTGCAGTGATCGTTACTGTCGTGTCCTGAACAGAAGAGAAAATTACTGAGGTTTCTATCAATGCCGTGATCGCGTCTGACCCCTGCATCCTGTTCACAGTGAGGAACATCTTTTCCAGTTGAAGCCCTACTTGCAAGGAATGGTACACGAGTGATCAAACAATATCGATTTATCGCAAGTATCCATGGCCGAATGGCAAACCACTGATGATAAATAAAAACATATGATGAGAACCGTACCCGAACACGGCTTACACTGAATGAGTGTGGTTTTACACCGGTTTGAGTAGTATTCCAGCAACGGAGGGGGGCGCCAGAGTTTCACACATTGTACCCATGTGGGGAATAGAACCCGGGTCTTCAGCGTGACAAGCTGACACTATAACCACTAAGCCATCCCACATACAAAAGGTCCCTTTATACAACCACACATACAAGAAATATATCAGCATTCAATAACTATTTCTTGTTTGTTTCCGCCCTTGCTAACACCAAACAGGGATGTTTACTTATTTTTGCCAAATCGAAGCTTGTTTGCTAATCATCAACGAACTACAAACCCTTTCAATATGCAATAAACAACATCAGCTGAAGACACAATCGGTTGTTTCGTTCCGTCCATACGTTTAGGAATCACTGTCAAAGAGAGATGATACCAGATGTTCGCGAAAAGGTACGCAACCGTCATAACAAATGAAAGGGCAAGTCAGCTGTTTGTCTGAAAAATAGGGGAACGTATGGTACAAGTCATAATAGGGAATTGCATCGGACGTTTTGGCACAGATGCGTCAAACTTGAAAATATCCTCTACATGTCTTTTTGCAGTCTTTGTTGTGGCCTTGAACGGTGCAACCCTGATCAAACAACTTCTGAAGAAGAATAGCCTAGCGGTCTTTGACCTTGTTTTCGTAAAAACTAGATTTCCTCATGCAGTTTGTAGTTTGCACACAGTTTGCAAAAGGAGTCCAGAGATGAGAACCTGAACCTGGGTTAATCGACACTTGATTGGGTTGTAGGGAAAATGATGTGGTTGAGGGACTGTGAGACAGGCTATTGGACGTGTTGACGATACACGTGTTATTGTAGTACTTGGTTCTGAACTGTCGTCACAAGAGAAGGAATACATATTTGTTCGAGGGCGATGTGTTTTCAACGGGAACTATTTAGCCCTGTTTGAACCTGGAGTTTCTGCTACTGTTCAGCCCAGTAACATTTTCATAAGCTTTGCAATGCTTTTAGGTCAAGTTGGTAAAAAGTCCTAACTGGCAAAAGGTACTGCGGGATCATTTAACTGACGGATGTGACTGTTGAATAAAGAAATCTCGATCTTTTAAGTTAAAAACTGAAGATGCACTTACAACTGCCAAATGCCAAAATGCGCATTCCACTTTCTAATTGTATTCCTGGTGACGGGAGTATTTGAATTGTGATACCTTGAAAAATACACATACAAAAAACATACAAAAAACAATTAATATCTAAACGCTAACTGAAATGAAATGCAACAAGAATCCATTTGGTTAATGTGAAACGTTGGAAGAAGATATCGACGAAACGTGACGGAAGCACAATTTCACGGACTGACGACCATTTGTAGAAGATTCTGTTTTTGCTTCGGCAAACTGACCGAATCAAGAAAGTTAAGTTTGAGAGAACCCTTCAAACGGGGATGAGGGGAGCGGAGTGAGCTCTGTGTGTGTGAGAGGGAGGGGGGTTCTGGCAATTTGATCCTGTCCAAAAGAATGATACAGAACTATATTTTGTTTGTTTATTGCATGTTCATTATCATTTGATACAGTCTTCTTTCAGATAACGCAGCACCTGCACAGAGATCGGTTAACATTCGATCATAGTCTGACTGACAGGTTACTGTCAGGCGTATGGTGGTTTTCATCTAGTTCTGGAGACGGAAGTTGCTGTATTCCCACGAGGCGGAACTGCATCTGTGCAGTTTGCTATGTTGAACGTTTGTTTTCTGGAAAACTAATCGGTTCTTATCTCACTCAGACTCTGGAACAGGACGGACAATGGGTGCCAGAAATGTTTCTCATTTGGTAGTTATTGGTGATTGCTAATGTTGTTTGCGCTCTGAAGGTCGGACCGCGCCCATGTTTTGTAGTGGTTGGAGCGTCCGTCCGGAGAGTTGATTCGATCCCCGGCCATGCAATGCCAACAGACGTTAAAGATCACATATACTCTAGGGGGTACAAATACATAATTAAATGATTTATAACATCATTTTAAATTAAAACCCATCATTAGAACTACTCATTTTGACATTTAAGTTCCTTAAATCGATCTTTTTGACAACAGTGCACAATTCTCTCAGGCGAACGAAATTTCAACCAATCAGAAGGGCGCGCCTCCGTGACGTAATATGGGGTATGCCCATGCATCTGGACTGCTGTAGTCAAGTACGTTTCCGGGGATAGATGATCTTGTTTCTAGGTTTGTCTAAAACTGCAATCGTGATAATTGTTCTGACAAAATGAAAGCTTTATGTATTTACAATCTACTGCCACTTAATTTTGTCACCGGATTTGCATATTTTCCGAGATACAACTTGTTTTCATAGACCATTCTATCAAAATTGCTTGTTGTCTTAATGGTTGCAATTCGTTCTGTTATAAGCTGTGTTATGCAAACTCTTTTTGGTCATGATTCAAAAACATATTGAACTACGAGTAGTAAGTAGTTTTGATCTTTTAACTTGACGAAACCAAACCGTAATCTAACTGATTCTCAAAGTTTAGACCGTGACGCCACAATTGTGAAAAATGGCCACGCCCTGTCTCAAACATCCGCCAGTCCGAGAATAGATGCTGTTTAGCATTGTTTTTGCATTTCATTGCTTACAACATGTAACAGTTTCACTCTTGGAAGCGAGGTGGGCCCTTCAATATTATTGTTACTTACCTCGATCGCCTCCGAGGAAGAAATCCTTATACTATACTATACTATACTATACTATACTATACTATACTATACTATACTATACTATACTATACTATACTATACTATACTATACTATACTATACTACTAGACATTTGTATTGTGCTGATATCCAGTTAGCCAGTTCAACTGCTCAAAGGCGCTTTGTTTTCCCTCGATCATTGGATGTCCATCACAACGGCACATTGTATTTTCAATCTGAACTCCCTGGGACACCGAGTTAATGTGGCTTCCCCTCCTTCCCAGGTACCCATTCACAGCTGGGTGGACTGGGACACATAGTTTACTGCACGTTGCTGTACCCGCAACTAGGTGTATGCACGTGTTCATGTGGCCACCATCTGGTCATCTACCAACGGATTCGTGAGTTCTTTTAACACAGGGGGTGTGACAACACTGAAAGAGTCTGCACACAAAGCTGACTCCAAGGTTTTTACACCCGGTCACAGGTGGGCTCGATCCCGGCACCCCCAAGCTCGCTGGGTTATAAGCCTGGCGCCTTAGCTCGCCCACCGCGCCCCCAGACAACTGGCCCACTGCGACCCCCAGACAGCTCGCCCACCGCAATGTTACAAGTTGTGTCAAGACAAAATCCTTTTGGTAATCAATCATGTACTAGTAAGCACTTTTGATATTTTTAACTCTATGAAAACAAATCTATCTTGAAAGCGAGGTAGGTATCCATCCACACGATTTAAGATGTACAGGCTTCTACAACGCTTGCTTCGCACTCACAAACCACATATTTAGCACTAACTGTGAGGGGTCCCGTGGAAATCTGTGCATGGTGACACCATCATTCTTGAAGAATTTGACGGCAGGCTTTGTTGACGTCGAGAAATGAATAAATTGACGAACTTGTTACCTACCTGAAAAGCCTTCCTCACATGACGTCACTGCGGTTACCTGCAGGGCTCTGGCGACAGAGTTACGTAACCTGTCAGTGGTTTCGTTGGCGGGCCAGAGCGAAGGAGGCGACTTTTTGGAAACTTTTAATCGCTTGGTATCAATTAACCACGCGGGTTTTTTAAGAAAAAAAATGGTGTTCCTCTTAAGACTAACCACAAGTCTTTCACTTAATAGCTCAGTATTAGTTACCCACGTTTTTTTTAAAAAAAATGCTGTTCCGCTTAAGACTAACCACAAGTCTTTCGTATGTAACGGTTAAAAGAGTACCAAAAAATGTGAGTTTATTCGTTCTTTAAAGCATGGTGCTTGCTGGTCCCTGCCTGGCTCTCGACGTTAACGGGTGCAACAAGGACTGGCCGGCTCGGAGTATCTTGTGTCTGAGTTGGATATTCATGCTTCACTGCGGCATGAAATCTCTGTGAGCTAGGACTAGAAAACCAGCTTAAATCTGGGCTAGTACAAACAGCCACACATACACACTCATGCAAGTCGCCATATGAGCGAAATGTTCTTAAGTACGACGTTAAACCTCATTTCACCTCATGGCTGAAGGTCGACGTTATCTAAACACTGACGGCCTTTTCCTTGGAACTATGGTAATTTCCTTTGGTAAGTATCTTTTGGTAAGAATCACTCTTGTGCGTATTTTATGAGGCATTTACTTTGAAACTGGGTATAGTTGACATATCCTTTGATAAATAACAATAGCATTTGCGTGTATCATATGAGGCCTTTTCTCATATCCTTTGATAAACAAAACTACCCTTGTGCGGGTGTCGTGCTGATCCTATATGCTAGTGTCTGATCTTTCCTTGGCTAAAACTATTCTTGTTGGTGTGTCATACTGAAAAGAATAAACTGTTTCATTTCAACCCATCACGATGTATGTGCTAAACAACACAGTGAATTTCCATCTGAATCAAAACTACTCGAGTAAACCTATCCTTGAGTGTGCCATGTGTCTTCCTTTAAAACGAACACCTGCTGTATCGAATAGCCAGTGCCGTTAAATGGATAGATATTCTGTGCCCAAAGGACCTGCCCAGAGGATAGCACATTGCACTGTTCTGTTTAATGATCAATCAGACTCAACAGAATGTCTGACTAAATCAATTCTTTGCCACATGGTTCCTTGACACTCCAGCTGAAAAGTCTGACCTTTAATGTTAAACAGATGCCATATCCATTGATCATGACAACAGGTGTCGCACGCTCAATTGACGGTAACCGGTGCCAAGTATTTTCGTGTAGTACATTCTTTATTGTCATACAAATGATTTGCCAATGTCCGCTAGAAACGATCATTCAAAATAGATATAGATCATGCACACATGACAGAGAAATAAAAGTTTTGGTTTTATAAATATTTAATTATGTTGTTTAATGATACACCCCTGAAGCAAACAGCAATGTGTACTGTAATGCTGTAATTAGCCATGAGGCGTATCGCCGTTGGGGGTTGTGCTGTAAGTTCATCGCCCTTGTGAAACATGCTAACCGTATTAATCTTAACTCTTCAAAATAAAAAATAAATAAAAAAAATAAATATGAAAGTATAAAAAAGCAAAAAAAGGAAAGAAAGAAAGAAAGAGGAAACGAACGGGACAAATATAAGGAGATGTATGAAACGTATTTAACTGTATGGTCGGTGCAGTGATAAAGGAAATTCGACACACGGATGACTGAACGTATTGTTGTCATTATCAACATTAATTCAGTTTACTTGTAGCATATGTGAGGACAAAAGGGTACGGTAAAGGCACCAAGGTGATCGTAAGTCACTAATATAACCTAAATTCAATGTTAAAGAATGGCAAGTAAGGCTAACCTTAGTAACGACTGAACGGTTCTTGAAAGGAGACCCACTCCTTGCAGCCGTCACTTCTCGACACCACCTTGGAACGAGTTGCTCAAGTCGTCGGAGTTGCGTTAGGGCAGTTCCTTGCTATTCCTCCTACAACGCATTGGCAATATCTGCAAGTGTTAGGAGAAGAAGCAGACGTCTACGGACGCATCAATCATGTTCGTCCATACATGCTCGATCGGGTTCAGAACAAGCGATTTGGAAGGACATTGACGTTTGCACTGGCGAGAGACAGGCACGTGTCACACGAGCTGTGTGGGGTCGAGCGTTGTCATGTTGAAACAGCATGTGGAATTAGATGAGGGCGCATGATTTGGTGAATTTAGCGATTGGCTGTAAGATTGTGACTGGCTTTGATCAACCTGTCTCGGACATGGCTCCCCACACCATGACGCAACTGTCACACAAAATTCCCCCAACTATCGGCGAAAACGTTCGTGTCAACGTCAACAGACATGTTGTCTCCTATCCCGTTGCCGCAGGAGGATACGCGATTCATCGCTCAACCAGATGCTCGATGCCTATACCCAGTTGCACCATGGGGCACAACGTTCTTGGTGTAGTCGTGTCACAGATACAGGGCAGGACTGGTCACTCTTGGTCTCCCACTTATGGGACGATCTTGGGTCGAAGTGAAGCGGGTATATGGATGCCATGATCGAGATACGGTGTTCTGGTGGATGTGGAAGTGGCTTGCTACCTCAGAGTGGTGCTCCCCTGATACTAAACGTGTAATGGCGATATTTCGATCTTGACTGTTGTATCTTCGTTTACGTCGTAAATGTAATGAATTATTGAATTTAGTTTGGTCTCTGATAGTCAGGTTTGCTGCCCGTGTGTCCGACACATGCCACGTGCACTGCTCGGAAAATTCTGCCAAATTATCAAAATATGGTCAGACTTACACACACACGCACGCACGCACGCACGCACGCACGCACACAGAGGTATGCACTCATGCACACCCATACATATCAATATGAGACCGGAATACGTCCTGAGCCACTTGCATTAATTTCTAGTTGCTTGTTGAACAACTGACAAAAATACCGAGCGTTTAACAATTACTGCGGTCTGGGGTTATTTTGGTTTCTTATAACTGATCTCGTCAACGTGATATACAGTGACAAATATGCAGTCTTTAAAATTTAGAATGATGGATAGGTAGCAAGTGTTTGCTGAAAACTGAAAGACTTGCTACAAGAGTGTTGAACTGAGCAGACCAAATATAGATGGCGATAAAAAAATAAATGATTAATTACGTTTTAATTACTGCAACTTTGTACCAATACAATAACAGAACCCAAACAATCTACTATTGTTCCTTTAAAAATAAACGATGCCCGGAATAACCAAACATTGTCAAACTAATGTCATTCAGTTACAGGCCTACAGGCCTTCCTACCACGATAAAATGACACGATAGAATGACTGAGTGAGTGAGTGAATGAATGAATGAATGAGTGTGTTTAGTTTCATTGACGTACTCATCAATATTCCATCTATATGACGGCGGTCTGTAAATAATCGAGTCTCGACCAGACAATCCAGTGATCAACATCATGAGCATCAATCTACGCAATACGATGACATGTGTCAACCTTGTCAGCGAGTCTGACCACCTGATCCCGTTAGTCGCACCTTACGACAAGCACAGGTTACTGAAGATCAATTCGAAGCCGGATCTTCACGGGGTGACGCGACAGAACTGGAATAGAACTGTGAAATGACGTAAAACCAAGATAACTCACTCACCCTTCTGTAACCACGGCTTCGTAATGAGGAAGTGAGAGAATTTGGAAGATGTCACTGCCATTAAGATAAACGGGATTTCCCTTTACTGAAACTGTCATTTCTGTGAACATAATGATATGGAATATATCAGAAGTCCGGTCAAACTACACCTGTGTGTCTTTGAGTTGGTTAAAGCCGTATTGTGTTCAGTCTCACACCTGTGACAATATAGACACCTCGGTATGTTAACAGGAAAAATTGATCCTGTTTAACAAATGTTGGGGAAGAAAAGTGGGAGGTGGGTATGAATATGGATAGTTGACAGTCAGGGGTAGAGGGTGGGTATGAATATGGATAGCTGACAGTCAGGGGTAGAGGGTGGGTATGAGTATGGATAGTTGACAGTCAGGGGTAGAGGGTGGGTATGAGTATGGATAGTTGACAGTCAGGGGTAGAGGGTGGGTATGAATATGGATAGTTGACAGTCAGGGGTAGAGGGTGGGTATGAGTATGGATAGTTGACAGTCAGGGGTAGAGGGTGGGTATGAGTATGGATAGTTGACAGTCAGGGGTAGAGGGTGGGTATGAATATGGATAGTTGACAGTCAGGGGTAGAGGGTGGGTATGAATATGCCTAGTTGACAATGAGGAGGGCTGATGGAACCCACGATCATGGGACAACTCGGGGAAACAACGCTTCATTTAAATTAAACCACAAGTGATATATTTACTTTAGAATACGTGAAAATAACTATGACGTACACCCCTTCAGGATTCCACGTCATACCACAAGAGGAATTGACAAAAAGACTGAATAAAAACCGGTGTGGCAAAAACGGCATTTATACATGCAAACATAACAGAGATGTGGCCCTTTCCCTGTTTGACTCTTAGAAAAGGTGTTCATGCTTGTCGTAAGAGGCAACTAACGGTATCGGGTGGTCAGGCTCGCTGATAGGGTTGACGCATGTCACCATACCCCAAATGTAAAAATGGATGCTCTTACTCTCAATCACTGGACTGTGTGGTTCAGACTCGATTATTTACATACTGACGCCATATAGGTTCACAATAGGTAGCTGCGGCATGAAACAACAAACCCACCAACTCTGCGTGTTTGGTGAATGTGTTGGAGGGACACATTTGACAAAAAGGATAGCAGTATGGAAGGTCGAAATTCGATGTTGAACCGAATTCTAGACGCCATTCTCAATGATAGTTCGGTAGAGATTACGTTGAGGGACTGTTAATGGTTGACATTCGGGATGGTGTTGACTGTCGTTTTGAAAAAGAAAGCTATACATAGCTGTATCGAACAGTCATGTCGAAATCTGGCTCCACTATCGACACACCGCGATAAATGGCCAACGACCTTAACCGCAAACTCTTTTGACTTTTCAGACTCCATGCACATGTAACCTGGTCCGATCGTACTGCAATTTAGTTGTCTCAGGATCAAGCCTATGTATGTTGAGATAGCTGTTTTACACAAGAATTGGCACCGTAGCTCATTTGCTCTGACAGATTCCATGTATTTCTGCAGATCAACCCGCTCGTATTCTTGTTCTCGTGTTTTCTTAACACTTGCCAGCATTGCAGATACGCGGAGCCAGCAATGAGCCCTGTGTGCATCACGGATGAAAGGGCCTCAACCATGACGTGCATGAGTGCGGAAATGCGTCTAATCAAGATCTCGACCGATAAACGCGAACAGATGAGCGCGAGACTTAGTAATTCAAGCAGCGCTTTGCGCGTCATTAAAGGTGCACAAGGCTAAGTGAGTGAGTGAGATGAAGAGCCATGTGGGTTAAAGTCGCTTTGCACAGTGTATGAATTGTATCAAAACACTAGTAACGCAGGTCTTTTACATTTGGTAGTTTCATGAATCCCGCTAAAAAGAATTGTCATTTCTGCAGGAAAACTGCTTCCGGGTTTTGAAACTCCGAGCATCAGATCCTGGGACTCGATCCGCAAAACGCTCGTACGAGTAGCACTACAAAATTCTTAAGCTTATGACTAACTATAGAGTTACGGCAGGTCGTAAATGTTACGACAGCTTTGTGGTTATGACTAACTATAGAGTTACGGCAGGTCGTAAATGTTACGAGGGCTTTGTGGTTATGACTAACTATAGAGTTACGGCAGGTCGTACATGTTACGAGGGCTTTGTGGTTATGACTAACTATAGAGTTACGGCAGGTCGTAAATGTTACGAGGGCTTTGTGGTTATGACTAACTATAGAGTTACGGCAGGTCGTACATGTTACGAGGGCTTTGTGGTTATGACTAACTACAGAGTTACGGCAGGTCGTAAATGCTACGACAGCTTTGTGGTTATGACTAACTATAGAGTTACGGCAGGTCGTAAATGTTACGACAGCTTTGTGGATCGGGACTCGTCTAAGGAATAGCAAGGCGAATTTGGACCAATGTTCCACTCAAAATGGCACCGACATGTACAGGGAGAACGACACTAGAAATAGATCACATACGGTTCCCCATCAATAATGGGACACTCGTCTCCGTTGTGTAGGAACAATTATTAACCCAGTCTTCCGGTGACGTTGATTGTTCTCATGATTATGAGTCTTGTCTTGGAATTGTGGGACTTCACAGACAGTAAGAGCTGTCCATGCCCACCCGGAAATTGGCAGGCAGTGTCTGCCATTATTTTGCTGTCGTGATTTCACCTATTTACATGGAGAATGATTAAAGCACATTCTTTTTCCCTTTGATTTCGAACAAATCTAACTTTAGAATATGGGGAGTTCATGGTCATAATCGTTACAGGTTTTATATACATGTACATCAAAAGATATTTCTTTAATTTTAATAGGTGTCATCTGACCGGTAGAGATGAATCGATAGCTGCTTTTCAGTGTGAAAATGGTAACATATTTACATACCAGCACACTTTTATGTCATGATTTGTAGTCTATCAACGTAGACATTGGCAGAGTCTGATGCAGTCCACATTCCGAAATGTTTAACAAAACAAAGGCTGTACCAGTTGGTAGTGATTTGTTCAACACTTCCTGGGTTTCTTTGAGAGGCATTTTAGAAGTTGTAAAGATGAAGAAAAAGTAACATTGCTTGGTGACAATGTTAGCATCTACACTGAAACGCCGCATTCATTGCAATAAAGAAGTTGAATATCCATAGAATTTGGTTTTCATTCACTGTCTGAGTTGTTGATATTCCACATAAACCTGTCCTGGTAATTGACTGTAAAATGTCATTTTGCACCGTTCCTGCCTTTCGGAATGCCGAGAAACCTAACAAGACACGGTACTTAGGACATTTACTCTGAACTCGACACAAGAGTGTGCTGGTATGAAATAAAAATGATGGGTTAGCTCGGGTCAACTCCCTACGCAAGATGACACAAGAAGTAAAGTAAACAATATTGTAAATGTCATAAAGTGACATCGGATATAAACCTGAATCTTAAGATTCTGATTAAAAGGGCTGAACCATGCAGGGAAATGGGGGCAGGCATGGGTTGTTGAAGCGAGGAAATGGTGCATGCTTTTCATCAACTTTCGGTCTGTCATTGACAGCGCTTACGTATAGTCATGAGATGCAGTGGAGCCCTACATGTCCAGACTGGTTACCTGCAGGGGTACAAATGTGGCATTGGCGACGAAGTCTTCCTGAGATATATCCGGTGAAACGACCTTCAGCGTCGGTGTATTTTTACCTGCGCACATGGAGTGGTAATAATTGTCAAAGTCAGAGGATTACATTCCCATGTACAAAATAACTGTATGAAGACGTTTGAAGTGTGCACTTATTGCACTAAACATGTCACCAGTAGCAGAGGGATTGCGAGGATGCATGAATTGTCACCTATTTAACCTATTTAATGACAATACTACCAATACGCAGATCACAAACCATAAAAAATATAAGTCATATGACCTCAAAACCTCACATGAATAAAAGAAAAACAATATCGAATCGTCATAAAACCTTTGACGACAACCGCGTGCGAGTCACGCAAACACACCTCGTCCGTACTACCCGAGGAAGACAGAGAGATCGAAACAGTCGTCATGGCAACGCATATAATCGATAAGATATCAAGTATATGAGAGTGCGGCAGGTTGGCGCGAGACTCGTCCTCTCATAGTCGCACAACGCACCACAGTGAATGATAAACATCCCCATTGTTTGTTTGCAACCACGGACAATACGTTACGCGCGCTACCGATGTTGTTGCACGTGCTCTCCCTTTGAGTGATCGTGAAATTCGTGTTTAGGCTCAGCGTACGCATGTGCAGGGGAACTATATGGAAACTGGATCGATTGAATCGTCGGGAAACGTGTTCGAAACAAGGGGTGGGGGTTGATCCCGAGTGACAGACGTTCTTAGGCATACTTTTAACCTCATGTAGATAATGACTCAGAAGACGCCCATGCTGTAGTATAAGGCCTTGCAATAGAAACCATGCATAGACCATATTACCTCAGAAATGGATTTTCTCTTTCTGTATACAGGGTTCTTTTATTCGAAATAGTTCTTCATTGTGTGTTTGTACAATTGGGAGCGATACTGTCAATGTATCGTTGATGTCAATTATAATTCATTAGCGTTATGGTTACATTGCGACTGGTTTCTTTCTCAGAATAGACGTTGTTATGTTTGTCGCAGATTAAAGTTTGTGTTATTTGCTCTTGTTTATTTTATTTTATTTATTTATTTATTTATTTATTTATTTATTTATTTATTTATTTTACATGTATTTTACATGCTTTGTTTTGTTTTCGTTTTGTTCTTTATGATTTGTTTTGGGGGTTTCTTCTGTGTGCGTTCGTGTGTCTCTGAGAGAGAACATGTTCTGTTTGATATTGTTATGATTTAAACATTCAAGTATTTTCAAAACAGCATAGTCGATATGACCCATTAGTGCATAAGGAACTAAAGCCGGATGCGCAACTCCACAACTATGCTTGCCCGAAACTAACAACTGGCTTAAATGTTTAGGAATATTATGCACTATAAATAACTGCAAATAGTTGGTCATTGAAATGTAAGATGCAAATAGATAAACAATAACATACTCTTCAACACCTAGACTATGGTGCAAAAAGAGTTGCCTCCCCTCCATATGTCCAATGGCTTCAGTTTTCAATGAAATCGTGGTTTAGAATGTCGATATCAGTCATGTCATGTCGATATGAGTAATCGTGTCATAAAAATCAACATGGTCCTATATGAAAGTTATTATGTTCTAGTTGAGAAAACAAATGGACGTGATAGTTTTCATGGTAGGCTTTAGCAAACTTACATTATATACTCATGGAAGCGAATAAGGAACACCTGAAAGTACATGAGTTCCTATATTCATCGCCAGGCTTCATCGCATGCTTTGTATTGCAATGTGAGTCAAAGTCTGGATATAAATAAATGTTTGTGCTTTTGTGTCTTCTCTTATTTATTTGAATGAGTATATCCCAGGGATCCTCTTGGCTCTTTATATACAAGGTAGTCATTGAGTGAATGCTGCTTTGTGCCGTAGTCGCTGTTTTCAGATTATGTCATAGCGGCCTATAAATATTAGTCTAGGCCAGACAAAGCAAAATCGCTATGGTATTGCTGGCCTAAAGCGGCTGAAAACCTGACCTGTTCACAGAGTTTCAACTTCAGTCGTTCTTGCTGTATGTTGCTGCTGGTAGCAGTATTTCATCCTGATCACTTTTTCATTCCCAATACGAGTTCGGGCTCGTGTTTATATAGGTGCAGCCCTGATCGAGCTAATCTACCTGCCGGCTGCTACTGAATTGAGTCTATCGGCACAGGTGGAAGAAGGAACGGTTTTCAACGTCTTGTAATAATAAACACACAAATAGGTTGTTTCTTCACTAGACTCTGTTTATTTACCGGACACGTTTTGTTTGTTTTGTCAGCACTTACGTATCAATATCTCGACAAGGGTCTCCAATCTGCCCTGCCATCATTCACAAACTGTTTGAAGTACATAATAATGTTTTGCCTGGAGACGAGCAATTTTACAGGTGATGGAGAAAATGGATTCGGGTGACGTCTGCCATGGTGCTTGCAGACTAAATACTGAATGAACATAAAGATTTGATTTTGAGCCTATGGATTCTCTTTCTCCTAAGACTAAAGTGTACTTTGCATCCACTCTGACCGTGACTGAAAGGGGTCTAGATTCAGTAAGGAACTCGTGGTGTGGCATGTGTAGTAAGGTCAGTTGATCACAGAACTGGTTGTTGGACCAGATGTCTATCGGCGAAAATATAGGAAAGATGTAAAAGAGCGCGCGCAGATAGACATGTTTATAGAGCATTGGTATCAGAGGGGAATGATAGGACGAAGTACAGGGAGCAGCTGATGTTGGTGGTTTAATGGTAGCAGTAGGAGAGTAATATTGGTGGGAGTAGCAGCAGCATCAGCAGTAAATAGTTTAGTAGTAGTAGTTGTTGTAACAATGGAGAAGAAGTAGCAGAATTAATGGTTGTACTGGCAGTAGTGAAAGTGTTCTAGTTATATGTAAGAGTAGTAGTAGTAGTAGTAGTAGTAGTAGTAGTGGTAGTAGTAGTAGTAGTAGTAGTAGTAGTTTTACGCCGCACTTGGCAATATTCCAGCTATGTGGCGGCGGTTTGTAAATAATCGAGTCTGGACCAGACAATCCAGTGATCAACAACATGAGCATCGATCTGCGCAATTGGGAACCGATGACATGTCCCAACCAAGTCAGTGCGTCTGACCACCCGATCCCGTTAGTCGCCTCTTACGACAAGCATAGTCGCCTTTTATGGCAAGCATGGGTTGGTGAAGGCCTATTCTACCCCGGGACCTTCACGGGTCTAGTAGTAGTAGTAGTAGTAGTAGTAGTAGTAGTAGTAGTAGTAGTAGTAGTAGTAGTAGTAGTAGTAGTAGTATCAGCAACAGTAGAAGAATTAGCAGCAGCAGTAGTTGTAGTCACGAGTTGTGCCTTAGGCCAGATCATTTGTAGCAACTGGTATGGGATTCTGGAATAAGATGATTCACACAACTAAAACAGGAATTGTTATTCACGTTGTCCATATATAAGTCCCACGTTAAAGGCCGGTAAGTGTGAGTCCCGCGCCAGGCTGACGAAACACTTGACCAAAACAAGAACAGTAACTCGCGCGTACTTTAGAGCGTACCTCCCTTTCAACGTTTTCCTTAATGGCCATCCACTAACTTTCCAAGGAGACTGTGGACTTTCTTAGTTCGTCCAGAGACGAGGCCAGTCCCACATTATTGGCAGTAAATCATCCCGGAATTTCTGTAATACCTTTACTGATATTGCAAGAGTCTCAAATAGTCTGCGAGTTGTAACCCACTAATTAGCTGAGTGCTCGTGTTTCCAAATATAGCTTAATGACATCTGCTATAGAAGGAATACTTGTAAATGGCGGGATAACTGCCCATTAAACCATTTTCATTATTGTCAAGTATAATGTGTATATACACCAGTTGCTATAGCAACGGATTATTTCCAGACAAGTTCTGTTTGGTTATGTAAGTATCGATATATACCAACTGATATGTGAAGGAGGGGCTACCGTACACATCTTACCGATGCGAAATGTTCAGAGGTCGGTCGTCTAGGTGATTATAAGATGAGTGTTGGTTGTGGTTCTTATCTTGTCAATTTCTTGTAACTTTGAGAAGACATAAAAATAAGAAAGATGGGCAAATGATACATCGGTGAGCAAGTGAGTTTAGTTTTACGCCGCTTTCAGCAATATTCCATCAAGGTCACGGCGGGGGACACCAGAAATATTCTTCACACACTGTATCCACGTAGGGAATCGAACACGGGTCTTCGGCGTAACGAGTGAACGTTTGGACTACTAGGAAACTCCACCGCCCAATGATACCTCAATTTAATCACTAAAATATGTAGTTAGTCGATAAAAAAAAAGTCTGAGTAAGCTGTTTTACGCCGCTTTAAAAAATATAATTGCGATATCTCAGCAAGGACATCATATCATAAACGTTGGGAATCGAACCCGGGACGAGAAAAAACGCGTTAACCGTTGGTCTATCGCTCCACACAAATACGCATAGGTTGAATGGTTTTAATTGTGGCTGACGTATTATCATAGAAAACATGCCGCACGAGATCGCAACGGTATCTGTTCTTGTCAGTATTGTTCTTGTCAGTCGTGCACCTAAAATAAAGACACTTGTCCCTGTCTTTAATTCAGTGTCAGCTCTGTTAATCTATAATCCGAGTAATTATTTCCGAGTTGATGTTCTTATTTTACAATAAAAAGAACCCCTGACAGATATTAACTAGAGACTTTCAGATGTGATTCCAGAGTCAAGAGGTTTTGTGATTTAACGTTTAACAAAACATCTGCCTTCTACTGCGTGCCAGTAGGTTGTCACGCAGGTGACGAGGCTGGAATCTCCTTAGTGACATGTGCTGAGATTCCCTCTTCACGTGGTTCCAGGATGTTTGCAATATTAGTGCTATGTGTTTTTGCTCTGTCTATTACAGACCGTGTTGATAGAATAGGTGTTCTCTCTACTACAAACCATGTTAACAGTATAGATGTCCTGTATACGCAGACCATGTTAACAGTATGTGTGTCTTCTCTACTGCAGACCGTGTTGATAGAATGGGTGTTCTCTTTACTGCAGACCATTTTAATAATATCGATGTATGAAACTATGTTGTAAGTTATAAGTGTCAAGTATATTTTCCCTATTTAATTCGTGCCATGTAACAAGTGTGTTGCAGATCATATTACACAGGCCGTATGTCACATCTGCCTAAGGCCATACTACTCGTGCCATGTGTCAAGTCTGTTACAGACCACATTCCTCATGCCATGTGTCGTGTTTCGTTATAGACCATATTCCTCACACATGTTTCTTCTGTTATAAACAATAATAGTCGTAGTATGTGTCAATTGTGTTATAGATCATATTCCTCATGTCATGTGTCAACTCTGTTATAGACCAAATTCCTGATGCCATGTGTCAAATCTGTTATACACAATGCTTCTCATGCCATGTGTCAGTTCTGTTATAGACAATGCTACTCGTGCCACGTGTCAGGTGTGTTAAAAACAATGCAATACAACTCAGACCATGTGTCAGTTCTGATATAGACCATAATACTCAAGTCATGTGTCAACTCTGTTATTGACTATATCACTCGTGCCAAGACTCATTTCTGTTATAGACCATATTATTTGTACCATGTGTCAAGTCTATTATAGAGTATATTACTCGTGTCATGTGTCATTTCTGTTACATAATATATTACTCGTGCCATGTGGCATTTCTGTTATAGACTATATTACTCGTTCCATGTGTCAGTTCTGTTATAGACTACATTACTCGTGCTATGTGTCAGTTCTGTTATAGATTGTATTACTTGTGCCATGTGTCAGTTCTGTTATAGACTACATTACTCGTGCTATGTGTCAGTTCTGTTATAGACTATATTACTCGTGCTATGTGTCAGTTCTGTTATAGACTATATTACTCGTGCCATGAGTCAATTCTGTTAAATCCCTATTAACATTGCACTGTATCTAACTGCATATGGCTGTGCATGGACTTGCGCATTTCTTTAAAGTACAAGTTGATAACGCACTGGGCTCCTGTCCGTTTATCTAGGTTTGTCTGTTCGAAGGTCAGAATTACTATGCATCCAGGGACTACATTCAGTACTACATTTGAGTAAACCAGACTGTACCATGACTCTGCTAGATTGACAAACTTCAGTCAAGCAGGGACAGTATAGAATACACATTTTAATCAGGCCCTCCTTTGTGTTTGACTAATTCAAGCGCAATGGTTTTACAGTATTACTTTCGGATCAGCATGAACTAGAGCATCAACAGTTCGTCAATGTAGGGACGAATATCATATTTACCTCCTCTGTCAAGACTGGGGCTAGAAATATCGGTAGTACCCAAGCTGAATTGACTCAGTAAAGAGATTACAGATGCTTAGAAGCGAATCTTTGGGGCATTTTCTTCAGCACGTATTTGCAAGGTCATTTGTACCGAGAGGTATTGGTACAAATTTCTGTAATTAGTACAAAATGTTTATTAGTCCTTTACGAATCCAGTTTGTTGAAAACAGCGTGTTCGACATTCACGGGAGCGGGTTATCGGAAATGCAATCACTGGGATTCTCCCGTACGCACTGAATCAGGCCAAATCAAATAAGAGAAAGGCGGGGAGATGCGTGTACTCTCTCATCTGATCGCAATGAATTGATCTCACATAAATCATACACACATTTAAATTGCATCTGTCATCTCACGCATGCGCAGTCACTATCGATTGTTATCAAGAAACGCTTAATATCAATATGTTCTGACTAGGAAAACTCACTTATCACTCACTGGCAGATCTTGGAAACTTACCTATCGACATGTTTAGCTTGTGGACATCCATGGATGCAATCTAAAGACGCTAAGTAAGGAATACGATTGTGATCAGATTAAGTGTTCATTACTGTTATTTGAGCATAGTGTTGACGTAAAGATTCAGAAAGTAATTAATTTGAGATAAAAGGTGGAGCCAAAGTGATTAATGGTTTGTAGTTGCGTTTGTGTTGACTCAGAATGTTCCGTTACTTCTGGTGGTTCCTTCTCTCATTAACTTGGTCCGATGTAGTTCTGGGTTACGTTCAGTGAATGGACACCCACATTGAATGTGGTCATTTTGTGTTAACTGGTTCCACTGTTAGCCTTAGTGCACAGAGGGTGGCCGAAATATTTAAACCAGAGGTTACAGACGTATTCCTAGTTTCATAGCGGCAATGTAAATAAACATAGACATGTGTCTAAACCTTGACAGTTTGTTTGGGGCAATAAAACTTGTATAAACTCTGTTGTTGGTAATTTTGGCGGAAGAAATTTAATTCGCAAACATGCACGCATCCAGCTTGCTCACTTCATTCCAAAATGCTGTTTCATGTCGTCCAGTCGAAAACGGTCCTACTACACGTTTTGCGTGGTGGTGAGGTAGCCTAGTGGTTCAAACGTTCCCTCATCAAGCCTTTGTCCCAGGTTCGATTCTCCATATCCTTACAATGTGTGAAGCCCGTTTCTGGTGTTCCCTGTCGTGATATTGCTGAAATATTACTTAAAAAGCAGCGTAAAACCATACTCACTCACTACATGTTTTGATGGACTAAATCAAAGCTGTCCTTTGCGCATTTGTCCTTTGTGAATGAGTAACGTTTAACGCCGCTTTTAAGGAAGGGAAACTATGGCACATTAGGGAGGGTGGCCTTTTATGACCTTCCAAATTGGTCCTTGTGAATGTACCCTTGAATGTGATACTTGACTGATATTTTTGTGATTTTCATAATCGCTTGTATTATTTTCGGTCTATTGCAGAACGAAAGACCCTTTTCTCTCCGCGAATGCCTGCAACATTGCTGAAGTGGTATTAATCACTATTCACTCTCTCACTTCTTGTTAAGTTTCTTATGGTTTCTCTTTGTTTTTGTTTTATTAGTTTCCTGATTTCTTCATGTTACTGATATGTTTAGGTTTCCCCGTTAATTTCCCCGTGGGCCTCCTTATCAGTGTTTTTTTTTTTATTTTCGGCTGCCGGTGG
The DNA here is from genome assembly GCF_037392515.1 of Haliotis asinina. NCBI lineage: Eukaryota > Metazoa > Mollusca > Gastropoda > Lepetellida > Haliotidae > Haliotis > Haliotis asinina. The sequence continues at coordinate 32,123,548 of NC_090282.1, read as the reverse complement.
GGTAGTCTCGTGCTTGAAAATGTTTGCAAAAGGGCAGACTTCATTCAGTGCAAAGATTACGTATGAAATCAGTTCCTGGTGTCCCCACTGTGCTATTTCCTGGGCACTCTGACACGCGGCTTAAAACAATACTATATCTTACTTATTGTTTCCATGTGGTTTCCGAATTGGATTCATTCCTCTTAATGGTTTCCTTGTTTCGTTTATGTATTGATTTCTTCAATAGTTTCAATGTGGTTGTCATAATTGGTCTGCTCAGAGGATTTTTTTATCGGATTCCTCGCGGTCTGCTTTACTCGAATTACTGGTTCGACGTCAACGTTTTATCATATTTCTTCTCCTTCGTGAAAAGATCCTTACACCATTCTCCAACTTGGTTGGTGCATTGCTCCATACGAGAGGAAATAAACAGTATTCATCCCTGGGTAGTCAATTACTCAACATAAAAGCAAGTTTACTCGAGTATTTTACAAATCCCCAATATCAGAGACATATATCAGGAACAAATAAATAGTTAGTTCCTATTTACAACTTGGATCTTCTGATTTATTGACTGATTGGGCTAATCTACGTCCCTATCGATTGTTATTCCAACACACCAACGCGCCCCCGTCAAAGACTCTATCATTCTTGCTATGCATAGCACAACATATGAATGGAAAACGTTATTTGTTGTGAAATGAGGTTGAAATCATCGGCCGTCGTCCACGAAAAAAGGCCCATCACGCCCATCATTACATGTTATTTAGATGACTAGAGACTTAGCTTGATTGTTGTCATTGTATTAGCGTGATGATTGCTAGACAAACAAACTATCATTGTCATGTTGGCGAGGACACCTGATGGAGTGTGATGACGAGTGAGAGTGAATGAGTGAGTTTTGACTTTACGTCGCTTTCATCAATATTCCAACAACATCATGTAGGGGAACACTAGAAATGGGCTTCAGACATTGTACCCATTTCGTGCATCGAACCCGGAACTTAAGTGTGACGAGCGAACGCTTGAACCACTAGGCTATGGTGGGATGACAAGCTTATGTATACGGTCTATGTGTTGTGTGGCGACCTGCACAGAATGTGTGTCTGTTTGTCTGTGTCCGTCTGTTAGTTTGTGTCTGCGTGTATCTGTTTGTCTTTGTGTGTCTGTTAGAATGTGTGTGTGCGAGTGTCTGTCTGTGTCTGCGTGTAATACCATCTGTGTGTGCATGTATCTGTTTGTGTGTGTCTATGTCTGTGCATGTGCATGTGTGTGTCTTTGTGTGTGTATGTTTGTCTGTGTGTGTCCTTGTCAGTGTATGTGTGCGTGTCCGTTTCTATGCGCGTGCCTGTTTGCGTCTCCGTGTGTGCTTGTCTGTATCCGTGTGTGTCTGTGTGTGTGCGTGTCAGTCGTTTGTCCTTCTTCACTCTAACACCATCCACACCACATCACTAATCATACTGACCACTCACTAACCTCTCATCTTCCACTCCCCTTTGTCATACTAACACCTCCCACACCACATAACTAATCATACTGATCACTTACTAACCTCTAATCTTCCACTCCCCTTTGTCATACTAACACCTCCAACACCACATCACTAATCATACTGCTCATTCACTAACTTCTCTTCCACTGTTGTTATCTTGATCATAACACTGATCGAGTAATGTTGAACGTAGCCAGAGGACTAGTGCGTTCATGAATGACTAACTAACAGCTCGCCCAAGTGAAACGTCAGCGGCAGGTACGATCGACCAGGACACGCACTAACCTTGTTCGTGTCGAGTGGAGGTGTGGCTTGTTTGAACACTGTTCGAGTAAATGCTCGACATAGGTTGGCGACTAGTGCGCGCACGAAGGACGCATTAACAGCATGTTCCAGTAAATGTGTGGCGAAGGTCAGCGCCAATAATCTTATTCGAGTGGAGGCGTGTCTAGTTTGAACACTCAAGACACAATAATAATCTTGTTCGAGTACAGACGCTGTGTAGTTCAACAGCTTGTGTTATGACTAAGAATGAGGAATGCGTGCACTTGTAAATGATAATCTTCGCTTAAAGTTTGAGTTTGTGTGACTGCACCCAGTAGATCTGTGTAAAGATGCCCAGTGAACGGTCTGACAAGACACAAGCGAGTTTTTTCTTCCCCAGAAAATCTGTTTACAAGCATCTTTGGCTACATCCCTTGAGTTTTTTTGTCAACTTCTTATCATCCAAATTTGGCGAAAGTCTATATACAAGTACTCACTGGCCGTCTTGCCAACACCGGCATATCGTTTACATTAAGTATGGGCGTTGTTTGAGAAAAAGTTGAAGATTGTATTGCCACTTAAAAACAACAATTTCTTATGAGACTATTTCAAGAAACGTAAATGGTTGCAGAGCAAGGTGGCGAGCAATAAGTTGATAAAAACGCGTGTGTGCACTTGGTTTGTTAGATAAAGGATTCAGAAGCACGCGTATTTTCTGAACCAGTACACCCATTACAAAGAGGCGCTTGACTTTAACAGCAGGATTGCATGGACTGTAAAATCCTAACACATGGGCTTATTATAAAGTATGGTTACTCTGTATACAAGGGAGTTATAATATGTGACTGTGTGTGGTTGCAATCTGTCACCATGTGTGGATACAATGTGTGACCATGTGTCGTTACAATGTGTGGCAATGTGTGGTTACAACCTGTGACAATGTGTGGTTACAATATGTTACCTATTTCATTACAATGTGTGAATATGGGTGATTACAATCTGTGGCCTGTTTGGTTACAATGTGTGACCATGTTTGGTTACAATGCGTGGCCACGTTTAGTTATAATCTGTCACCATGTGTGGTTGCAATATGTGATTTAATGGTTACAATGTATGACCATGGGTGGTTACAATCTGTGACCTATTTAGCTACGATGTGTGACCACGTGTGGTTATGTGTGACCATGTGTGGTTACAATGTGCAATTTTGAGTGGCTACGATATGTTACCATTTGTGATTATGATGTGTGACTATGTGCAGTTATACGATATGTGACGGTGGTTGGTACAATGTGCGGTAAAAATGTGTGGTTACAATGTGTGACCATGACTTGTTACAATGGGTGACCATGGATGCTTACAGTCGGTGACCTATGTGGCTACAATGTGTGACAATGTGGTTAAAATGTGTGGTTACAATGTATGACCATGTGTGATTAACACGGTTGACCATATGTTCTACAATATAGGAGGCTGCAATATGTGATCAAGTTTGGTTACAATCTGTGATCGTGGGTTGTTACAATGTGTGACTATACGTGGTTAAAATTAGTCATTATGTATGGTTAAGATCTGTGACCATGTTTGGTTACAATGTACAACTTTATACAATGTTCACCATATGTGGTTACAATAACTATCCATAAGTGGTTAAAATGTGAGACCATGAATTAAAAATCACGTTCCGAAACGAAAGGGTTTTGAGATTTTGTGGTCATTGATCCAGGTCGACGGGTTGGATGAATGTTTTGCGGCTAGAGAAAATGACTTTGTACATAGATATTATCTTTCAATAAAAATCATATAGCAAATTCAACGTGATGCCTCCAACATTCTATAAGTCAACTTCCCATTCTATGTCGAGTGGTCCACCAGCTCCAGTCTTGGGTGTTAATGTTTCACAACTTCTGAGGTACAGTTGGGCATACACGATTTCAAAAAGCATCAAATGACTCTTGCTCCGAAGTTTGATCGGTGTTACAACAGCCAAGGCATTATGAAAGCTTTCACCTGCTTTAGTAAATGATCAGTATGATTAGTGATGTGGTGTGGATGATGTTAGTATGACAATGGGAGTGGAAGATGAGAGGTTAGTGAGTGATCAGTATGATTAGTTATGTGGTGTTGGAGGTGTTAGTATGACGAGGTGAGTGGAGGATGAGAGGTTAGCAAGTGATCAGTATGATTAGTGATGTGGTGTGGATGATGTTAGTATGACAATGGGAGTGGAAGATGAGAGGTTAGTGAGTGATCAGTATGATTAGTGATGTGGTGTGGATGGTGTTAGTATGACGAGGTGAGTGGACAATGAGAGGTTAGTGAGTGATTAGTAGTATTAGTTATGTGGTGTAGATGGTGTTAGTATGACGAAAGGAGTGGAAGATGAGATGAGGGGTTTGTTTTGACTTTACCATATGTTCCCGTTTTCAGGTGTACAAGTGATCAGTTTTTCTATTTATGACAGGTGCCACCACCAGGATGTGCTCACCCTTCAAATAACACCTGATACCATCACTGTTCGATAGCGATTCGTAAACATATGGTCATGACATAGTCGACAACAGACTCAGCTTTTATCAGGTATTTCTTACCACGTGGAAATGGTTTAATCTCTTCAATGTCTCAGCGACTTTAAATAACTGTTGAGGTAGAGATGACATTGTCGACGAGTTTGGATTGGTAGTTGTTGAGGTAGAGATGACATTGTCAACGAGTTTGGATTGGTAGTTGTTGAGGTAGAGATGACATTGTCAACGAGTTTGGATTGGTAGTTGTTGAGGTAGAGATGATGTTGTCGACGAGTTTGGATTGGTAGTTGCTGAGGTGGAGATGACATTGTCAACGAGTTTGGATTGGTAGTTGTTGAGGCAGAGATGACATTGTCAACGAGTTTGGATTGGTAGTTGTTGAGGTGGAGATGACATTGTCAACGAGTTTGGATTGGTAGTTGTTGAGGTAGAGATGACATTGTCAACAAGTTTGGATTGGTAGTTGTTGAGGTAGAGATGATGTTGTCGACGAGTTTGGATTGGTACTTGCTGAGGTGGAGATGACATTGTCAACGAGTTTGGATTGGTAGTTGTTGAGGCAGAGATGACATTGTCGACGAGTTTGGATTGGTAGTTGTTGAGGTAGAGATGACATTGTCAACGAGTTTGGATTGGTAGTTGTTGAGGCAGAGATGACATTGTCAACGAGTTTGGATTGGTAGTTGTTGAGGTAGAGATGATGTTGTCGACGAGTTTGGATTGGTAGTTGCTGAGGTGGAGATGACATTGTCAACGAGTTTGGATTGGTAGTTGTTGAGGTAGAGATGATGTTGTCGACGAGTTTGGATTGGTAGTTGCTGAGGTGGAGATGACATTGTCAACGAGTTTGGATTGGTAGTTGTTGAGGCAGAGATGACATTGTCAACGAGTTTGGATTGGTAGTTGCTGAGGTGGAGATGACATTGTCAACGAGTTTGGATTGGTAGTTGTTGAGGTAGAGATGACATTGTCAACAAGTTTGGATTGGTAGTTGTTGAGGTAGAGATGATGTTGTCGACGAGTTTGGATTGGTAGTTGCTGAGGTGGAGATGACATTGTCAACGAGTTTGGATTGGTAGTTGTTGAGGCAGAGATGACATTGTCGACGAGTTTGGATTGGTAGTTGTTGAGGTAGAGATGACATTGTCAACGAGTTTGGATTGGTAGCTGTTGAGGTAGCGATGACATTGTCAACGAGTTTGGATTGGTAGTTGTTGAGGTGGAGATGATGTTGTCGACGAGTTTGGATTGGTAGTTGCTGAGGTAGAGATGACATTGTCAACAAGTTTGGATTGGTAGTTGTTGAGGTAGAGATGATGTTGTCGACGAGTTTGGATTGGTAGTTGCTGAGGTGGAGATGACATTGTCGACGAGTTTGGATTGGTAGTTGTTGAGGCAGAGATGACATTGTCAACGAGTTTGGATTGGTAGTTGTTGAGGTGGAGATGACATTGTCAACGAGTTTGGATTGGTAGTTGTTGAGGTAGAGATGACATTGTCAACAAGTTTGGATTGGTAGTTGTTGAGGTAGAGATGATGTTGTCGACGAGTTTGGATTGGTAGTTGCTGAGGTGGAGATGACATTGTCAACGAGTTTGGATTGGTAGTTGTTGAGGCAGAGATGACATTGTCAACGAGTTTGGATTGGTAGTTGTTGAGGTGGAGATGACATTGTCAACGAGTTTGGATTGGTAGTTGTTGAGGTAGAGATGACATTGTCGACGAGTTTGGATTGGTAGTTGTTGAGGTAGAGATGACATTGTCAACGAGTTTGGATTGGTAGTTGTTGAGGTAGAGATGACATTGTCAACGAGTTTGGATTGGTAGTTGTTGAGGTAGAGATGATGTTGTCGACGAGTTTGGATTGGTAGTTGCTGAGGTGGAGATGACATTGTCAACGAGTTTGGATTGGTAGTTGTTGAGGTAGGGATGATGTTGTCGACGAGTTTGGATTGGTAGTTCCTGAGGTGGAGATGACATTGTCAACGAGTTTGGATTGGTAGTTGTTGAGGCAGAGATGACATTGTCAACGAGTTTGGATTGGTAGTTGTTGAGGTGGAGATGACATTGTCAACGAGTTTGGATTGGTAGTTGTTGAGGTAGAGATGACATTGTCAACAAGTTTGGATTGGTAGTTGTTGAGGTAGAGATGATGTTGTCGACGAGTTTGGATTGGTATTTGCTGAGGTGGAGATGACATTGTCAACGAGTTTGGATTGGTAGTTGTTGAGGCAGAGATGACATTGTCGACGAGTTTGGATTGGTAGTTGTTGAGGTAGAGATGACATTGTCAACGAGTTTGGATTGGTAGTTGTTGAGGTAGAGATGACATTGTCAACGAGTTTGGATTGGTAGTTGTTGAGGTAGAGATGATGTTGTCGACGAGTTTGGATTGGTAGTTGCTGAGGTGGAGATGACATTGTCAACGAGTTTGGATTGGTAGTTGTTGAGGTAGAGATGACATTGTCGACGAGTTTGGATTGGTAGTTGTTGAGGCAGAGATGACATTGTCAACGAGTTTGGATTGGTAGTTGTTGAGGTAGAGATGACATTGTCAACGAGTTTGGATTGGTAGCTGTTTTGTCAGAGATGACATTGTCGACGAGTTTGGATTGGTAGTTGTTGGGGTAGAGATGACATTGTCGACGAGTTTGGATGGGTAGTTGTTGAGATGGAGCCGATAATTGCCTGACATTGTAGAGGTAGAGATGACACTGACGGAGAGTTTTGATACGCAATTGTTGAGTAAGAGATAAGACTGACGACTTGTTTGCATGGGTAATTAATGAGGTAGAGGTAACATTGACGACGAAGTTGATTAGGTGATTGTTGAGGTAGAAATGACATTGTCGACACGTTTGGTGAGGTAATTGTTGAGTTAAAGATGACATTCCCGTCGCGTTTGCTCAGGTAATTGTTGAGGCAGAGATGACTGTCGACGAATTTAGTTAGGTAATTGTTGAGACAGAGATGATGTTGCCCCCACCACATGATATGGCCTGTAAAAGATTGATGCTACAATCTTAGAGTATTACAGGCCCGTTCGTGAGCACACGACATCATATACTAATTGAGAAAAGTGTCAAACCAAATCAGAACTGGGGAGGCTGCGAAATACTGCTTCTTGGGTTCTTTTGATATTCTCCGACTGGACAAGGAAGACTTGCAGGCAGTACATCGACCATCAAAGGGGACTTTGGCCATCCACCTATGACATCAACGTGCAATAGCTGTGGTCTTTTCTATTCCAGCTATATATATAGTGGCGGTCTGTAAATAATCAAGTCTTGTCAACAAGACAATCTAGTGATCAACAGCATGAACATCGGTCTAGGAAATGGGTAGACGTTGAAATGTTTCAACCAAATCAGCGCGGCTGACCACCCGATCCCAGGAGTCGCCTCTTACGAAAAGCATGGGTTATACTGGGGATCAATTTTAACTCGAATTTTCAAGGGCCGGTATAACGGTATACGTAGATAAGGTGTAATAGACCTACACCGAAATGCCACTGTGGCATAATGAAGTAAAACGAATGGGCTCTTATCTTTAATTATTTTGCATTTTATTTATTACATTTTATCTTTTCAGATATTATAGATGCACAAGCACACACGCCTTAAACCCTGTTGTATTAGTCAAGTCCTAGTATTAGTTAAATCCCATTGTGTTAGTCAGAAGCTCCATGGGAACACATTAAATCATATCGGGGATAGGACAAAGCCACATGTTTGTTCGTGTGAAGTACATTAAGCGCAACATGGAGAGATTCTTTATAAAGAGCCCATTGTACTTATAGACAGCACGTCCATCACACTGCTAGAAGTATGAGAAAATAGATTTACTATGCTTTCAGCAAATGTCATGTTATACGGCGAGGCAACACATCATTTTCTATCTACGTCGAACACGCCTCTCCAGCGTGACGAGTGAACGATTTAAGCACTAGGCAATACATCGCCCCAAAACGTTGCCATAGCGTAGGAGTGTGCCTTTAATATATAGACGCCGTGTTCAATGGGAGTTTAGTTTTACGCCACTTTTAGTAATATTCCTGCAGTATCACGGTGGGGGACACTAGAAATGAGCTTCACACGTTGTAGTTATGTGGGGAATCGAATCCGAGGATTCGGCGTGACGAGTGAACGCTTTAACTACTAGGTTTTCCCACCGCTCCTTCCATGTGATAACAGGATGCCTCTTACAGGACAAGAATCTTTATGGTTGTTTAACTGTTATACCTGCAGGGGCGTTTGTAGAATGAGACATCTTTTTTAATTGAGTAACGCGTCATCAAGATGTTTTGCTACACTTGCGTTTTACGAAACACGTGACATCTGCTCGTGAAAGAACACATGGCTGGAGAACACATGGCAGTATTTGCCGAGTACTTAAAGATACTGTCCCACGAAACAAAAGTTCGATTTGCCTCTATAGTGGGTCGGTTGTGCAGTCAGTTTTCTATCTGATACTTTGTCCATGGATTTTGAGAACAGACGTCAACTGTCAATCAAAGCCCACAAATGGTTACATCAATACATGTACCTGACACTTCAGACCTGTGGTTTTCGCGTCTGCCTGTTGCCTTGTGTATTGTACACCTCACTGGAATGGTGAATGAGGTGTTAGCTGTCCCAACCGAATTATCGCATGGCTAACACTCCTCTATCGTGAAAACACAGTCAGACGGCAGATAACGCTATGGGAGATATCTATGACGTTCGGTCATTAAGTAGACAACTGTGATAAGTGACTGCCATCTTTAAATTTAATTTTAGATGAACATTATTTGTGTGTGACATGTAACAGTATAGAATATACTTTATCAAGCACAGATATTAATTTAGATATGAATATATTAATTCCATAATTAGGGTAAATCCACCCAGGGACCGTTGATCCCATAGCCACATCTAGATGGAACCATTTTTAATTCTTATTCATAAATGTGTCTCGGTACTAAAACCTACATGAAACGAATGTAATCCAGAGACAGTGCAAGGGAGATAATTGTCTTACAACGTGCGCCAAACTATGCCAGCCAGGTCAGACCCAGTAAAAACCTGTAATGAGTTCGACATATATTTATTCATATAACATGCGCATTTATCATTTCAGTCCTGAGACGGTAAGACAGATTGTGTCCGCAATCCCGCGGCAGTTGGATGAGATGGGGTGGGGCTGGTTTTGGAATCATTCTTTCAGCCACCAGTTAGCCTGGTCCTATGAGACTATAACAACAAGTACTCACGAATAAACTGCAATGTAACTAACATGCATAAACCCTCGTTTTACACCAACTCTCTCGAATAAAAAGTCGCGCAAGTTGGTATTCGAGTACTTTCGGTAGGTAGTCGTATTCGCCAGTTCTGTATAGTGACCATCCCTCGCAATCGTTACTACAGCAGGAGTTAACTCCCTTGTCTAAGTGTCACCCACTTGTTTAAATGTTCGTTACAAATTCATGTGCTTGTGTGTGATAAGGTGACTTTACGTAACATGTATTGATATCTGCGCAATATAATCCGAAATGTAAAACAAATCACAAAGTAGAATAATCTCAAGTCTCACCAGGGTGGAAATGAAGGATACGAAAAAAACTTGTCGGAGAAAGCATCCCACATTATGTTATGTACATGGGTGTTTCATAGGCGCCTGATTCTATATATAAGATCATATATCTATATATCTAATATATACTGTATATATAGGTCATACTTCATACTTATAAACATATCGGGGGTCTGTGGGGTGACTGTAAACTGTGTACTGCAAGTACACAGTACTAATTAGTACATACAGAACCGTTTTCACAAAACCGTTTGTTTCCATACATACTGTCATCTTAAATTACCATACTTTATTCAGAACCTGTCCTTTGTAAAACTAAACTCACCAACATGTATGTACAATCACGTAATATCGTGTGAAGCACTGAGGAACGAAGGTGCAGATACGGCTTCTGTGGGACACACTTTTGTACGTGCGTGGTGAGTTTGTGTGCGTATGCATTTAAAACAATTTTAACGCTTCATGAATGAAAACGCAAATAATTACCGTTAGCTAGGAAAATAGGTCTCCAAATGATTCTGGTACGTTGTTTAACTGTAACATGTGGGGTGGCAATGATAGCAAACCCTGGAGGAGAGCGTTCCTTAAACACAGTCTCCCAACGTGGTTGTCAAACTGTAGTCGGAACTAGAATATTAAGGCCCACAGAAAGAACAAAGTCGATCGTCTGTTATACCATATTTAGTAATCAACCTTTTACTTGTGTATTCTATACACAAACAATACAGAACAAACAACTGGAAAAGGAAATGACTTAACTTTGCATTTCGAAAGACATGACAATAAAACAACTGTTATTTGCCTTTAATAAATATGATTATAATCATTTCGGTCCATGGCAGTGAAATGATCTACCTTTTCACACGTAAAAATAGCATCTTGATAAATACGTGAATGCGTAATACTATACATTAAAGTACATGAATACATTCATTAAAGAAACAGAAATATTTCCGTAACGTTTATAAAATTGTTACATAACCTTAAGATATGGCAAAGATTTTACGCTCGCAACAAACAATCGGTCACATTAAACACGTTTTGCTAGTGGTAAACTATAATTCCCAGCACCATCTTTCATTTATAATACTGTTTAATACACTAGGTTTTTTATCCGCCAATAGAAAATCACTTTATCTTGAAAATTTAAACTATTCAGCAGAATTTTCCAAGTGATTTGACGAGTCTTCAAAAGAGATGAATACTGAAGAAATCTTACGCTCAGCAAATTCTACAATATCTGAAATATTCAACCCATCTGAAAAATTAAAATTAAAGTCTGGTGATCGTAACAAGCGATCAAATGGATCTGGTAGCGAATCTAGCTTAGCCGATGGCATGTCAACATATACACTGATGACATGAATCACTGGATCGTCTGATCGGACTGCACTTACTGAATACGTCATTTTCGTTGGAATATTGCTGAGTGCGGCATCATATGCATACTGTTAGACAATATCAACATCATTTCGGAACTATTTTCAAAGACTTTATGCAAACTGTCAACCTACCATTACAAAACGAGTTCACCACTGAGTGAACGGGTATGGTATTACGAGTGCTTTTGGCAATATTCCAGCAATATCACTGCGTGGAGATATCACAGGCACACCACCCACGTGGGAATCGAATCCTGGGTCTAGAATTTCGAAGCTCTCTTAGCGCTAAGATACTCATAAGTTAATGTTAATGCATGGCATTTACGACCATCTTAACAGTAAGAGAGCTTCGAAAATCTTGGTTCTGGCCTTTACGCAACGAATATTAATTAAAGCTTTAAAATTAGACTCGTGAGTGAGTAGAGTTTTACGCCGCTTTTAGCAATATTCCAGCAATATGACGACGGGGGACACCAGAAATGGGCGTCACGCAAGTAGTGTGCTGCTGTGGAGAATCGAACCTGGGTCTTCAGCGTGACGAGCGAACGCTTTAACCACTAGACTACCCCCACCGTCTCCATTTAGACTAAGAATTTAGACTGTGGGTGAAGACTACGTCTTCAGGTTCTACTACCCTCCACTTTCCCTTACACTCAAAATGGGTGAAGACTATGTAAGATGATACATGCATGATAACACTGAGAATGAAATATGGGTGAAGACTGTGTCTTCTAGTTCCCCTCCAGGTTCCCCTTAAAAACAACATGTCCAGAGCATTCACCAGTCCTGCGTATACTACCAGCCCTGTGTATACAAGGTCCACCTTAAAGACGGATTCTATTGGATATCCCTTTGCAGATCCTGTAATAACTTAGTGACCAGACGGTAGGTACTCTCAAGGTGCGATTTCTAGCCCGTCTTCTTTTCATTTTAAGACGTTTCCAAGGACACTGAAATAGTCCTACATAACGTTCATGGCTTCCAGATCGGCCTGGGGTTACTAAGTCCATTACCGCTCCGTGTGCACTGAGCTGTTTTTGGTCGAACCCTCACTCTGTAACGCGTCTTTTTGGCTGCCTCCATGTTTTCGAGATCGTCGTACACAGAAGGATCCGGAACCCAGAAGTAAGGCCGCACCTTTGCCTTCTTTTCTCCCCAAGGAGCGTCAAAACTGGGCTCCTCTAGACGAGGACCAAATAGCGTTTCGTCAACGAAACTAGGCGTGTGTCTCCACAGTTTGTGCTTGCTCTGCGATGAAATGGAATTTTTATTTTGGGTTTTAATACCGCAGTGATTTGATACTAAATTACCGTCTATGCTCACTGACGGTTGCGGTGCCCACAAGAGTGGTCTCCCTTTAGGTTTCATCAGTTGTTCCTCCGGGGTCTTCTTTTTATATGACCAGGGAGGTTGGAAATTGATTTCTTCTGACAGTCGACCAGGGTTATGTGATTTGAACAAGGTTTCATCCACACTGGATTTGATTCCTACTGTATGGTACCCGTATTGACCACGGACGCTTGGAGCCGTGCGCGGCCGGAAGTCCTTTACGGATGGTGGCCTTGTACCAGTTAGAACGAGACCTTTGTTTGACATCATGAGGATGCTGACGTCACGTAGGTGTAAAGATGGGGTTAAGTTGCTGAAATCAAACCATTTATAAATAAATTCAATAAACTTAAAATTGGTATACTGTAGCACTGTAACATCTCCACAGAGAGAGAGAGACAGACAGACAGACAGAGAGAGACAGAGAGATAGAGCGAGAGAGACAGAGAGAGAGAATTTGTGGAGTAAAATGAAATCGGAAGTTTGCCATAGCAAATGTGCAATTGTAGCTTTGTAAGAATACTATATGTTGGTTTGATTAATTAAAGGCAAAAACATACCATTTATTGTCATTCTAAAGTAAATTTTCAAATGTTGGTTTGCTTGTGACAAAATGTTGTAAATAAGTCCCCTGAAGGATTAGCAGTCATACAGCGATATACACAGCAAAATGTTGCGAAGACTAATATTCTTCATCTAAACACAAAACACAACATTACTTCCTATTCATTCGAGTGGCCCCTTGTGCGAACAAGGACAAAATGTTAGGGAAAGCTCTTTGATCGTGACAATTAATTTATCGTTGTTTGGTTTCACCGCAAGGAACGGGCATTTGTCATAATTATTGTTTATTGACCGAAATGTGGAAAAAGAACCACATGTATTAACTATGGTTATTGTTGAAAGTTAGTATGTCAAAGGACAGCTGCAAATGATGTGCGAATAAGCCACTGACGACAGTTATCAAAGAATCAGTGACTCGATACCACTGCACACGAAAATGTCGAAATTGATGATTGAACTCAACGCAGATGAGAAGCTGTTCACAAACCTGTTGTGGCATAAGGATTTGTTATATCTGAACAAAATACAGAACAGAAGTTGGTATCAGTCACAACGTAAAGTAAAAAGAATCTTACCTTAATTTATCAAAACATGGCTACGTCCAGGTATGTGTAAAACTGGGTCGTGCTGACACGGCTGCGGTTTGTTTACATGTATCGTGTCATTAGCAACGCGCATACACTAGCGGTGTTAAGCGCTCAGTGGTAATTATGAGGCTTCTGTGCATGAGAAACAAGCTACGTTCGCTTATGAAGAGTTTAACGTGTATACTAAACTGTCCTCTTTTTGTTTTTATTTTAATTACGAAATGCTTCGGACAAGTCCGCCGCGCAGATGTGATTGGTGCTATTTTGTGAACTGGGCGCTGTCTATGCCAACCTCCTATTTCTGGGAAGCTGAGAGCATGCGCATAAATTACAGAATGTGCAGTGATCGAAGTAGAATCATGCTCCAATTCCACTTTTATTTGTTGCATACATTTTTTGTCATATTTTAAGGGCATGCTTTAATTTATAATAAAAATGTAGAAACTTAAATAATGTTTGAAAAGGTACACAAAACAATTTACCCACAATGCATAATCAGGTGCGTGCTATTCAAGATGGCGTCGGCTTTTCTAATTGTTATTTCGAAGACGAAATAAAAGCTAAAATCTCATGATGAGAAGTGACGTTATAGGGTATGAAAACTATTCTTTTGATTATTATGAATCATGAACACACATTTCACAGCAAATCAGTCGTAATAACATTAATTATTTGACTCAAATGTACGTTTCCGGGCACATGGTGTGCTTTGTTGTCCCCATTCTCGCGAGAAGACAAATTAAACGATCAGTAAACGCACCTAAAACGTATTTGCAACACTCCTACAACATAATGACAAGTATGTTCCACGTATCAGCACGTGCGGCAAGATGGGATGTTGTAAACGATGCGGTGTGGTTTTATTCGTATGTATTTCAATGTGTTTTAGACCAACATGACTAAAAATGTGAGTTTTCAGTTGGGAATGGATTGTCATTGGAAGATAAACACGTTACATTGTTGTTATAGTATACATATTGATATATGTACTTTGTATTCTGTAACATGTATTTATGTTTGTTTCATTTAACCACTGGTTAAGTGAGAATATATCAACATAATCTACTCACCCAGTTGATTTCTTGGAGATTCAGGAGTGTTTGGGCATGTTGCCAAACCATAGTCTGTACATTTTGACAGTAGTCAGAAGCCTGTGTCTCATAGGTAAAAAGTATGTTGTATGTGTGTTGTCTGAATAGGTATCATGTATATTTGAAAAGAGCTCCACCAAAATGAAAGACATGTAAGGTTGGGTTGATTCAAAAGAGTTTGGCACATACTGTTATCTGTTTCAAAGGTACAAAATAACGCTCAACCAATTTTGAAATGGATCAAAAGGTACAATTACTTCAGATGTTTTAGCACATGTCACCTGTTTGAAATGCACTAATTACTCTCTCATGCAAATCACTAATATGAAGGAGTGAAAGTAGCATGCAGGTTGCTACAAGGCCATTATGAAAGAGAGAAAATTGTTATGTTTAATGAAACAAGAAATCTTTCCAGGTGTTTTATCTACACTGACAGTGTCTGAATATGTTAAATGTCTCATAACATTCATGACTGCTATTAATCTTTTGTGGGATTTGCACCCTACCCACAAAAGGTCCACAATAATCTTGACTATTTTGCAGGCGATATCAACTTTACAATGGACTTGGGTGAAAATGGTGAGCAGATAAAGAAAATAAATAATAATTTATTGGAGGTCCGTCCATTCGTCCATCCGTCTGTTTGTCCTGCTATTCCATTCCACACTGGCATCTGAGGGTAAGGGCTTTCAAGCCTTGTGTCCGTCTGGCTTGTCATAGCCTTACAAAGAAGAGAGCTTTTTTCATGGCATTGCCAAAGGCTACCATGCTGTGTAACTTCGGTGTTGTCACTTTCATGCAAATGATAATCATGTGACTTCAGCTTGTGAAGGTTGATGTTCAATGACATTTTCTTGATTGGGCTATTGAATAACTTCTTTTGTTATCAGCAAATATTTGGGATTCGATCATGGGATTCATTCATTACTTACATACGCAATCAGCATGTGAAGTGTCAGTACCAAATTTCAACCTGCCAGGATGAATGATGTGGACAACATTTCAAATTGGCCCATTTACGTGAAGGGAATGTAGCTACTGCTATATAAAAATAAAAATACTGTACTCAAAGTGATTGCAACATATTCTGTTGATACTTGTGGACTCATCGATGAAGATGGTTGTATTTAGTCACTGCTGGGAACGTTGATAAATTGCATGTATATTCTTTTCATATATAATCCCCAATGAGCACGCAGGTTGAGCAGTAGCGATGATTCTGTGTGAGCTAGTTACCTTCAGTAAGTATTCCTCAAACAGTCAGATGGTCATGGCATTTGACTTCATATAGTATGGCCTCAGTTCTCAGAACTGTGGCCACAGTGTTGAAAGCTTGGGCACTATGATTGATCTGTCATTGTCATTCATGGGTCCAAAAGCTTTTTTAATTTAGCCTTTTAGGCTAAAGACATGTTAGTATTAGGTTCTAGTCAAATATTTGCATGACCATGAATCTGTAACCCTGTTCAGTACAATATGCAGATACCTGCATTGGTTCTGTTACATCAATGATTTTTTATAGCAGTACTACAATAGACACTATCCCAGCTTTTACATTATTACAAAATTAGCATGACAGTGGATATTAATAAAGTATTTATCTGCACATATACATTTTATTTGTTGTACCATACTTCTTTTGGCATATCATCTTTTTGAAAGAAAGTACCAGTCTTTTCGGGGAAAACGTCCATTTGTTTCAGTAATAAATAGGTGTAGCAACATGCTTGTTCAACAATATGTACAAGAGAAACACATTATGTCATTGAACATTTGCCTGTATGCCTTACAGTTAGTTACAGTTTGTTTTCTGATTTTCCTGTACCATAAAACAATTTCGATTGCAGTTCAGATAATTTTTATTAATGTAATCCTTGCATGTAAGTTGTGTGTTTTAAACACAAAAAGTCATTCCCAAAATGCCTGAAAGGACTTAAATCTCATCAAAAGCATCGCTAGCCAGCAATCAATGTTGGTCAGAGAAGGCATTGAATTGGACATGGTAGTCACACTAGGTGACCTGGGTGATTGAATGGCATCAGACCGTCAGGGCATGGGATCTTTGCTTATAATATCAATCACTGAATGTCTTGTCCAGATATGACTAATTCCAAACTGTCATGATATGACTGGAATATAGCTGAGTGTGGCATTAAACAACAGCTAAAACACCTAAATATAGTCAACATTATCGTTTTGTTGCAACCTCTGATTTGTCAGATGTTTGCATCAAATGGGATTCATGGATAAAACTAGATCCCAGTTGTGTCTGATGGCTAAGGTGTTATCATGTTTAAGGAAAACTTGTAAAATGGGGATCTTGACCGCAACTGGCAGAGTATGTAATGTCAGATGTCTATCTGAAAAACAAGATTTGCTTTGCAGCTGCAGTATGTTATAGGATTTTCATTGACAAAATATGCTATGGCTGAAATATTGCTATCATGCATTATCATTAAAGCTAAACAACAAAGCCAACAATTAATGGTTTGTATGAGTAGGTGTGATTATGTTCCATTTGTCATAAAAGTGCCTTAGGTTTATACCTAGTTATAGCTTTATTCTAAAGTTCTTTGCAAATATGTGTGCAATGTACTTATTAATTCTTTTGATTTTTGCAGATGCCTTCGGGCACCAAAAAGTTTTGCCAAATATGTCACAGTCGGCTTAAACTCTACCAGATCAACTTCAACGAAGCTATCCAGCTGTGTGAGAACAAGACTGTAAGTGTAACAAGTCACATGTGGATGAAAGAAATATTTAACATCAGATGTGCTTATTCTTTTCAACAAGTTTATTAGCCCTTATCCCTGATGTGTTAAGGATAGGAACGGTACCGACTAACCTATGAATATTAGTGCAGTCAAGACCCTTTAGTATGACCTCCGTTTATCTGACAATCGGTTTTATCCGACGCATTTTTTTGCAAACACATTGTATAGGCATAATTTAGTCTTTAATCCGACGATCCCACATTCCAACTCAGACAGCCCCATTTAACAACCAGCTGTTGTAATCACTTAGTAGTCCCGTTAATCCAACATTGCAATTAGCAATGTGTGTGATCAGTTTCCCATGAATACATTGCTATGTGTCACTCAAGATGTGGATTACGAACACAAATTCTACCATGTGATGAATATTGTATAATTTCCATAAAACAGGAAGTCAGGTCTATTCTTAGATTGCGGCGGGAGCAGCTGTTTTGTCGTTTTTATGTTAAAGGTCACATGCAACCCAAAAATCAAACATAATTCACTTGTTCATGATATATAAAATGCATTGGTGATTGTGAAAAATTGCAAATCAAAAGTCCAATATTTTATACTTGGGTTTACCTCCCTCGACTTGAAGCAGCCACGATTCCCAACCCAGTTGGAGCTGGTGGGTGTTCACTCAAGTGTAACTAAGCCTTTTCATTGGCCACTAGTTCATTTGCCGATACGCTTAGCCAGCTCATTGTTTATGGCTAATGAGCTGGATAGGTTTTAAGTTCAAGTTGCATGTGGTCATTGATTGAAGTTGTGAATTGCATATTGTCATTAGCAGACAGCCAGGCTGACATACAGGTTTCAGTAAACCAGACATTGACTTTTCTCTCTGACAAAGTTTGCTTATCACAATCAACATGTTCTTTTTCATGTAACAAGTTGATCATTTACTTGTTTGTGTCCACGACCAAGATTAGACTACTGCGCACAAATTCATACTCTAGGCAGGCATATGGTTTCAAGCTCCGCAAACCTATTCACTGCGTATGTGTTAAGAGTGAAGCACAGCACAGCTGTTGAAACCACTTACTCCCCCAGCACTGGAGGAAAATTAGTGAAATTAGTCAATCGTTTGAACTCTGATTTTGTGGGCTTTTTTTATCGCAGTTTTTTTTTTTTCAGCTTTATAGGTTGAATTGGCATTTTTGATGGTTTGTTTCAGTAAGTGCATACTGAAAGGTATCGGAATCTGCAAAGTTATGTTTTACGTTGCATGTGACCTTTATGACCCATGTTTAAATGCACGGATTGATGAAGGTTTTGTAAATGTTTTATGAAAATGGGAATTGGTTTTGAAAACAATGAATACTCATTAGGAATATTAACACATGATCGAAACAAGCATTTTGATTGGCTGATGACTTGACTGTCAGCAAAATGCCTCCTTCCGCACATTTGTTTGCTTCAAGCTGAGACTGGTTCCTGTTATCTCAGGTTTCTTGTAATTCCACTTTGATTGGTTCCTTTAAATGTGTGGTGCACATTCCTGATAATCCTGTTGGTGATGGTTTTAATTTTATGGCCCTGATTTAGTAGTGTAAATATGTGCTGCTGTGATGTATAATCTTGGAACAACATTCAGTTGTAAGAAGAATGTAAATCTTGCTTAATAAATCAAGCTTCATTGACAGTGTTATGATATGATAGAACATGAAACAACAGAAAATGTGGGTTAAAATCTCTATTACTACACCACAGACACCAGTATGTTTCAATTACTGTTTTTTCTGTTGCAGTGTTGCTTTCCCCTGGAGTCCTCTACAGGAAGTATCAGTATACAGCCCCGAGATTTTTTCCATGTTCCAGTTCTGAAGCGGAAGTCTTCTTCAACCAGGAGCGTAAAATCATCCTTCTCTACACCTTTTGGAACTCCAACTGTTCTCTCTCCTACTTTCTCCCTGCCAGCCAGTGGACCGTGGACATTGCCAGAATTTGAAATAGGGAGTGTTGAGTTCCCTTTCACTGACTCAACACATGGAAGCAGCGTCATCCCTCTGAAAGCAGCAGCTTCCTGTTTAGGTGGGAACACAGAAGAACTTGACCTTGAGGGGTTGCTGAATAGTGGTGCTTTTGATGAACCTGTGAAATTTGATAACAGTTCATGCATTGTGAAAGACTTTAAAGAACCCCTTCCATTAAAAACTCAAAATCCTCCTGCTGTAGCTGTGAACAATGGACTTAAATCAAACTGTGGTAATTTCACTGATAAATATGTCTCTAGATCTTCAAAGTGTGTATCCAGAAATCCATTTGATGAACTCCTAGTCGATTTTGATGAAAATACCACTGTGTTCCCTTTTGACACTGAATTGACTGTTGGTTTGGCTACAGATGCCTCCAATGGATTTGGTTTGCAGGAGTTAACAAATGGTTTTCGCTTCCATCAGGAAAATGTTCATATAGAAGATAAGCAACTGAATTGTGTCAAGGACAACACATTTAATAATTTCCATGAATCTGAGAATTCACTGGATGCTGAAGTGAGAAGCATATTTGAATCAAGTAAATTGATATTTGAGAAAAACAATCTGTGGAGTTGTTTCTCAAAAGACAAAATGATGGCTCCTATAAAAGATGACAATACAGGTGTGAATGAGACAAAGCAGGAGTCAGGAGGAGACACTACTAATGAGGATGTGGTCCAGGAAGGTTCCTGTAATACTCCAGGTGAAAATGCTACCTGTGAATCTGGAATCCCGACTGGCAATACTGGTGCTTTAGAGAACACATGTGAGTCAGGGAAGGAGGAGTTCACTCCAGACTGTGTTCATAATGGTGAGAACAATCTAGAAAGGACCATTGAGAGCCAGAATCCAGTTGAGGATGTAGGTGAGATTGTGGAACCTGGTACAGCCCAGTGTGTGGACAGTCAGGGTGAAGTCCCGTTAGTGAACACTATTGGTGAGGACACTCAGCCAGTGTCTGTGTCAGGGGTCCAAGTAACAGACCAACCACCAGCAGAGCTTATGGAATATCAAGAGCAAGAAGACATTCCCGAGAATATACATAATGACAATTTAGAACAGGAGTTTGTTCTGACAGCAAACCAAGGTGAACAGCATTCTGCTGTAGCCCAGGAACTGACAAGCCAAGAGGCTCTGATGCATGTGGGTAATTCCGAAGAAAACCGGGGTACAGATGAGTTTGTCATGTCAAGTGTTCAACAAATGGAGACAGTCCAAATCGTACCTGAAGCTTTTTCTGTACAGATGGACACAGTTATCCAAGATGATGAAGGTGGTGATTCTGTGACAGATTTTCATGGAGAAACAGAAATAGTTGCTGCTGCTATGGATGATGGTAACAGTGCAGATGCCACAGCAGAAAGTATTCAGGTTGCTGGTGAAGTATTTAGTGACAACTCCCATGGTGCTTCAGAGGTCAAGGAGGACTCAACAGATGGCCATCTACAGGATGAATCAACTGAGTCTCAAACAGTTGTTGCAGAAACAGCTGACACTAGTGTTAAGGAGACAAATATGGATCACTTTGAAATGCAAGTTGTTCCTGAAACAGAAGATGCCATAGTTTCAGAGGAACCATGCCACACAGATAATAATTCTGATGTTCTGTGTGAGCAGGTGGAGCTTTCATCTACAGTGATCAGTGAACCGGGTGGAGTAGATACAGCTGAGGAGGAAGTTACTGAATCAGCTCTAGGGGATCAAGATACAGTAATGGCTACTGCTAACACCACCAACATGGAGTTTGAAACGGCAGTAACAGAGGTGCCAAATCATTTTGAAGAGGTAGATCCCGGACAAGATGATTGTGTCAGTGCACCTGCTGATGATGTTCAGAGGAGTATTGACTCTGCACAAATTGCCACAGCTGTAGTCTCTGTAGCAGGTACTGTTGAATGTGAGGGTGAAGTAACATCAGCCACACATACAGTTGTCAGTAATGTTGATGTGTGTGATGGAAGTCAGATTGTGGATGCTGGACAATTGATGGGCATGACTCAGAATGAGACTGATTTGGTTGCAGGTGAAACTGTTGTTGGTACAGAGCAAAATACATTGATGCAAACATGTGAGACATTTATACCAGCTGGTGAAAATTTGGAATCTGAAAGAGACATTGAAGGTACTACAAACTCCAGTATACCAACTGTTGGAGTTCAGACTATAGAGATACCACGTGAACAAACCATAGTAGCTTGTGAAGAAGAGGTGGCTGTTAATCACACTGTCATTGAGTCAAGCAGCACAGAAACTATCCAGGAACATTGTGCAGATATTCAGGATGGAGCAGGTGTTGTTTCACCCTCATCAGTCACAGTGACTCAAGGTATGAGTATCATTACTGGCAGCGTGGAAGAATCTGGTGTTACTGGGATAGCTCCTCAGACATTTGAATATTCAACAATTGGTCAGATTTCAGAAACTATTGTTGATGCTCAGCCCTTTCAAACAATAGAAAATGTGCCTATCTTAGAACATGAGGTGTCTGAGGCTTCCAGATCACTGATAGCTACAGAAATGTTGACTGCAGGTGAGATGCAGCAGCCTATTGAAAGCTTTATGGAAGAAACTGTGGAGTGCGTTCCAGTTCCAGAATCTGCTGAGGTGATGTCTGAAACGGCTCCTCTCTTGGAACATGATCAGATGACACAGGTTGTTGTGAACAGTGGTGGCATGGAAGTTGCTCACCATCAAGATTTACAGCTGGAAGAATTTGTTGTTCCTGTGTCAGAACTTACAGGTTCTGCTGGTGGAGTGGTTGAGAATCAGGTGGTGAGTGTTCCACTTGAGCTTGTATCATCAGAGATACAAAGTACTGACTCAGAGATTCCCATTTCTTATACAGAGACATTGATGGGTGTGGACCATACTGTTGTCACTCAGAGTGAAGCATTATACACTCAGGAGGGCTCTGAGGAAATCATGGATGTTCATCAAGTCGGACTCCCTAGTCAAAGTCAAGGCATGTCTGAAGACATGATACTGATGAACAAACAACATTTAGTGGAAACAAGTGTCCATACTGTTCAGCCAAACACTATTGTAAATATGCCAGTTTCCAACCAAAGTGGTATTTTTACACTGGCATCTCAGACAATGCCAAATGTTATTTCTTGTCCTGTAGTATCGACATCTGTTGAAGAACAGCTATCTTCCCATCAGAGCAGTGTTTCTCAAGTGACGTCAGCAGAAGCTCAGACCTCACAGACAATTCCGATCTTAGTCAGTGAATCCTCTTTAACATCACTGCCTTGCTCAACTTCTCTGTGTCCTGAAGGACAAGACTCTGTCTCAACAGCATCTGCCATTATTACACAGCAGGACAACACTACCCAGGGAGTTGTCAGTCAGTCAGTAATTCCAACTTTAAATGTGCTGAAATATTTATCTAATGTTACATCGGCTGCACCAAATTTGCCAGGTGGACCTGGTGAAACTGCTGAGGAAGATCCTGGACCAGTAACTCTCCTAGATAAGCAGTGTTTGAACTTATTCATTCAGTGGCAGAACAAGGATGCCATGTGTTGGCTTGATGTGGTAATGATAGTACTTTGTAACAGTGTGACTATCCAGAAACTTTTCACAGATGAGAAGTCAGCAGAGTCCGTAAAGGACAGCGTATTGACAACTCTGCTAAAGGCTTACTATCAAGCTCAAACTCTCATGCAAAAACTCACTGCTAAGGAACAGGAAGATCAAAAGGAATGTTTGGCAAAAGAACCACAAGCAGAAACAGGCAAGGCTGATACTGCCCAGCCGGATGAAACCACCAGCTCTACATTTGTTCAGAATGGAGAGAGCCTCAAACCTGACAATACAGTTGAACCTAACACTGAAGCACCTGCTGCCAAGAACACATCCCCTGGTGCTCAGTCAACAGGTGAAGGTCAAACTCAATCCGAAACAACTACCCGAGTAAGCCGAATCTCAATAAAGACTTTGACTGACTATTCCAAAGCCATGGATATACTGGACAACATAAGGGAAAAAATCTGGGATGTTCTGCAGCCAAGATTGCAGTGTGAAAGAGGCAAGAATGACAGTCCCCTTTTTGCCTTGCCTCTGCTTGTGAGAGAACCAGCAGTGCTGAAGGAAAAGTTCAAGATCAAGTTCAAGTACACCTTCACCTGTGATCAGTGCTCCTATCACCAAGATGATGACCATTCCAAAATACTGCCCTCGTTCCCGCAGGTGCCTGCAGATTTCAACATGAAGGAACCATGCTTTGTGAGAAACTGCTTCCAGTGCAATGCCCCTGGGAAAAGGATGAAAATGACATTCAAGAGGTAAGTTCTGTTTCATGTAAGAAGATTAGCTTATACTTTCAGACAGCTGTGAATGTTGAGGAAGTGTAGGTGGTAATCCTTGAGAAGTTGTCTTTTGATTACTTATTTCATTGGTCATCATATTTTAAGCATATTGAAACAGTGAACTGTGATATGCTCTTCTAAGGTTATACTGAACAAGATAATTTTAGTTCTGTAACCAGTTATCATGTCCATTTATGTTTATTGCATCAGTCACCTATCTATTTTGATCACATATGCAGATAACATATATCATAACATGTTGAACCCAGCTTAAACCCAGTTTAAGTTTGTACACATCCACTTCATACTATTAAGGAAGTTAATAATTGTGTGTTCAAGCATCCCAGAAATACTGTTGCTGCACTTCAAAGAAGGGCTGCCTCACAATGGCTTTGACCAGTTGGGCTTTGTGTTTGGAACCGATGTTTACACAGTGACTGCTGTTATACAGTACAAGAACAATCCTGATCACTTTGTGGCCTGGATCAGGAATGGAACAGGTAAGACGCATAAAAAGTAAAATACAGTTATCATAGAATAAGATCAATAACATACATCTCACTTTCCATTTTTGTAAGAGCATGTTAAGTACCCTGTTGGCATGAGTGTCAACATGGTAAATGTGTTTTAAGATAGAAATATACATGTATTACAAATGATCTGTGAATAATCAATAGTTTTTTTCTAAAATTTCTTGAGAGAATGTTGCTATGAACAATGATGACAGCAGCAGTCTTATCTTTCCCAGGGCGGTGGGGTAGCCTAGTGGTTAAAGCGTTCGCTCATCACGCCGGAGACCCGGGTTCGATTCCCCACATGGGTACAATGTGTGAAGCCCATTTTCTGGTGTCCCCCGCCGTGATATTGCTGGAATATTGCTAAAAAGCGGCGTAAAACTAAAACTCACTCACTCACACACTTCCCTACATGTTGCAGGCAACCAGTGGATGGAGTGCGATGACCTCAAGTCCACACTGTGCCAGTATACCACAGAGTTGCCAGCTATTCCACCCAATCAAGTCCACATCATTATGTGGGAGAAGAATGTTCCCTCTCATAATGCTGCCAGAGATCTGGTAGAGACCCCAGTGGCCAGTGTTCTGCAGTCATGTCTTCGTATCATACAGCCAGATTTTCTGTCATCAAGTAACGTGGTGTTGTCAGCAAAAGAACTGTTAGCGCGTGGTTTGAAACGCAAGGCTGAGGTTGCAAGCCAAAATACTGTCAAGTATATCCTGTCCCAAAGCACGGGACGTAGCCTGCCAGGAATTCTGACTCTTCCCGCTGGTTCCAGTTCAGGAGGTGTGCAGACAATGAAGATAGTGTCCCTCCCACCTACTAGTTTAGCACCAGGAGTTAATACCAGTGTGACTGGACTAAAGGCTGTTGCTACAACACCTTCACAGATTCTGACTAGTGGTCAGATTTTACAAGCAGCTGGAACTTCAGTAAAACCAATAATCTTGCAAAGTAAAACCAGACCAACCATTCTTTCCAGCACATCGTCAGCATCTAATACACCAGGGGTATACCAAATTCTGCAGAAGAGTCAGCTGACATCTTCCCCTAATTCCAGTCAGACTTCACTTCCAACAATGATGAAGTTAGTGCAGAGTGGAAATAAACTTGTGTGCCTTCCAGCTGAGAAACGTTCTGACATTCAAGGAACGACAGTTGTGAGTGAAAAACAGTTGGCCTCTGGTTCAATCATTGTAGGGAACCAGCGATTAATTCTGCCTCAGTCTCAGAATTTAACAGGAAAACAACCATCTCCACTCACTGCCAGTACCAGCACTCAGCCCAACTTACAATATATTCAGCTAGATAAGTCCCAGTCACTTGTACCAAGTTCAGCAAGTGGTGGCAGCATACATGGAACCACTGCCCAGACTGGCAAGCTGCCAGTCATCTCGGCATTGAAGAACGCACAAGGCACTACTACTCTTCTTGCTCAACAGGTCGGTGGTATGGCCAAAACCTATACTGTAGGAGCAGATGGTATCCTTCAAGAGGTGGACAAGGATGCTGTTGGTAGGGAATCCTCTCCGGTCAAGAAACAAAGAGTGACTGTTCTTCAAGGATCTCTACCATCCACTCCAAGCACATCCACACCTAAAATCATAGTTAAGAAGAAGACTGAAAGTGGGGAAATAGTGGAAAGTATAGTAACTGATCTGGACCAGCAACAAAGTAGTGACTTCATGAAAGCAATAGAAGCATTGAAGAGTGGTGACACACAAGCTGGGACTCTCATCCAGCAACTTATAAAGAGCAAGATGTCCAGTCAACCACAATCTTTTAGTCCAGTGATATCTGATGAAAGCCAGTCTTCAACAGACGCTGGAACAATGAAGATAATCAATGTTAAACCAGCAACACAAGCAATAGGGCCACAGACTGTGCAGATTCCTGGAGGTAATATTATCAAGAAGTTTGTTCAGGTTGGCGATAATACCATTCAGGCGAAGAGTCCAGAAATGTTGCCTGTCATAGAGAGAGGCAGAGGAAGAGGACGTGGAAGAGGGAGAGGAGCCAGGAAACAGAAAGATCCTCCCAGACCTGGACCAGCCATAAATAATCAGACCTCTGTTGAGTCACCAATAGACCTCACATCATTACAAAGCAGTCCAGAGGCAATTAGAGCTGTCTCATCAGAACCGCAACATATTGTCATTGCATCACCAGGACAGACTGTTCATTCAGGAATAAAATTAATAGGCAGCCCAACCTCCCAAGGAAATATATCTGCTTCTAAAGTGATCAAACTCTTGTCAGGGTCATCAAAAGAAAGTCAACTTTTTGGACAATTAGCGGTGAACCCAGCTACAGTTAGCGCTGCTTCTTTGGTTTCACAAAGACCGATTCTGCCTCAAGGACAAACAGTAACCACTTATGCAGGCACGTCATTGATATCTGGACAAAAAGTAATACCTCAGTCAGTTGTCACATCCATGGGCTCAGTGGCTTCTTTGATATCTGGTCAGAAACTGATTCCCCAAGTGTCAACATTGAGTACAGTCTCTGGGTCAGTTTTAGTGTCTGGACAACAGGTTATACCTCAGGTACAGACAGTGACATCACCTGCTCCTGTTGCTTCGCTGGTGTCTGGCCAGAAAGTATTATCCAAGTTACAGGCAGTGACAGGTACTGCTGGAAAGAAGGTCACAACACTCTTAGCAAGTCATGTTGGCCAAGAGGCTCTTTTGAAAACAAGCATTGCAAATCCTGAACACAAAGTAACTCCAGTGAAGAAGGGCGTACAAGACAAAAGGAAACCTGTGCTGTCTCCAGAAAAGCCAAGTCCAGTGAAATTTTACTTTCCTTCTAGCAAACCTGTAGCTTCAAGCCAGTCACCTGTAGGTACCATATCACAAGCATCTCAGTCTATTGCCTCCAGTGGAGTCCCTCAGTCTGTGTCTCAAAGTTCAACAGGGGCAATGCTTACACCACACAAAACTATATCAGTTGTTCCGAATACCCCTTCTTTACAGCCAGTTACGTCATTAATAAATCAGCATTCACAACAGCGAACTCAGATCTCCAAATGCAGTCTGTCTTCTTCAACATCTCCTCCAGCAGGAACATCCAGCGTGTCCCCAAGATCAAATATAGACGCAGGTTTGTCCCCTGGAGGGTTTTCATCAGGTGCAGATGTTGAGCTGCTCTCAGACTCTGATGGATCCTCATCTCCCACTAAAACTCCTACTCGTGGTCCTGTTATCTCGGTGCGGGGAGCGCAAGGTGATGCTGCATTACTTGCCAAAGCTATTCAAGATTTAATGAAACAAGGCGTGACTATTCAACAAATACAAACTCCAGGGTTTCTTTCAAAGCTGCTAACCACAATGAAATCTACAGCTCACTCCACTTCAGCTCCTGCTCCAGAGGGGACTACTGCAAAGAGTCTTATTCAAACATCACATATAACAAAGAAACCAGTTCCAACTGTTGGTAAGTCTCAGAAACCAAAGGCAGTTGTGAAGTCCCCATCACATACAGTAACAAACAAAACTGCAGATTCTCACGATGTGTTGCCACAACTTGCCATGGGTAACATGCCTGTCACACAGTTAGGAAGTGTGGGTGACGGTGTTGTAACAAGTCCAGGTTCAGCTTCAGTTGAAGTTCAGTCACCACCTAAGCCATTATCCCTTTCTGAAGAATCGTCAAGTGATTCTGATTTAACTACTGCCAAGTCAGCTGTCATTGTGAAACCCGGACAATCATATCTAGCTGCAGTGAAACCATTCTTGAAACTGAAACCAACTGAACCTGTCAGCCAGTCTGTGTTTGATGGATACAAACTAAAATCAGCGACAGTAACTAGTACACAGTCAAAATCCGTGAGTGGTTTTACCACCATAGACCTGCAAAAAGATCAAGTGCAAGGCAAGGATAGCAGTGCAGACACAAAGTCCATCCCTGTTGTAACTCCAGTCCCTGTAGTTGCCTCCTCAGCTGCCAGTCAAAATATTTCAACATCTACCACCAGTCAGGACTCTTTGAAGGCAGCAGAACCTTCACAGTCACTACAGACAGTCTCATCTCCTCTTGAATTTAATACAGGTAAAGCAGTGAAAACAGCAGCCAAATCCAGCAAAGTCATCAAGACTATTACCCCAATAAAAATGCAACCCATGGCACCTTCTGAAATAAAGGCAGCTGTAAAAAGGTCCATAGTCAAAACTGATGCTTCGCCAGCAAAGGTTACGAAAGGACCTTCAGAGTTAATGGTAGTTGAAATGCCTTCACCTGGTAAGAGCAAGAAGTCTAATCCTCTGGATCTGATTGCTGATGCTGCAATATCAAGGCTTCCTGTTCCAAGGGATTCTGATACTGAAACACTCCCTGAGATTTCTATGCCACCAAAAGGACGAGGCAGAGGCCGTGGTAGGCGACCCAAAAGTGTTGGACATAATGAGAGTGTTGAGACAAGCTTGGATCTCGATCCAAAAACACTAGAACAAGAAACTAGCAAGAAGGTTCAAGAAGTTTCAGGACCAATAAAAAAGGCAGCAGTTCATAAAAGGAGCTTCATGGATGCTTTTGACCTTCCTGTTGTGACCGATGTATTGGCAGATGCAGTTCCAATTTCTTCTGTGTCCACAGCTGTGCTAGGACCCACCCTGGACACTGTTGTGGATGATGTACAGTCTACTGCAGAAACACCTCCAGCAAACAATGGGAAGCCCATAGGAAAACACAATCCAGGTTCAGTTGACATTGTTGCACTTCCTGAAACACCAAGAACTAGAGGTCGGCCACGCAGTCAAGCAACAGTGCCATATGACACAGTAAGACCGAAGCCACCTGCAGGAAGAGGTAGATCTCCACAGCTGACACCTCCTGCAGTAAAAGTTCCAAGACTGTTGTCACCTGATACCTCTACTGCAACAGAGGCTCCTAGTCAGATCCCACCAAGACCATCATCGGAGGAAGCAGTAAAATTGGAATCTCCAGAAACTAAGCCTAGAAGACGTTCACGGAAACAGTCTGCAGAAACTCCTGATAAAACTCCTGCTGAATCTCCCATAGAATCTAAAACTGTTGGCAAGAATGTTACAAGACAGTCATCTGATGCCAGCACAGAAGTGGTTCAAACACCCAAAGAGGGTCGGGGGAGAGGGAGACATCCTAAGGTTGTGCACACTAATACACCCCAAGCTAAAGGTGGAGCTCGGAAACAGTCTCTGTCGCCATCTGCCAGAGCTGACAAAACAGTTGTAAAACCAGCAGCTGAAGGTGGTCACACAAAGATATCTGAAAATAACTCAAAGTTGAAACCCACTGATGCCAAGCCCACCTCAGAGATACTTGTAGTTTCAGAGGTTAAGTATATTGGCAAGTACAAGATCCTTCCAATTGAGAGACCCAATACAAGGCGGTTTAAAAATCCTGTGAAGACTGAAGAATCTCCATCAAGCCGGACAGAGAAGGAAGATAACATTACACCTGCAAAGAATGATTCCAAAAAGCCTATAAAACGACGAGGTCGACCACCAAGCAATCCAGCAAAGAGAGCTAAGAAAGAATAGAAATAAGGTCAGTCTGTCCACAGTGAAATAATAGCCGATTTCACTAAAGAGGTATGAAAAAATACACCAAAAGTCTGAAATGATTGGGGATGTTTTGTTTTTTTTCAAGTGCTACAGCGACATTTGCACTGAAACAGATGTTTTCAAATCTTGTGGGCAGTATTCCTTCAGAGTGTACATTATGAAGCAATAAAGAGGATAATGGAACTGGTGCAGTTATACATGCTGCAAATAGTGTCATTGGTGACATCCCATTATCTATATCATCTGGTACTGTACATATGTATGTGAAACATGGAAGTTGTATCTTGTATTACATGTCATTCATCATCTAGTATGTCATCTGTACCCCCACTGCGCACGGCATAGCAACTGGAGCATCTGGCGTTGATATTATAATAAATGTCAGTGACTCCAGTTGAAATCACAGTTATGTGAATGTATTGAGACATTATGGTTATTATTTATACTTTAATTCAAGATGCTGAATTGAGAAGTCCTCAGCCAGTCCTGAAGCTGTGAAATATGGGTTATTGCATGGACAATTCAGCGCATACTGATCATAATATGAAGTTTAGTAATTGCAGTTTATTGTTTTGTGTTAGCATCTCATCATTCCGGGAATTGTATCAGATGGCTTTAAATACATCTTGTAGTACGATGTTGCAAAGAACCAGGTTAAAGATTATGTGTTCTTAATGTTCTTAAATATAGCACATCCTGATCATTGATAATTTTAGTGATGTGTAGTTATATTTGTCGTTTTGTTTCGTATTTTCCTTTAGTACATGTTAATGTGTATAATCAGTTACAAGCTGACTCACTGTATTGTGCTGCATATGGTGCTTCACATCATTTTCAAGCAATTCTTTGGACACTGTAAAGATAGTCTGTGGATGTTTTACATATTGAAACATTGTACATCAAGTGTAAATACACACCTTCAGTCATAGCTCATGCTCTTTATCTGCCTGAAAATACACTAAATGCATGAGCAAGCTGTGTACAGTAGTTAAGTTGGTATGCTCCGTGGGAAGAGATTTTGTAAATACAACTTAACAGTGGCATTATGAATTTATATTTTTGTTCTGTTAAATGTTTAAAATGTTTATAAACATGATTTAAGAAAGAAACTTTGTGTTTGATGTAATTTTGTTATGATCATAGCAAGACCAGAGAAGCCAACCCAAAGGTGTTGCAAGTAGTAGTTTCGAGGATCAGAATTAGGAGTTTGACCATGACATTAGAAGTCAACTTAAAACCATGATGGGTTCTGAGGAAGCTAATATGACACTGATCAAGAGGGAAGTTTTAATTTCATATTCCTCTAACAGCAGATTTCCAAATTGTTACTTGTAGTGATTCCAGTTCAAATATGTCATTAAATTTGATGAATGGATGTGAAGTTAAGTCTGAAAATGTATTTAATTTCAAAAGTATGTTTTGGTCTCAATATCAGCATTTTAATGAGTTTCACCAAAATTTCATAGAATTTCTAGTGTGATCGTATTGGCATAGTCTGAGGCTATAATTCATAATGACAATGATAAGACCGTGATGGCATCTCTGCAGGGCATGCATATGACTGTTTGAACCGAGTGTGACTCGTTTCCTATGTGGCATTACTTGGCGCATATTACTTGGGGCATAGATGTCTTTTGGAATCACAAATGGCAGGGATGGATTGCGTCCCTTAGATGCTCTAAATCCCATTGTTATTTCTAGGTTAGTCACATTTGTGCTGACAGGTCTGCAAAAGTGGAAAATGTCTTGAACCTGCATTGCTTCAAGCTGATACTGTGATCATGATGTATAATGATCATAATTATGAGTTTGTAAGTTAGTCTTTATCCCAGCCTTATCATGGTAGTGCATGTCAGTAATGGGCTGTGTACATTTGACACATTTGGGGAACTATCCTTTTGCAAAAGTGAACAAACTTCATGCTTGACAACTTCTTTTGTTTCATGGCTGCAAAGTGTCAATACAGTACAGGAAGGAATGCCTGGCAAAAGTACAAGAATTTGTATCAAAATGTTGCACTCATGAAGTAAAAGAAGTTGTTATGCATGAAGTTTGTACAGTGGTGTACTTCCCACCTTCTAAAATGCCACTCAAATCTTTTTTTTCATCCAAAATACAGAGCTAGTGCCACCATATTTCTCTGAAATGCATTGTAGCTATATGGTTATTTCACATCACACCATACACATCTACCTGATAGGACAGTGTTAAATGACTGTTAGAAATGGTGTTGGGGTGTCTTAAGTCTACTGGGTGTTGATCATCGCTTTGGCAGTACTCATAGTTGTATCAGTTTAACCACAAAGATGGATTACTTTTTGTCCGTGAATGAGAAACGGCTGTCAAACTTGTCTTGCTGAACTAGAAACCACCTGGACCCTTGTCAGCACAAACTTTGTGCATTTTTCCTGGGATATCAATATATATGTGAAGAGGTCCCATATGAAACTAGGATCACGTGATTTATGGCCTTGTGCCAAGATGTTGTGACAGTAATGATTGTAGCTGATGCTACATTCTCCTGGTTTGCCTTGACCAGGCCAAATTCAGGACTGCTGTTGATGACAACATATGTTAATCACTCAATACCATGGTAATACACAAATTAAGAGCATTACATAGCAAAAAAAAGTCATTTATTTTCATAGCAAACAGACACATATTGCTCTTTTCAGATGTCTGTATAGTGGTCAGTGTTTCTGAGTGAAATTTCCTACCCGTCAATAATTTTGACAAAACAAATACGTTAACAAACAATGTTTCTTTGTCAATGATACTGAGAAAACCCC
Organism: Haliotis asinina; assembly: GCF_037392515.1. NCBI lineage: Eukaryota > Metazoa > Mollusca > Gastropoda > Lepetellida > Haliotidae > Haliotis > Haliotis asinina. Next base: position 32,090,868 of record NC_090282.1, on the reverse strand, counting down.
ATGAAATATTGTTGGATATGTATATGATGTAAAATTGAGTGGACTATGATTTCAGGACTTAGTTCCACAAACAAATCTTGTTTGCAAGGTGAAAATGTGAGTTTGCTGCAGAAGGCCCTTCTCAGTAGCTAGATGAGGATCATGTCCAGGACCGGTGTCCATGAAACTTGTTCATTTTTAATATCAAACTGGATGCAATATTTATAACATCAATGCCCCTAAATAAACGTTCTTACAACAAAACACATCCACTTTCTTTTACCGGTATAAATATTCCCTTTCTTATTTGAAGGAAAGATTTCTGCCAATAAACACTGCTTCAAGTTTTGCCTGGAACCCTAACCCTGTCTTTTCATAAATAATATTTGGGAACCTCAGGCAAGGATTTTTATAAAGTTCCAGGCATGGCATACAGCTTGAAGTTCTAAAAAATGGTGTTATGAATTAATCTGAAATAAACATAACATTTTGTTTCTGGGGCCTATCACTTGCTTGATGACATCAGAATCTTGGTCATAACATTTCACAGAAAAGTACTTTTCCTTGTAATCATCTTTTGGCTTCAGTTTGCATTTGATGTTGACTGCTCCTGTTTATAAATGAACCTCTGTATATACTTACATCCTACACAAACCTACAGACCTGGCAGTTTTCGGAAGTTGGCAGTGACGGCACTACACCATTAAAAAAACCAAAAGGGATATTCCATTTTGCATGCATACCACAGGCCAATGCCAGTGCATATTTGAAAAAGTAATCAAAAAAATTCATAAAGATGAAACATTTCCAATGGAACTGAATATATTGTCACATTTTCTCTTAATTACTCTTCACAATGTTTCCTCCTTGGCTTCATCAATTGCATTTTATCAATCTTGTAAGTCCAATATCCCCTACATATTTTAATGATGTACAATCAACATTAGTGTGTTCTTCGGAACACATTTGGCCATGCTAGTGAAGAAAACTATTACTGAAGCACACACCTCGAGCATAAATCCCTTAAATATACTAACCAAATAAGAGGACAACCACAGTTAAATGAACATTTAATTTGTAATTGTCTGTTTGGCTATGAAATACCCTCTGGTAAAAACTGACCTGAAATGGAGGTATTTCTTTAAGGCTATTATAAGTTATCACATCGTGTCTCAGGAAATACAGGGTTTTATCAGTCATGAGTAAGGAGCGGAGGCTTGGGGAATACAACCTTACTCGGGACTGATAAAACCCTGTATTTCCGAGACACGATGTGAACACATTTATCTAGCTGAATGTTTTCACTAAATCAAAACAAAACAACACGCATTGAATTGACTTGCTGCCATGTTGACACCAACCGATCGCTTGACCTCAGTGCACCGTACGTTACTAAAGGCTTGTCAATGCACGCTTTTCTCACTTAGCGTCGTCACCAAGACGTAGTGGGGTGATATTACTTTCGCAGCGGGAGTATACGACTTTAATACTCCCGCTGGCGGATCGTGATGAATGTACATGGTATTTTATCAGAGTCATGTGGACCAATCAAAAATTCGATTCTTACATGAGGCTATATAATCCTATTTAACAAACTGTCACATGACTTAAACTCAACCATTCATAGTTGTATTGTCTGATGTCCTCACTGGAATGCTGGATGAATTGCTTGAATTGCCCAAATAGTTGACATGTGCAATGTAAGTTAAACATGCACTGTGTGGATTCTTTTTTTCAACTGGACAGTCTAAACTTACTGATCTTGAAAATATCGTACATTGACAGTATGATGAATAAAGACCAGCTGTTATGTCAAAACTAAAACCAAAATCTATTGGTATCTCTTGTTACCATCTCCTGGATCGTCTAACATCATTTCTTATTTGATGCTTTTGTCAAGATCATTCAGACCTTTATGTAATTATGTAATCAGAATAATGAAACAAAAGCTAACATATCCATAACAAAGCATGGCCATTTATGTGAAAACTGTGATGCTTTAAATGCTTCACTCACACTTATTGAGAATTTAGAATTTGCCACTCTAAAAAGCTGATCTGAAATGGCTCTCTTGCAAATATGAAGTGTGACCATGTGACCACAGATTCTTCAACAACACAATTCCTATTGGCTACAAGAAAAAATGATACAAGATGAATGCTTTTCACAGGTAGTAGGTTGCCTGGAAGCAACAGATTCACTAAAATTATTATCAGTGATTAGTGAGAATGATTATTTACATTCACATGACTGATAGAGCAACTTGAGAAGTGTTCATAACCAGGAGCTGAGCTATATGAACAGAATCTCATCCTGTGTTGACAATCTTTGAGCTGCCTGTTGAATCGAAGCCCAGGTATTTGCCTTCAGCAAAGTCAGTTGTAACCCTGGTAGTATTGGGTTTTGTCTTGCTGAATCTACTCCAACTGATCCATCTGAAATAAGATAAAACATGATTACACTGACGTTGAACAAATTAGCCTGCACTAGAAGCATTTCAAATATCATCTCCTCTAACAGGATCATGCCGCCATTTAGCTGGAATATCACGCAGTGTGGCGTAAATCTAAACTCAGACCGGGAGCTGAGAATGAAACTATGGTGCGATTGATCAAATGACCCAGGCTTAGATTTTCGAAGCTTACTTAGCACAAAGATAGTCATAAGTGCCATACATTAACATTAACTTACGACTTTCTTAGCGCTAAGAGAGCTTCAAAAACCTAGACCCAGGGTAATAGTGAGTGAGTGATAATGGTTGCATAGAGCTTTTAGCAATATTCCAGCAATATCATGGTAGGGGGAACAATCGAAATCAGCATTGCACACTGTGTCCATGTGGGAAATCAAATAGCAATGCTTAAACCACTTAGGCTACCCCACAACTCTGAACAGATTAATATAACAATGTATGTAATATTCTAAATAATGTGTTCTATTAGATACCCCTGCTGGGTTTTCCATTTGAGTAACATCCTCCTCCCATAGTGAACGGTTTAATTACCTGGTTTGGAACAGTTTGTTCATAATGGAAACCACAACAGAAACTTACAAATAACATGCTTGTAAGATGTTCCAGTGGATGATTACATTCAAAGACAGATCAGTAACACTACATCATACATGAAAACTGGGGCAGCATTCATACAGCTTTTAAGTATTTTCTTATGAGTTTATAATTCTTAAATCGACCAAGAATTCTTCATTTCTAAACAACATTCTTGTAAGAAACCTCATGAGGACTACTGACTAGCTAAGAAAATTCTTAGTTATCCAGTATGGCAGCTGAGGGAAAAAGACCTTCACACTAGGAAGAATGTTATTTCTAAGTTCTAAAAACATTTTCAGCTAAGATTTTTTCTTAGTTTGGGTTAAGGGAGAAACTAAGAATTTTTCTTAAACTTAAGAATTCTTAAAGGTCACATGCAACCAAAAAATCAAACATAATTAAAACACATTTATCACTTATTCATGACATATAATATACATTGCTGCTTTTAAAAAAACAAATAAACACAATTATGTACTTGGGCTTACTTCCCCCGGGAGACCGAACCCAGCCATAGCGGGTGGATATGCACTCAAGTGAAACAACGGCTTCCGATTGGCTGTTTCATTTGCTGATATGCTAGGTTTCATTGTGTGTACAGAAAGATGATCTGTTTGATGGGCATTTTAGAAGTATAGCCACTCACCAGAAAGTAAAATTCTTTATGGATAACAACTTCTTTTAGAGTACTTGATCCGTCGTTTCAGTATGGATTCATATACTGTTGTCAAACAAAATCATATACACTAAAAGAAGTTGTTATCCATGAAGAATGTATATAGAGATGTTGGGTTTGGAAAATACATATTCTCTGAATTTGCGCTCGATCCAATAAAAAAAAATCATGTCAGTAGAGATAGTAAACTACTGCGCGGCTGGAATCTGTCATTCGTCCAAGTACAAAGCAGGACTTGAAACTGACAAGAGTTTGCTCCAGTTTCCGTCAGATCCAGTCATCCGAAAAAAATGGATGTAGTTTGTTTGCAACCCACAGACATAAAAACATGTCATGTGTATCACACGTGCCTAATTACATAATGTGGCAGACACGGGACTCAGGTGCACGAGTCATAAATCAGCTTATTTTCTTTATGTCGTATAGTCTGATAGGTGTTAAGTTCAAATCGCACGTGGTCAATGATTGAAGCTGTGTATTGCATGTTGTCTTTAGCAGACAGGCAGGCAGACATATAGGTGTGAATAAACCAGACACTGAGCTTTCTCTGTGACAGAGACTGCTCACCACAATCAACATGTTTTTTTTACGTAATGAGCAGATTATTTACTTGTTTGTGTACACAACCAAGATTAGACTACTGCTCACGACCTCAGTATGGATACTGTGTCAAGCTCCGCGAATCTATTCACTGCGCATGCGTTTTGGGCGCAGCGCAGCACAGCTGTTGAAACCAGTTTTCCCCCCAGCGCTGGGGGGAATTTAGTGAAACGTTTGAACTCTGATTTCGCGAGGTTTTTTTCATCGCGTTTTTTTTCAACTTTATAGATTGAATTGGCATTTTTTATGATTTGTTTCGGTAATTGCATACCAAAAGGTACCAGAATCTGCAAAGTTGTGTTTTACGTTGCATGTGACCTTTAAGGAAACAAGTGAAAAATTCTTAGAAGCTCTATGAATACACCCCCTACCCCACCCCCTGCAGATCTCTACAATGCAGTCTTGTATGATGCCACTCACCAGGTCGTCGGTTGTTTCTGCATCAGCTGCCGTTGCGGGCTCCTCCTTCACTTCCTCCTCAACAAACTTGTCTGCTGCCTCCTTGGACACTCCACCATCTTCACACTCCATCTTGGTGATCAGTGCTTGCTTATCTACACCCAAATACAGACAGACATTTAACACTGCTGCCAGTACTTTAAACCTTGCCTACTGATCTTAAGGGTATACTGTCTTCTTCAGCTGACAAATATATTCAATCCTTATGGTGACAGATAACAAAACAATCCACGTAAAGACTAATCATATGTATTTAAAGTAAAGTAAACATATATATACCAAAGCTTCTATTTGTAGTTATATCCTTTGGTCATAGAGGTCTTAAAATAAAATTTCATTTGAACTGGAAATTTGGAATTTAAAAGAAATCCACATGAAGTTAATGCTGAGAATAGATAGATATGAATGTTGCATATGCACTACACAACAGTGTGGAGTTCAGCGATTTCCTTCAGTATGTTCAGAATTCTCTGTTGCAGCTTGGAAAGGATTTTTCTCTTCAATGATCCTTCAAATACATACATGCGTCAGTCAGCAAAATTTACGCTGGTCCTTTGGTCCCTTGCTAGTAAAAATTCATCAGGAACACTAAATGCTAAGTTTGCAGTGTTCCTGGTGGCCACTGAATTTTGTATTGGTTGCTATGTAAATATATGAATGTTATATTTCCCTCTGGTCTAAACAGGAATTTGGAAAGTTTTGTTTCCCTTGATGCACACACGCACGCACCCATGCACACTAATATTAGTACAGTGCTAATATCCAACTCAAATGCTCAAAGGTGCTTTGTTTTTCCCTCAATCATTGGATGTCAATCTCAACAGTGCATTTTCAATCTCAACTCCCTGGGGATCATACAACTTGTCCAACCATTTGGTGCACCAACTTCATACGACTTTCTGATCCTTATGAGGATCTGTGGTATGATGATACTATCCCTATTTGACATTTTTAAAGAATGAGGGCATATCTGCCTGAAAGGATCTGTCATATGAAGATACTATTCCTGTTTAACATTATTCTAAGAGACTGTGAGTTCCCACAAATATAGCTGTGTGGTTCTCCATACCCTTGACATTGCAATCACACAGCATATTGATGTTCAACAGTACATGTACAACAATCAGCGCGGTAGTGTTCATCTGGGCAATGTCACTCCCTGCTGTTATACCTTGAACAATTTGATCCCAGAAATCTCTTTTCCCTGTCGCAATTAGTGTGTCCTTATATTTGGTCATGAAATCATTGTACACCTTTGGTTCTTGTTTCTGAAACAACAACGTTTGTTAGTTTGGTCATACAAATGGATGACTAGATATTTGCAGTGAAAAGCAATTTCTGATAACATGTATTGAATCCATGCTAATATATCTGTATCCTAACTTGTATAATGATACTTCCTATTTTCAAAAATGGATTCCTTTATCTCATTAACTTGATATATTTCAACAGAAACCTATTTCATGGTGTGGTGATTTGTGGTTACATATTAACAGGATGATGATATTGGTAAAGACTGATAAAACTCAAGTCTAAATAACTTAGTCTCAGTGTTATTTGTTATCCTCCTGCATGGGAGGCATGGGCATGGATTCACATTACAGTTTATTCTGTTGGGACTCAAACCAGGGTTGTTAGCAGGATGAGGCAAGACTTCAACCAGTGAGTTACACCTCTGTCCATGGACTCACCTTAATGCATTCCTGTCTGAGTGCCTTCAGACACTCCATGGCCTTGCCATAGAACTGGGTCCCAAAAGAGTCAGACACTATCTGTTCCACTCTCTTCTGCATTTGTTTGCAAGCTGAACCAGAAAGAAAAACATTGCAATGTGTTTACTAGCACAGATTCCCTCAACTTGCCCCAGCAACAAAAACAGAATTCTTTGTGTTGGAAAAAGCCGGGATTCCAGTAGTGCTAATCATTCAAAGTTTGCAAGTACAGGAGCTGCTCACCTTCTTCAAACAAGTCCTCATCCTTATTGCTGATGAGGGCCTGGAAGTCAGCTGTCGGAGTCACTGTCCCAACCTGGTATATGATAAACATACAGTCTCAGAAAAACTCAGGTCTGAACCCTAGTACCAGAAACTCTTTAGCTACAATAAAACTTTCGGTTTGCATTTGACTTTTTCCTGTTGGTCTCAAACAAGACAATATATTTGGACATTGTCTCAGAATGGTGCATTAAGTCACTGTTGACTCCTTAACTCTGTATAAGTTTTGACCTTAACCTACCTGAGTGACCTTTGCCCTTGTAATATCCTGCATCCCTCCTTCAAGGTTGTCGTCCAGTTTTTGTCGCTTTGGTGCAGGTCCTGCTTCCGCCTCACTACAACATCAACAGGTATTGACATGAACACATCCTTCTGTTCTTCTGAGGTTTCAGCAATTTCAGCAATGATCAAGTTATATGATGTCAGTTTATACTGGGTGAACACTCTGATGCAATTTAAGTGATGAAGATCTCCATTTTTTATCACAATTGAGTGCTCACAAACCTAGAGTTATAACTGGGGTGAAGTGAGATGCTACCTCACAATAAGAGGCTCCTGGCATGCCCAAGGGACAAAACTCTGCACACTGGTACGATGACAGGGCAACCCATGCCATTGTTTGAGAAGGACAAATAACGGAATCAACTTACTTGTCCTTAAACATTGCTTCTCCAGTTTGTTCATCTTTCTTCTTAGAAACCATTTCTAGCTTAAATACATTTTTCATTTTCTCCAAAGGTTCTTCACATTTTGTAACAACTTCTTGTGGTGGTTTGAGATAGCTTGCAATGATGGGGGATAACTCTGGCAATCCCTCGTCTATGTTTTCAGCTCGGTGTTGTAGGCACTGCATTAAATAAGAATGTTATATCATTCTTTATATAACACTTTTTAGGATGAGAATTTATTGCTTAATGTGTTTTTCCAAAGATAACCAAAGATAAGAGCATAAGTTAATGCTAAATGAATTGAGAAACAACAATATGAAGTTTAATGTCATAAATGATATTCAGCACCACTTGATGATTACATGATGATTACACATTTTTTTCATCACTTCTCTGAATTTAAAAAGTAATTTTTTTTCCCATTTTGAGGACCCGAACAAATCCAGGTCACATTGTGATCCTCCAAATTGACCAAAAAATATTACATCTCTCTACCATAGAAAAATGTCTACTACCCTTCATATTGCAATGACATGAACAAATCTAAGTTTCAATATTTTGGTGAGCGACTATACCTCTGATGAGACCACACAAATCAGATCATAACTACTTTTTGCCTGTTAACAAATCTTAACTCTACATTGATACCTATATATTGGGTATATAGTAAAATGTCATTTTTTCACTATCATTTCAAGACAGACATAAAATAAAGAAATCAGTAAAAAATTAGGGTCTGGAACAGGCATTTTAGACATGCATGACTTTACTGCCACCTCACCTGGTATAATCGCTGAAAGTAGGGATTGAAGGTCAGTTTTGGCTTCAGAAACTCAGACTTTTCTTCATCGTCATCATCCCTACAACCAAAATATGCAAGGCATTGTCATGGTACAGGTGCACCGAGTGCTACCATCCACACAACTGAGATAGCCCAGATGGTCATCCAGGCTTTTAAACCAAGTGTCTTTTGCCGACAAACCTGGGAAATCACTTTGTCTTTCAGTGGGAAATCACTTTGTTTTTCAGTGGGATTCTTGTCAAAATTCTTATAATAATATTCAAAACTTGATTGTTTTATTGTAATTATTGTCATAAATACTGGGAAATTGGAAATTTCATATTTCAAGTTAGACATTTTTATTGACATGTGCTGCAGCCTTGGGGTCAAACATCAGCCCCTGGTACAGGAACACATCCAGAGGAGGTGAGAGCTGTAGCTGTTTATTAATGCCATTTGTATATTTTTATTATTTTTGCTAGCATGTATCCAAGTGAGTATGATTTTAAGTTGCTTTTAGAAATATTCAAGCAACATCACAGCTGGGGACAAAAGAAATGTCCCCATGTTGGGAATCAACCCTGGGTCTTCATCATGATGAGCAAACACTTTAACCACTAGGCTACCCCTGTATGTGATACTTACGCAGCTGCCTGGCTGAGGTCCATGGCTGTGATGAGGTCATCCACTGCATTGAGTTGCTCAGCTGTGGACACAATGCTTGCATATGACGCTGACATTTAAATCAAATGAAAAAGACGACTGGACCACCTCAAAGTAACCTAACTGGCCATGATGTGAACAATTTTACAACAAAGTTGACTCTCAGTCAGATAAGTTAAACATCAACTCAGAAATAAGCATCACACTATTCTGTTATGTGGGTGAATGCTTGTCTTCCAATACCTGTGGGTTTGTATTTCTTGTTCGTTTCAACATCATCCGTGACTGGCAGTGATCCAAAGGTGAACTGACGAAGATCCTCGGCAAAAGGGATTTCTGCCCAGTACAAACACTGCAAAGAAGATACAAAGCTTATTTTAGAAAGCATTCTTTCATAAATCACAGCCATACTCAAACTTAGATTCAAGCCAATCTGGAATAATATGGTAATACGCTTGGGAAGCTATACTGATTCAGTAGTTCCAGCAATATCACGTTAGGGGACACTAGAAACAAGCTTCACTCATTGTACCCATGTGGGGAATCAAACCCACGTCAAATAAATTTCAAAATTTAAAATATCACAAAAACATGCTCAGTAGACAAACAGAGTATGACATAAGCTCACACATTTTAGGTGCACCAAATATGCTATCCTTAAGTTCTATCTAATAAAATTTGTCCCATCCCTGTCTCTCTAGTAAATACCTGCCTCATAATTGGCCTTGATTGAAGGCCAGAGAACTCCTAGTTTAGGTCCAGAAGCACTGGAGTAGACCCTACGAGCGATAACCACCATGTTTGTCTCATAGAGTGCGTTGATGATAGCAGAGAGGGCAACTCCAGCAGCCTGTTGGAGAAGAATCCATTATAAACAGGTGATACATGTAGAGGTGATAAGCCTCAGAATAGACTCTACATTCTTGTCCATAAGCTCATCAACAAAGTGCCATGCATGTTTGTAGAGGTGTTTAACTTCACGTCTGTCATCAGCTGATTTGTAATTTCAAGTATGCAATTTGAGAACACAGCACAGAGCACAACACTGACCAAAAGCACTCAAATAGATGTTTCTTGTGTGATGCATGATGGGAAACAAGGATATAACCCTGTACCTACCTCATCTCCTTTCTCAGCAAAAACAACATTTGTCCCATCTCCCAGGAAATGATGACGCTTTACCTGAAAATGTACAGTGGTAAACATGATGATTATATGGTGAGCCATTACCTTACATATGAAAATATCCTCATACTTTCTTCAAAGTGAATGACATGCTGTTTAAATATTTGTATCATATTTACAACAGAACATGTTTTCATACTTTCAATAGTTGAAAGTTTGACACTATTCAAAACATACTTACATTTTCACTTTTCGTAAAGCCAAGAACCTTCAGACATTTCTCTGCTTTGTATTTCATGTTTTCTTTGTCATCTTCAGACATTGGCACTAATGTGTTACCATAGCGATAACCTGCAACATTTGAAGATATTTAATGATTCAGGAACAGGTTTCTTCAACTATTTCTGCAGTTTATTTTAAAATAATTGTTTAGCAGTGTATACCCAGTACTAATTCTGCACAAATTTCTATTAGTTAAGAAAATATTCCTACTGGCTAGAGTAAGAGCAATAATGGATTTCAATCAACGGATTTCTTTCACTGAGGTTTCACACTTCTAACATGTTTTTTTCACTTTCTTGAAGTCGCTCTCCACCTCCCTACATACCCTGTACAATGTCCTCTCTCTCTCCCTCCCCACATACAATGTACAATGTCCTCTCTCTCCATCTCACCCTTACGTACATTGTACAATGTCCTCCCTCTCCATCTCACCCCTACATACCCTGTACAATGTCCTCTCTCTCCATCTCACCCCTACATACAATGTACAATGCCCTCTCTCTCCATCTCACCCCTACATAAAATGTACAATGTCCTCTCTCTCCATCTCACCCCTACATACAATGTACAATGTCCTCTCTCTCCATCTCACCCCTACATACCCTGTAGAATGTCCCCTCTCTCCCCCTCCCTACATACCCTGTACAATGTCCTCTCTCTCCATCTCATCCCTACATACCCTGTACAATGCCCTCTCTCTCCATCTCACCCCTACATACCTTGTACAATGCCCTCTCTCTCCCCCTCCCTACATACAATGTACAATGCCCTCTCTCTCCATCTCACCCCTACATACAATGTACAATGTCCTCCCTCTCCATCTCACCCCTACATACCCTGTACAATGTCCTCTCTCAACACCTCACCCCTACATACCCTGTACAATGCCCTTTCTCTCCATCTCACCCCTACATACCTTGTACATGTCCTCTCTCTCCATCACACCCCTACACACCCTGTACAATGTCCTCTCTCTCCATCTCACCCCTACAATCCCTGTACAATGTCCTCTCTCCCCATCTCACTCCTACATACCCTGTACAATGTCCTCTCTCAACACCTCACCCCTACATACCCTGTACAATGCCCTTTCTCTCCATCTCACCCCTACATACCTTGTACATGTCCTCTCTCTCCATCTCACCCCTACAATCCCTGTACAATGTCCTCTCTCCCCATCTCACCCCTACATACCCTGTACAATGTCCTCTCTCTCCATCTCACCCCTACATACCTTGTACATGTCCTCTCTCTCCATCACACCCCGACATACCCTGTACAATGCCCTCTCTCTCCATCTCACCCCTACATAAAATGTACAATGTCCTCTCTCTCCATCTCACCCCTACATACAATGTAAAATGTCCTCTCTCTCCATCTCACCCCTACATACCCTGTAGAATGTCCCCTCTCTCCCCCTCCCTACATACCCTGTACAATGTTCTCTCTCTCCATCTCATCCCTACATACCCTGTGCAATGCCCTCTCTCTCCATCTCACCCCTACATACAATGTACAATGCCCTCTCTCTCCCCTTCCCTACATACAATGTACAATGCCCTCTCTCTCCATCTCACCCCTACATACAATGTACAATGCCCTCTCTCTCCATTTCACCCCTACATAAAATGTACAATGCCCTCTCTCTCCACCTCACCCCTACATACAATGTACAATGTCCTCTCTCTCCACCTCACTCCTACATACCCTTTACAATGTCCTCTCTTTCCATCCCGCTCCTACACACCCTGTACAATGTCCTCTCTCTCCATCCCACCCCTACATACCCTGTACAATGTCCTCTCTCTCCACCTCAGTCTCCTCTTCGTCATTCATGTGCTGTGTACGCAAGTTGCCCACAGTTTGGTCAGGATCCTTTGCATACACCTTTTTCCAGCTCTGCTTCAACTTGAAGTCTTTTATCTGTTTTATTTAATCCACACATTAACATGGATGACAGTTGCTTTCATTGAAAGATAAATTCGAACAAACCTGTAGAGGGTGCTCATTATTTGAATATACAATAAGCATTTTAATGTCCATTTAAAATAACTACAACATGAGTTTGGTGAACATCCTTGGCACAGAGGAGATGCCAAAGGGGAGTACACAAAACTGGTATCACTTTCCGTTGAAGGAGGACCAAGGGAACTTCTTGAATTCAGGGTGCATAGGAACATGGGGGTATGCATCCTTGAGATCGATTGATATAAGCCAATCCCCTGTCTCAACGGACAAGGTCACTGAACAAAGTGTCTCCATCCTGACTACCTCAATTAACGTGTTCAGCCCTCTGAGATTCAGAATGGATCTGAACCCTGCATCCCTCTTGGTCACTAAGAAGTAAGTGGAATAAGACCCCTCTCCTTGCTGGCCTTCCAGAACCACCTTTACTGGCCTTGTCCAGTAACGAATGGACTTCGGCATGGAGTATCGCCGTCTTCTCTCTGGAGGTCGGGAGGGGCGTACACCAAACCCCTGAGAAGGCTCAACCACCAAATCCATCTAGTCACTCCATGAAATCAGCATTATTTTAACCACAATCCCCTACAGTGTGTCATTTCTTCCATGATACAATCATTAAACCAGAGCCGCACAAATATTTATGGTAAAAATATTTTTGCTAAAATTAAGAACGTAGAAAATCCAAAATCAGAATCAGAGTTTGTGTCCATACATTTGGTGAATTCTCCAGCTGGCTTGTAATACCTGGCATTAGTAAGCATTGATCCTTGATGTCCATTAAATGTTTGGTAAGATGGCTTTGACAGAGAACAATGGATTGAATAAAGGTCACTGGTAGAATAGAAAAGAAAATGCTTACTTTTCCATAAAAGTTTATTGGTATCCGGAGATCAGGACCAATATCCATTGTACATTTCCATGCTGTTGGGCGGACCTGACGAGCTGTGAAATAACTAAGGGCAGGCAATGCCTCGCTACAAAGATAAACAGCACATTATGAATGTGATATATGTTGTTTTTATACTAACATATGACAAACTTTACACATTTGAAATATGCATCCATGTATTTTAACATCCCTAAGCATTAACACAGTAGCCAGTATTAAAAAAAGTAACATAAGGCATCTCTAAAACAAATGCCCACTTTTCCCAAATACAAACAGTGCTACTTCTCTTTGCTGTGGACGTTTGAATTGCAATCACATTGAGCTACACACAAGAAGTAAATCTTCTATACTGAATACTTCAAATGTTGAGTGTAGTGTTGTGAATTGGTTGAAATCTCACACAAGTGATGACTGTTTAATTACCAACAAAACTATTTTTAAAAAAATTGGTTAGTATCATATTTCAGGTTCTCCTGTCCATGTTGTTATTTCACATGCGATGTAACCTTCAACTTTAAAATGATGATTAATATATCACAATTGTAAGCTTCCTAGAGCTGTTATAGTGTCTAATTCAGGACATCCATCATCCAAATACTTCTAAAAAACAAAAACTATGAAGCCAAACCACATGAGACTTTTTGTTATTATTTAATTTACATTCTTCATCTTTATCACTACTCAGTGCACAAAGCCTTGTCAGCTACCCTGTTCCTCATTGTCACTTCCACTAATTACTGAATATGACATTTATGGCATTTATTGGTCATCCCCCCGTGTCTGTGACTGTCATCACATCAACTGTAGAAGGAAGTGCTATTATTTCTCTATCTGTCCATTGTTGAGTCTTTGCCTGTCCATTGTTGTCAAAACCTGTACATATGGCTATGCCTTTGTCAACGTATGCTTCAGATTCATTATGAGCTAATTCCCCAGACGCACCACACGAACGCATTGAAACAGCCCCAGAAATGTTCAGTCATGACTTTTCAATAGTGAAGTGAATTTTCTAAGAATTAAACACCTTTTCAGGCCCTGATAACTTCAAAGATATGTTCCATTGTCAAATGTTTCAAACACTAGAACAGTCATTTGTGTCAGATTATGAGAAAATGTGATAGGCTGCTTGGTTGTTTGGTCACTGTGAGACAGCTTGGATTATATTAATCGGAACACCACTAGTTGGGTGTAGGGTCAACATACCTAAAAGAATAGCATTCCCCTTCAACTTGGTCCAGAATATGTTTAATCATAGCCTCCCCAGCTCGCTGTTGAGGAGTCTTCTCCTTGCGGTGACCGTTGACCGACGCACCCCCTGCATCACCTCCCCCTCCTTCCTCATCCTCATCATCGTCAATGTTGGGTCCACTGGAATAGGATAATTTGGATGACATTCTATTACTATGTATCTAAGTTACAATCAAATGTTGGTGATTTTTGTGGGTGTTTTATTTTCTGTTAAATGATTACACTTCTGCTTCCCTGCTGCTAAAGACATGATGCAGTAGGTACTGCCTTGTACAAATAAGAAAAGGTATACAGACAACTCAAGAATGTTGTTAATAGGTTTTCTAAAGCAATTGCTCCCTGTGCTATTATTATATACAGTTACACGGATATTAGAGGTATAGATACTAAAGACTCATATGTATTTCTTTAAACTGGACAATGGCATCCATCACATCTACACCCACTTAGTTTCTTTGCAAATGTTAGTATTCACTACTCTCTAATCATCAAAGTGAACAGGTCTGGAATCAACACATACGATCAATTCAAAAACCAAAACTGAAACTTGGTTGCTTGGCTGTTTAATGCACAGCTGAGCAATATTCCAGCTATATGGCGGTGGTCTGTAAATACTCATGTCTGGACCAGACAATCCAGTGATCCAAAATCATGAGCATCAATCTACGCTAATGGGATATGAGTCAACTAAGTCATCAAGCTTGACAACCCGATCCCATAGCCTCTTACGACAACCATGGGCTACTGAAAGTCTTCACAGATCAAAGTTGAAAGTACTTACATGACATCAATATTTGTCCCAGAGTTGTGAAGAGCACCAATGATAGTGTCAAGCTGATCATCTCCAAACTCACCCCCCAGGTCTGACAGCAGGATGATACGCTTCGACGCAAACCCTCTCTTACCCCTGAAACATCATACAAAACATCAATAATAAATGGGTCACTCCACACACAAATGCCTACTGTAGTCACACACTGAATACGTACAGCCGTGGGTCAGTAAGTATAGATTCATCTCACTTTTAGCAATATTCCAGCAATATCACAATGGGTAACACCAGAAATGGGCTTCACACAGAATACATCTACAAATACCTCATGTAGGTCTATGTGAACTTCACAGGGTCATCACTGTGAATGATCCTATCAAGAAGTTTCAACACAAGAAGTTCAAATTGGTTTGTATACAGTATTGTTGTAATTTACTGAAGTAGACAGGACATGGTAATTGTACTCACTGTATTCCCTGGACAAGATGATCCATGGCAACAACAACTGCATCCAGGACTGTAGTTGCTAAGGAACATGATTCTAAATGACATAACTCTCTTTTCAGGTTCTGTATGACAGACTAAGACTAGTGGAATATCTAGTTTTGTTCACTTAAATTCAAGGGCTCACAATTAGGGCTGCATGGGAAGGGAAAATTCCATGGTGCAGTCACTGCGAAATAACACAACATAATCACTAACATAATCCATACATTTATTTATCCATCAACAATTTGAAATATTTGAAAGATTTAAGTTGCAACAACAGACTAAAAATATCTTCTTTTCCATAATCATCCACAAACCAAACACATTACCATTAACCAGCACTCAGTTATTTCATTTAAGAGGAGCACATGGGTGATGTGTCGGTATAAGTGATGCAACATGCTTTGCAGAGTTGCATCCCTTTGGCAAGCCTGAATTCGATGACTGAGGATTTGCAACCCTGATGAAGTTGAACACCTTATCCATCTCATCACAGTGGTATACCCAAGACCTACATCACTTCTAGCTGTTCTCTCATATTCGCCTGACATGCTAGAAATAAAATTGGGAAACTGTTCAGAGGGCATTATTCTGGGTGAGTGAGTGAGATTACATTTACGCCACACTTGGCAATATTCTAGCTACATGGCGGTCATCTGGACCAGAAAAACCAGTGATCAACAGCATGAGCATGAATCTGCGCAATAGGGAATATGACATGTGTCTACCAAGTCATCAAGCCAGACCACCTGATCCTGTTAGTCGTCTCTTACGACAAGCATAGTCGCCTTTTGTGGCAAGCATGAGTTGCTGAAGACCTATACTACCCCAGATCTTCACAGGTCTGAAGTTCCATACTCTGTCATTCATTTAAAAAATTGCTTGACTGTACAGGGGATACAGTCAGCTGCCGTGTCTGAAGGCTGAATCTCATCCTTCACCTGCTGGAGCAGGTCAAAGTCTGCAACCCCAAGAGGTCTTGCGATGGTGATGTTTTGGTAGCTGTCTCCATCAGCCAGAGGGTTGTCTGTGCCATCAGTACCAAACAGAATCAGAGATACCTCATCTTTAGACTCAGAGAACATCTGAAATAAAACATATGACTTGTTTCTTTGACTCCACCCCTGTCAACATATAAACCATAATAGTAAATTTCCAACTGTTGGCAAGACAAAGAAAATGTTTCACTAATTGATTTTGACCAGCAGTGTCCCAGTTCAATAAAAATTAAGGGTTGTTATATTGATACTGGCTGGTCTTTTTGAACTGGTATTCGTTCAAACACACAATGTTGTGTGAACACTGTAAGGCTGCAACGATTTGGTTCGATTCATTGAAAATCTAATCTGACACCTTAGCTTTATTTTTTGATAACCTTTCTCACCATCATGTTTCGATATTTAATACCTATTTAAATTATTTCCACACAGTCTGAACCTAATTTTGACTCAAACTCAGGCAGTTTCAAGCACTGAAATAAAGCTTCGACCGCTGAAATAAAAGCAAAACATGATTGGTTGACGCTCGGGGCTAATTACTCAAATGGAATTGTTGTTAACAGAAATCACCAAGGTAACGATGAACTTCATGCCAAAGAAACTGAATCTGAGAATTATATGAAATATGATGTTTTTTCTCGTATGAAGAATCAAATAAAAAATTATTAAATCCAATATCGAAAATCGATCAAGGTCGATCAAGTGTTACAGCCCTCGCACACTGGGAATGTATCTGATCATTCAGATTAATATGTAGTATTCTTAAGTCAAATACCTTCCTCTGGAGAATCATAGTGATGGCATCAATAGCTGTCTGTAGCGAGGACACCTCACCTGGCGGTGCCTGGTTCATGGAGGGACCCACATCCAGCACAATAGCTATGGCTTCCTGAAAGTTGTATATGTACATGTTACTTCAACACATGAAATAACTGAGTACATCAGTGTATCAGACTGCACCACTTGTTGCATCTCAGATCAACAGAATGACACAAAAATATAAATATGCTAGTATTTTCTCTTGTCTTGCAAATCTGCACATCTCAGAGTCAAGTGGCAGTTTCCAGAATTCAGATATTTGCAACAATAAGGTAATGTAATTGTGAGTTTTTGTCTGAATCCTCATAGTTACCATAACCTAATTATCGCCTTTTATCATATGCCTCCTGAATTTCCTGGTTGAATTGTCCCTTGGGACACTGTGATCTGAACATCAAATCTGACATGGGGTTAACACTAGTGTCCGTAGATCCCACTATGATGAAAAGAGAATGGTAAAACCATAACACAGACTCCTGTTCCTGTTATTCTGTTGCAATTGCACCTGGTAGGCAGAACTACATTCTGTGACTGACTCAGAGTTGCCTCCCTTTTCAAACAATGCCAGATGAAAAGATGTAATAAAACGTCTGATAGTTTTGTGTCATATAACAGTTACTGGCTGATCAAACAATTTAGCAGCCTTAGACAAGTCATATTTACCAAGGTAAAATATTTTCAAACATATGAGCAAAAAACTGCTTCAAATACAAGCAAATGTCTATTAAGATATTGTATCTCATAGCTGTATTTCCCTTCCCATGCATTGGTTTGTAATCAGCCAAGACAAAGCTGCAAACAAAGATTGGTGTGATAACTAAACACGTTCACCATCCAATCAACAGTACTTTAAGAAATAGATAGAGTAAACATGTTTTTATACATTGCTTCACATATGTACATGCTGCCTCATCGATCCATAGGGTTAGTTTTTGGGGTCTAGGTTTTCCCCGATGCTTTGCCCTTGGATATATTTGTGTTAAAAATGTTTCCGCGCGGATTCTGTTACTATCAAAGATTTATCCTTCACACTGCAGATGTATTCACTGGGTAATCCGGCAGTTAACGGATGTTTGTTCACGCAGAGCAAGTTACCAAGGAAAACATTAACACAACACACAGTAAAGGTCCTTTGTGGTTTTGTTTTGGTTAAAATACGCAGCGACTAATCAACGAGCTAATAAAAGAACTTGCATCGTCATACAACGAAATTAAAAGAACGTGAATTGCATATTGAAACAAGACGAAAGCAAGCTAATGTTGATGCCAGTGGCAATGACGTCTAGATCTATTACAAAAATAAATATAAATGTCACAGAATTGGTCAAAGTGATTGTCATATGCAGCTATGATGTATGTTGCACTACATCGGCATGTTTAAGTTCATTATACTACAGTGTAGCACCTTGTTTGCCGCCATCTCTAAACACGATCAAGGGGAGATAATTGTGTTGTATCAGCATTTGTAAGGTTTTCGCCTGTCATGTCACAATCCCACGTTCGAATTTCGCAATTTCTCTCAAGAACTGTTTCTCAGAAAGAATTACATTTATTCAATGCTAACTTGTTTAGGAATGTTAAGCATCAGTGAAATTCAAGTTTCACGATGTGGTGCCTAGTTTGTGCGGTGTCGCACCAGACATTCCTGCAGATTCGTGTGCATGAATTCTTCATCGAATGGCCAGTTTTAACATGTTACACTGACTATAGTTAATATGACAGAACTTTGACGATGTGAAATGAGTATAACTTTATGTTACGTGAGAAAACCTTCAAAGATTGTTTATATTGCTTTCCTTTGTTTTCTCGTAAATCAACACGGGCTTTTGTTTATTTGTTTGTTTGTTGTGTTGGTTTGTTTTCCTCGTAATAATAAAAGATTAATTCATATCACAGATTAAAGAATACTTTCAGAATAGAAAAAGTCTCACAACTGCAAAGCACATATCTGGATTCAGTAGAAACTCATGAGCAAGGGAAGTTAAAGGTGGGCTACTAAAAATCCCAGACGTGTACGTAAGGTCGCGATGCCTTTCTAGTAGTAAAAAGATAATTCAGCACCAGCTAGATAATCTAACAGGGACAGCATAATCAGGGGCGTGGCTTCATTATTAACACACGATTCTTGGTAAAAGGGTAGTCATGTCCTAAATACTATCTAAGTGTAAAGCTTAATTTGCAACCTATCGGGCTTACACGGAAAAAAATGGCTTGCTATGCTCCCGATAATATTCCTTAAGCACCTGTCTTATGATTTGTGTACTACACCAGTATGTAATATTTTCCAGTGTGTTTCAACGTGCACTGTGCTTTATAACACTGGTCGCCGAGGAGGAATTGCGCAATGTGAGGAGACTATAAGAAATAGTGTATGGCTAATTGTCATTAGAATATACCCCTAGGCCAAATGTAGAGATATCATGAAAATCAGGTAATATGTTTCACCCAGCCTTATCACCCATACTGCATATCTTGACCATGTTGAAAACCAGTGCTTGTCACCACACATTAGACAATGTGATCAATTCTCAAGCAGTTTGTTTATGAACATGTGGACACTGTTTCAACAGTGGACTGAACCCAGTTAGTTTTTAGTAACCCAAAACCTCCTGTAGCTAGTTCCACATCAACAAGAATTTATGGAGGGTGAGAGGTGTCATACTAATTACTGAATAACACGTTTACTGCTGCTGAGAGATCCTAAAAGATAAGGATTTTTCTAGCATTTGGCCTAGGACTATACAGTAATTTAGGTACGTCACACCTGTAAAGCTAATGTTGGTAAAAAGCCGCACATATGTACCACTGTTATGAAGTCTTTGAGGTCAGTTACGTTATGAAGCTGAGCACTTTATGACGTAGGCAATGCTAGGTGTAAGTAACTTCGACCCATGAAGGTCCCGGGGTAGAATAGGCCTTTAGCAACCCATGCTTGCCATAAAAAGCGACTATGCTTGTCGTAAGAGGCGACTAAGGGGATCGGGTGGTCAGGCTCACTGACTTGGTTGACACGTCATTGCTTCCCAAATGCGCAGATCGATGCTTATGTTGTTGGTCACTGGATTGTCTGGTCCAGACTCGATTATTTACAGACCGCAGCCATATAGCTGGAATATTGCTGAGTGCGGCGTAAAACTAAACTCACTCACTATAAGTAACTTCAGTTTTTAAAATAGTTATTGTAATAGTTGAATGATGCATCATCCGTTTTATCATGAAATCTGCTCATATGTCACTGCGGCCTTATTTTTATTTGAACATAAAGCTTTGTTTTAAAAAGATTTGCATTTATTAATGAAAAGTACGACGAAAAGACAAAAATATCACCAGAGAATATAGTCTGTTTCAAAAATCAATAAAATAAACTGGGATCCCAGATTCATATCCATGACATGCTGACACCCTGGGTTTATTCAAAGCATAAACTGATGCCAAAATCTCTAACCATCCCCGGCCTTCTTCAGTTTGTGCTCCTGAGCGTCCTGAACGCCTCGAGTGACATGCTGACACTCTGGGTTCATACACAGCATAAACTGATGCCAAAATCTCTAACCATCCCCGGCCTTTTTCAGTTTGTGCTAAACTCCTGAGCGTCCTGAACTCCTCGAGTGACATGCTGACACTCTGGGTTCATTCACAGCATAAACTGATGCCAAAATCTCTAACCATCCCCGGCCTTTTTCAGTTTGTGCTAAACTCCTGAGCGTCCTGAACGCCTCGAGTGACATGCTGACACTCTGGGTTCATACACAGCATAAACTGATGCCAAAATCTCTAACCATCCCCGGCCTTCTTCAGTTTGTGCTAAACTCCTGAGCGTCCTGAACTCCTCGAGTGACATGCTGACACTCTGGGTTCATACACAGCATAAACTGATGCCAAAATCTCTAACCATCCCCGGCCTTTTTCAGTTTGTGCTAAACTCCTGAGCGTCCTGAACTCCTCGAGTGACATGCTGACACTCTGGGTTCATACACAGCATAAACTGATGCCAAAATCTCTAACCATCCCCGGCCTTTTTCAGTTTGTGCTAAACTCCTGAGCGTCCTGAACTCCTCGAGTGACATGCTGACACTCTGGGTTCATTCACAGCATAAACTGATGTCAAAATCTCTAACCATCCCCGGCCTTTTTCAGTTTGTGCTAAACTCCTGAGCGTCCTGAACTCCTCGAGTGACATGCTGACACTCTGGGTTCATTCACAGCATAAACTGATGCCAAAATCTCTAACCATCCCCAGGCTTTTTCAGTTTGTGCTAAACTCCTGAGCGTCCTGAACGCCTCGAGTGACATGCTGACACTCTGGGTTCATACACAGCATAAACTGATGCCAAAATCTCTAACCATCCCCGGCCTTTTTCAGTTTGTGCTAAACTCCTGAGCGTCCTGAACTCCTCGAGTGACATGCTGACACTCTGGGTTCATTCACAGCATAAACTGATGCCAAAATCTCTAACCATCCCCGGCCTTTTTCAGTTTGTGCTTAACTCCTGAGCGTCCTGAACTTCTCGAGAGGGGAAGGGTGGTGGGGAAGTCTAGTGGTTCAATCGTTCGCTCATCCCGCCGAAGACCTTCTTTCGATTCCCCACCTGGGTAAAATACCCTGAAGCCTTTTCTCATGTTCCCCGTCGTGATGTTACCAGAACATTGCTAACAGCAACGTGAAGTTATACTCGCTCACTCCACGAAAAGAGCGAACACTTTGGCTCCTGTGTGCCAGTGAACAATGTCATGTTCTTTCATGATGGTTAATCTGCACCAACGGGTAGGGTTGTAATAAATACACATCTCTCAACTCAAGCAGTTTAAGTCACTTGCAGTAGACGATCTCGGTGAAACAAAGAGCTTCTCACAACTGTCAGTTTTGTACATGTTCTGGCGGGTTTCATCGATTTTGTACATGACAAGTAGGGGGTGGGGGGATGTTACTTAACTTGTACATTTAATGTTAGGGAGGGTCATTCACACTGTACATGCAACTCCACAAAAATCATCATCAACCCCACCCCAGCCATGAATTCTGAACGGTACCCCATAAGGATGACCATTTTTCATAAACATCCAAATACAATTCTTGTTATCAATTATACAACGCTGCAAAGAGAACAGGGCTTCAACAACAATACAAGATACGATGGTGGACATTCACCAGCTCCTGTAATATGACTGGTATTTCCCAAACACTGTGCAACAACCAAATCAATAATCCTCTTATTTCATTTGACAAACAACTGGCTTTCCAAGGTTTGCACTAAAGCACAACCAACAGAAAAAAAAAACTGTTATGACCAATACCAGCAGGTACTCATTTTCTGCTGGGTGATTTTTAACAAATTCACATGCTGAAGGCGTGACCACATAGGTTCTTCGTTGTTAGTCAGGTCAGAAGTCCTAGTAACTCGCAGAAAACTGCTAAATACTGTCATACATCCACACTGACACTCTGTGACGAATGTTGCTAAATTCACTGATTTGTGAACTGCACTCTATGCACAAGACCACACACCACCACATACCACACCAATCACCTGACTGTCTGATCCAAATGCGGCCACGTACAGATAAGCATCATATAGATGGAACAGTATGGGTGATAAGGCTGGGTCAAATATATTACCTGATTTTCATGATATCTCTACATTTGCCCTAGGAGTATATTCCAGGTACAGTGTTAAGGAATTACTAACTAGACAGTTAATGTAACAGTTTTTCTCTATTGCTTGTGCTTAAGCAAAACCCTTGGAAAGCCAGTTGTTGGTTGTGCAGAGGCAGCTTGAGTTAACCAGGGTAGTAATGACTTGATCATGTGTGTACTTCCAGCATGTCCCTGCAGTGTGCAGTTCAATACTTTATAAATGGCTAGTCTTTAGTATTGACATCATAAGCATTGCTCCATAGTGATTGGGTACTGTGATATGCAATGAACCAGTCACTAAGCCTTACCATTCCATCAAAGTACTTGTCCCTCTTACATGCATAAGGAACCAGTGTCCTTACCCCGAATCCACAATGTATAATCCAAAAGTCTTTTCTCAATAACACAACAATGTTCGTTTGTATAAAATCCATTTATTACAATATGGCTACTACAAACATAAATGCATTGATGTATCATGACTGTGTAATCAGGATAACAGAAAGGATAAACAACTGTTAAAAATATTAAAACCTATGACAAGATGACCGGTGGTAGGTATTTACAGCAATGGTATGTTTATTATCATGGTATTAATCTAAATGGGACATTACCATTTTAATATGAGATGTTGCATCACCAGGGGTGTAACAATAGCTTCAGCTGCAGTGAAGTGTCAGTCATAGCTTCAAAAGCATTACAGCACTGAGAAAGCTTTTGTAAAGCACATTAGTTACACCATGTTTTGTACTATTTTCACTTAGTGAAAGGTTGACAGTTTTTAAACTAATGGTAGTTAGATAAACAAGAGCCTCTCACAAACACTGTTTTTGAACAGTAGACTCCTTACTGATTCAAAAAACCAAGTTGATTCTTAAATATTTCATGACATAGACTTACGAATATTATTTTTGATTCATGCATTTGCCAACATTGATAAAATTACTGCATCTCGACATGTGTGTCCTGGCCTAACAATGAAACATTAGTGTATCTGTTTGTGAAGTATACCATGTTAATTTCATGTTGTGTTCCATGGCAAAGATAATAGTGTATCTCATGGCATTTAATACGGTGAATTTACAAGTCCATCTCTTCGGGTGCATCAAGATCTCGGTATTCAATGATGGAGCGAGGATCCGATCGCCTGGAACAAAACATTACAAAAATATAACTATGCACTAACACAGCATAAATGTCAATAACTTTCATTCAGTACAGCACTATACTTGTAAATTAACAGATACATTAAGAAGTATTTTGTGTCTCTGAATTTTGTACATCCCTTCAACTATGTGAAAATGTTCTCACGGGTGTTTTTTATATAATATTTTCCCCCACATTTTAAAATATAGTTGCAAGAAAAAATATCACCTATCCAATCAATTCCTAATCTTCATCATGTTATACACTATGTTCACTTGCAATCACCTAATTATATAATGATTGAACCATAAGACACCATTGAGGTATGACAGCTAATGACAAAACCAGAAAGACATCTTTTTCAATATGGTAGATACAGACCAATTCAAGTGAAGACAGACAGGCTGTTTGCTCTGCGTGTCAGTATTAGTTCTTTAATGTTGCATTCTGCAATATTTCAGCAATAGGATGATGCACAAAGTCACAAAGAAGGATTAGATGATCCATTCAATGGACTGGTAATGGCCAGCATATGCTGATGGGACATTCTATCCAGGAATCAATACAGTCCAGCTCAGGTATCTGTGTTTTGATTATCATGTTTTTAGGTCAACGGCAGACTTTCAATATGGCTAAAAAAGGCATGTAATATCTTATCAAACTATCAGAAACGATCTAACCATTGTTGTACTGGCCAGGTACATAAATTTAAAGAAGACTCACTGAGGTAAATTAAATTCTGCATGGTTATTTTATGAGCATATAAACATATGCCTTGTTCTAAATCAACAAACTAATCGATGTCCTTTCAGCGTGTACATAAACATATTGTAACCTTGAATACTGAAAAGTGTCCAAAATACTGAAGGATCTTATCAAAGCTTGAATCGCTGACAAATCAAATTACCCCACAGTACTGATGGAGCCTGTGTTTCCCTATGGCTAATGGAGACATTTTGTCAGTCTAAATATATGGTCACTGACAGATAAAGCATTTGTCCAATCTAAACTTCTTAGGTAAAGAAAATGCATATGTAGAATTTTTCTAACACTGTCAAAAGTCTGAAAAAAGAAAATTCAATCAGTGGTTCCTGAAAACCATTATATGAAAAGAAGGTTAAGAAACAAAACCTTAATTTCATGAAAATGCAGTCTCAATCATTTTCATGCTTTTAACAATATTTTCTCTCCATTTTGTCTTGTTTGAATTGTTTTTGAATGTCAAGTCCTCAAAACACACTGATCAGAAACAGAGTATCGCCAAACCTGTATCTTGGCAATCGAGAAGAGCTGAGAAAATCTTCTCTATCTTTGTTTCTGCAAGGTCAAGGACTTGTGTCAAACTTAAACACAGTGGAAATCTGTCCATATGCAATTTAATTTTTCTTTTTCTTTTCACAATCTATATATATGCTTGCTACATATTTATAGAATACCTATTGTGGCTAAACCTCACTTCCAACTATTTGACCAGAACTATAACTATCCATGTTTCTTAAGTAAAACCTAGGAACGTAAGTCCAAATTTCACCCACAGGGTCTGTTTAACATAATTCAAGACAGCTAATATGAAATTAAAGATATCACGCATATATTCTAAATGTCATCATCATCAGTTTCAACATTAATTTCTACACATCAGGTTGGCAAAGTCTGTCTGACTTTCTGGTACATTTACAAAAAGGCCACACTCATCCACTCCCAAAATTAGCCTGTACATGTTCTTGTGAAAAGTAACATGTTCTGCCAAAGTACAATGAAATTGAAGTCATCGCCAAACCTGAATCTTGGCGATCTAGAGGAGCCGAAACTGTCATCTCTTTGACCTCCAGCTCTGCAAGGCCAAACATCTTATGTCAAAACCAATTTGAAGATTTACACATTCAACGTGACAGCGACCTAACTGATACAGTATTTCACCCATCAAAAGGACTCCGAAAGTTGCCAACACAATTGCAAAATTTTGTTAAACAACGATAAAAAAAAAGTAACTGAAACAAATCAGTTCATGCAGCACCTTACACCTAGTCATCCATCTTAAACTTACAAACCACACTACAAACACTTTTCATCCTACAAAACTACCCATCCTACAAGACACACCTACCCATCCTGCAACATCCAGCTACCCATCCTACACCACATAGCTACCTACCCTGCAACACGAAACTACCCATCCTACGACATAGCTACTCATTCTACAATACACAGCAACCCATCCTTCAAAATATACCTACAAACCTACAATACACAGCTACCCATCCTCCAACACATAGCTACTCATCCTACAACTCACAACTATCCATCATAAACACCTACCTATCCTACAATTCACAGCTACCCATCCTACAATTCACAGCTACCCAACCTGCAACACACAGCTACCCATCCTACAGCACCAACTCCACTACTCATAAATTACACCAACCATCCAGCAATAGATGCCCAATGTTACAAGTCAATGTTAACACAATCCAACTGCCATTTGATATGTACGTAATCTGGGAAGGGGGACTATCTTCCAAGACTTTATAAAAGGTTGATGTCCATTTGTCCACATGGTGTCAATTTAATCTACACAGATTAACGTAAGAAAGTTCATGCTGTTTACACCTTAACCAATTACATAATTAGATGAAATAGGGTTGCTTGTCCTAAAACACATACCTTTTCAAGGTAATTATAGTTTATAATGTATTTGATAGGACGTACACAATTCAAACAATCATCATGCAAACGATGTATGCACAATCAGCTACGAAGTATAATTAACTTGTTATAATGCAGCATAATTGCATAACTTCATGGAAATTCCCAAACATATCTGCAAGCGTGAACGCCAGATGCAACACAAAAATTAACCAGAAATCAATGTATAATTAGAATGGAATTGAAAATCATTTTAAGTCAAGTCGATTATGCCTTGCAAAGCAAATGCTCATTCAAGGCCTTTTTAAAACAAAGCCTAAAATTCAACTCCTCACCTATATCTGTAGGGTCGACGGTAGTCGCCCCTGTACATATCTCTCTGCTGGAAGTTGTGTGTAAACTGGGGACCATTGCCTGGAATAAACCAACCATGTCATGAAAACTACAGTCATCCAGTTCAAAATATACACTGATACACTACACATACAAGAGTGTATCTTCAGAATTGAAACAAAAAATGACACCAACAAACTCTTTCACCAGTATCAACAATTTACTTAGGATGGTAAAGGTGTGGTAAAATAAGGGCAAATTGAAAAGTGTTTTTACTTTTCTTACAAAGCAATTACAAGTAATGACAAATCAACTACTGTAATAGGCAAAAATCAAGGGATCCTTACTCTCTGTTTATAGAAACAGACACCCCCAACTGGGATATGTTTAATTTCGATCCAGAAATTTAACCAACTACAAATTAGCTTCATATATTACTGACTGTAATAATCTGCTAATACACCTACCATACATCATAGGAGGTCCTTGCTGGTTATAACCTCCTCCCATCATGCCTTGCTGTGGGGGACCCTGGAAAGTGTTCACTTGCCCAGAGCCACCACCACTACCACGGCCGTCATTTTGTTTGTTGCCTGGGTGCTCCGGTAATGCTGGACGTTTTGGATCGTGGAGATAATTGTTGAAAAATGATACCTGCACAAAGAAAAGCATGCATGCTACACTATTTCCACATCTTGAAACTAACAAATTAAGCAGTTTCAAAGTGTGAAACATTTAAGCAGACCAATCCACGACGTTTTAAGTCCAGTTATGGTAATAGCCTAGAGATATGTATGGTGTTTTGAGTGAGTGAGTGAGTGAGTCCATTTTTACTTTTTTGTGGGCATATATTCGGTAACCTTCCTGTAATAACATGGTTCAGACATGCCAATTTTGTTCATACCTCTTTTCTCACTTCTTCTACTTTCTCTCCATGTTTGTTGAAGACATGTTTGCGGACAAACTCTGGTCCCTTGAATTTCTTGCCACTGAGAGGACACAGCCATTTATCCTTGGCCAACTCCTGTGTGTTAGCCTGGACGAACTTCTCAACCTCAGTGCCAAGTTAAGGAAGGTAACCACACTTCATGGTATCATTTCAGAGAAAAGTTTGCAGCATCAAGCATAACAAGAACTGATCATAATTAGGCGCAGATGATGCACTTCTACCAAAACATTGCATAAGCCCATTTCACTTCATTTCATTGCTCATCATGAAGCAGCCAACAAACTCTCTTAGTGCTATGACAGTCGTACTGTTATGAGAGTGTATTTATATTTTCTTTAAATTGTATTATTAATTAATAATTATTATGGGTCACATTCCATATCATAAATGTTCAGTGGTATTAGTATTTTGTCGGCAGGCCTTGAAGGTAGTTCTCTATAGTTACCTCCCTTTGCAAAAGGTAAACACCAGGCTGACTGAGAGAATTATACATTGATGGCAATGGTCATATGTGCTCGAACTTTCAGGAAATGATAGTTGGATAGTTGCCGTGTTGTCGGACACTATCTGGAGTAATATCAAACTGCTTGACTACATAACTGCTGCCTGACCGCTCGCTGTGTTACATTCTGCATAACTGCTTCTCACTCTCACATCAAGACTTCGATGAGTTGACATTATATTTGTGACCCATTACTTTAGTATTGACTCAACTGTATTGTACATGAAACCTCTCTAGTGAATCTTTTGTATCTTGCCTTTGTTTTTGCTGAATGCAAAATACTGAAAATCTTAGACTTTTCAGTGTCATATTTTGCTGGTTCTGACGGGATTTCTTTTGTCATGGCAAATATTTAACTGTAACAGCTTGTTAACGTTATTGCATGGCACTTACAACTATCGTAGGGCTAAGAGAGCTTAGAAAATCTAGGCCCTGGTTTCCATTTGAAAATAAAACTATGACTGTCATAAAAAATGTATCTGATTTACAAAATGCCAACTTCTAAGGCAGTCAAGACAAATGTGGTATATCATAATCACTGGAACATAAGGATATGCCTCAGGGTCTTTCTTCCCCAGTTTGGTGGCGTCCTCATTGCTGATCTTCTCAGCACTTTCTGTGAACTGTTTAGTCTTGTTCTCAAAGTTGGCAATCCAGTCATTCACTGTCAACACAAAAATATATTATACATTAGAACACTATAAACATCAACCAAAAAGACAATAAAACCTTAATCTTGATGAAAAGTAAAACTTTTCAGCTTAATGTGGGAACAAAGCTGAAGAAATGCAGGTCTCAGGCACAATGGTGAAACCAACAAGCATGGGAACTGCTCCAACAAACCCAGAAACACAACATAGCAAAACCAACTTCCTTGCACTATTAGACTGCTGGTCAGTCCAAAGGATGCAACTGCACAGCTAACTGTGGTACCTTAGACAAAAGAGCCAATTGTTTCCCCAATTAGACCATGGAGAGTTGCAGAAATATTTGGGTCACAAATATTTTGAGCCATTTAAACAACTTTTCATTGAAACTCCTAACTCTATCATGAAAAGCGGTTCACGAGAATTATATTGCAATATTTGTAAAACAATTTGTAAAGAAAGTACCCCTTTCCCTCTCCCTATAAGTCCACTTACAGTCACTTTGAGTGATCTTTGAACCTGGCGGCATGCCTCGACAATGCATGATCCCACACCGGTGGGGCATCTCATCCTCATTAGGATATTCATTTGCACTATAGTAATCAATTGAGTGGACAATGCGCAGGTAGAATATGAGTTTGTCCAAAACCTGAAAACACAAAGTAACATGTTGTCAATGTACTATTTCTCATGTCTTAAAAAAATCTGAGTATCAACTGCGGGATCACTGCTCAAGAACACAATACCACCTTGTTACTAAAGGTGTGATGATACAGAAAATTTATGATATGATACGTATCACAATATCTTGGAATGATACAATATGATGCGATACACATCATGATATGCAATCTTCAGTAATTTTCTTAAACACATATATTTGATATCAAGTAACACGTAAATATTGACGTAACTGTCTAGTGACAATTAACAAGTTTGTGATCAACGATATGAAAGAAGCATCAATATATCTATTGTCTGACAAAGTATCATGATTATCGATACTACGATATATCGTCACAGCTCTAAATGTTACACATGAAAATGATTAATGAGCAACAACATTTACTTTTCCTGAACAATATTCCAGATGTATTATGGCAGCCTGTACAATACAACTCAGTGACCAGCATCATAAGCCTCTTACAAGAAGCATAGTTGTCTCTTATCATAAGCATGAGTTGTAATCTTGATCATCTTAGTGTAAGGAAAATAGGCAGCATCTATTTTGATAAAACAAAACACCTTTAACTTCACATATCTTCAGAAAATTAAAAGCAACTACTAAACAAAAGCTACAGAAAGAAGGCTGAATAAGAATGTGAAATATGTAATATGAAGGAATATGATGGTCTTTAACTGTCTATCATCAGTATTCATGCCTTACAGAGGTGAGGGACACTTGAACAATCATTAATGACCATTCTTGATTGTCACCATGCAGCATTTCTGATAAACAACTTCATACTCTACCTTCATCAAACTCTCATCTCTCTCTATTGACACTTCGGGATTGGCATCTTTCTCTTTATCCTCAAGACTTTCACCTAGAAAATACATGACACTGTTACACCCATCACTTGACCAGCTGTGTTGAAAGGAATCATATCCTTTGCACATGGCTTAAGACATGCTAATAAAACTGAAAAAATTGCAAAGGAACTTTATTCCTTTGTGTATTATTTAGCAACATCTTCAATGGATTGTTTCTGAAGGAAATGTGACAAGTTCAAGTAAATGGCTGCTGGATCATAGATTAAGTCCATATGCACTTTTGTTGTGTACTGTGGTTTGAAAAAAAAGCACTTGGCCATTATGAAATACATAGTATCTGACAGCAACATGCTGTTTTAAGATACCTAAATGTTGTCATTCAGGAATATATCACAGCTAGAACACCTCACAAGCCTAACACCTATCATTGGTATAAAGTAAATCAGTGTTGTTTATTGCTGCTGTCAGCAAAATTCCAGCCAACCTAGTCAAATGGTAAATATCATAAGCAATCTTCACACGACCTTACAATGCTATGTTTTCAACAAAACCACCTAATCTGACCACCTAATTCACTTCACCCACCTACTAATACAAGCTCAGGTTACAATTATTCACAAAACCCCACTGGGTTTATTGATCATTAGTGTACAGTATTTACAGTAGGACACTACCTAGTAGTTCCTCCTCCTCAAAGCTGCCCTCATCTACTAGGTAGTCTGTGATATTCTTCAACACTGGGTTCTTTGACATCTTGAAGATCTGAAATATCAGCATCTGCCATAAATATACCGACCAGCAAATGAAAGTTTTTAAATAGAATACATAAACATGAACACTTATTTTTATGAGGCAAAAGGCAAAAAAATATGGATAACAACTTGTTGTTTATTGTTATGTCTCAACCTTTCTGAGCTACTCCCCTCTTCCCTTGTGTAAACAATATGCCTATTGTCTATTCATCTAACCCTTTGGGGGTATCTTGTTTGTACCTTCTTTACCTGACAAAGGGACATGGAATAGCCCAGAAACATTGTGATATATGCTGGGGTTACCCGTTTTCTCTCAGATGTGTTGGAAAATGAAGCAAAAGTTGAATTGGTCTGATACTTTGGAGTGACGTCACCAATTTTCATTCACCTCATTGGTTCGCTATTTATGATGTGCACTACAAACAGCAGGGGAATATCCTGCCATGAAGTGAAATTAATAATCTTGAACTGAGGCGGCAGACAAACTATCCATAGGAAATTTGACATGTTTAAAACTGTTTTAATACATAGTGTACTTAGCAAAAGTTTAGGTCTTAGTGATCTCTGTTAAAATATCATACATTTCGCAAATTGTTTCGATAACTCAACTTTTGCAGATTGATCCTCAACATTTTGTTGCTTGAGCGGCAGCGGTACAATGCTTGTTTGCTTGACAATCCAGGAGTCGTCACAGGTAATAAATTTACACAAACCTGTAGATGTTTCCAATTCTTTGAAGAGAATCGACCTAAGCTTACACAGATACATTTTCTGCGGCTGAAAGTGTCATATGACAGTTGTATCAATGTTTTAATAAACTATTGTTTACAATAAATAAAAAGTCTTTCTTATCCATTATACGGCCCCTCACAACATGGAGCCACCTCTCTGCCCCAATTAAAACAGTGTCAACTGTCCAGAGGACAAGACTCAGTCGGTCAGGGTGGAAGGACACTGCCCACTCTCCAAATAGCAGCGGAGCATATCTTTTCAATAGGAAGTGCCGATGCAAAGCCTTTGAAATGGCCACTGCCCTGACAGAGTGAACCTTTAACCCCTCAGATGGGGGCTTGCCCTTAGCCTGATATGCAGCACAAATGACCAAAACAAGTCAGCAGATTAGGGTCTGTTTACTAGCTTGTGTTTGTTTGATATTGACATCCAACAAGTGAGTGCTTGATGCAGAGGTCGCTGATGTGGAAGGCTGGGTGAGAATACGAAGTTTGATAGGAGTTGTCACTTGGAAAGCTGTATCGATTTTCAGGCAGTAAGTATCCAAGAAGAGAATACTGACACGATCTGGATGGAAGACAGATAGCACCGGATCTGCTAACATAGCATGTAAATTGCCAAACCTTCACTCAGATGTTACTGTCACCAGAAACACGGCCTTCCATGTTAACAGCTGAAAGGAAATAGCTGATAGACATTAGAAAGGAGGACCGGACTGTGAACTGAACAGGATTGACAAATCTCAAGGTGGGCTGGTACATCTGACAGCAAGTTGAACCCAATCCACACCAACTAAGAAGCGCTGCACAAGAGGGTGCTGCCCCAGAAGAGCATGATTGATATGGGTGTAAAAAGTAGAAATAGCAGTAGAGTAACCACGAATGTTTGAAGCCGCCAAACCTTCTTACAGACAAACTTGCAGTAACTCCAATACTTGGATTAAATACACAAAAAAGGAATTTGCAATCCCCCTATCTGAACACCATTGCCACCTATCTTCATATTGAACGTTTGTCAAATACTGCCTTGAAGCCAAAATTGTGGCTGCAGCTGGTGTAGGAATTCCGCATGCCTGGTGGCTAGACCTGACAGGCCAAACCACCCACTGAATTTTTGGATTGGGTTGTGGTACATCGTTGTGAGTGAGAATGTCCAGTCATAAGGGGAACAGAACAGGGGACTGAGCCAGAATCCTGATAATTACCAGAAACCAGAAGCACAAGTAGTTGGTTGGGTGGACAGATGGGAGAGGACCCGTGAAATAAGACGTAGTGGAGGGAACACCCACAGAACCTTGCCTGTCAAGTCCATCAGGAAGGCATTGGAGGCCAACGCCCTCTGGTCTGGTATTTGAGAGCAGAACATGGGTATCTGATTTGTCCTGCCAGACACAAACAGATCCACCTGGAATGAGCCGTACAACTGGGAGATAACTCCAAATATCTGCAGATAGAGCATCCACTCATGCAGGGGCAAGGATCTGGCACGATCTTCGAAACAAGGAACTACTTGGAATACAACCTTGTCTTCTCCTCGCCTGGTGGTATGCGCTCTATTGTGAACTTGTTCACCAAAGCTGGTAAACTCTGGTGGGCCTCACTTCCACTGCAGTACATGGCAGACATGAATGTTGGTCATCACCGTAGAGTTCATGTTGTCATCTCCCACTCCAGTAGGAATAGGGAGAGACGACCACCCACTGTGATATGTGGTAAGAGGGCGTAAGTAGTCCCCTTCAGGTGAACTGGCCGAGACTGCATTGCCGGAACAGCTGGTATGTCTAATGGGAGGTCGGCGGTCTGCCCCGACTCCGCCTTGACTGCGAAAAGGCCGTTGGGAGCTTGATGAAGATACTCCCTACTCTTACCCTTGGTGGGAGTAACCCACAGCAGCCTCCTGTACGTGGCACATTAAACTTCCCACCTTGGAATAGCAATATGTGCGTAAACCACGGGAATGCTAGGGGAATTAAATACAAAAGTCACATACCCGTAAATGCAAAATAACCTACTGCAAAGCCAACAATACGTTCTCCTATAACGAATAAAAACCATACATACAGCAGTTCTCAGACATCCTTCACAAACGAAGTTAATCAGCTGGGAACTCAAGATGCACTTGTGAGTGACAGGAGAAGGAATGATGATACGGGATGGGAAGCTTACCTGGCTCGCTGTGCATGTGTAGCAGATAGGCGAATCCACGTGGTGAGGGGCCGTATAATAAATAAAAAAGGCTTATTTATTGTACAATATTTTATTAAAACATTGATATAACAATCACATGACATTTTCTGCAGCAGAAAATGCACATATGTACTCCAAGGACGATCTCTATCAAAACGAATCTCATATATTTCGGTATTCAAAATGACTGAGCAAAAATAGAGCTTGGGCAAACAAGAGTAACAGTACGATCCTATAAACAAGAAGTTGTCACCCATAGCTTTTGCCTTTTACTTCATTACCAACCTCTAAATGCCTCTCACAAACCCTACTTTAGTGAGATTTCATTTTCATTGTGTTTCTTTTGCTGTTCAGTCCAGTAGCTTTTCGATCAGCATGCTAGCATATTCATTCACTGAACAAGCATGAGCCGTGTTTGAACAGTAGTCATAAACAAGTCACATCATTTGTAACTTTTTCTTTCGGGAATGAGTTGTAATTAACAACACTTGAAAAGTTCTCCAAGTCAAAATATCTGTCATATCTGTGAGGAAACCTCGAGAAGGCACAACTTCTAGAAACGTAAAACCTGGGGAAGAGGTATGATCACTTGTATGATGATGACAATGAATATGAAAGTAAATAGTGGATTAAAACCAGTAATCAACACTGATTATATTACCCCCTTTTCTTCATCTTTCTTCTCCTCCTCGTCCTCCCAGAGTCGCCACTTGTCATCTAGATTCTGGATAATTTTGGCTGCTATCTTGATGTCATGTTTCACCACCTGTTTGTGTGCAGTCAGTCCTGTCACTGGACGAACACGTTGCTTCAACTCGCGGTTCAAGGTGGCTCCCAGTTCACAGTCACGTAACTGTAATCATTATCCATGAGATCAGATTTGCATAAACAAAGGTGATGGATGTTCAAAATAATAATAGCTATCAAATCAATGTTTGTTCAAACATGCTTGGATTAAGAATGTATCACAACTTCACTCCATCAAAAAGTCCTGAAGCTTTCCCCGATTACAGTTTAACAACTTTAAGCCTAAAATATCAACAAATTTTCTGATTTGTTTAAACTTCTTACAGTTTTGAACATAGATTTTCTCTATATCCCAGGAGGCATTTTTGTTGCCGATATTTCCATGGTATGTTCATGGTAATATGTGAGTGTGTTGGGTCTTCATTACATAAAATGCTGAAGGAAAGTGATGCAGGTCAAACTTTAACCATCTCAGTGAATTCCAGGTACATGGTTCTGACAAACAAAGAGACATTACAATGGCAAACCAGCAAACCAATGATAATAGGCTGCATGCATGACAAAGGGACACAACCCTGCACAGCAAACTTCAGTGGTTTAGATGACTGCACCAGTTGTGCTCCTCCAGTGATAGGGGAAATGTGACTTCCTTCCTAAACGATTGTTTAGCAACTACTCAGTAAGTGTATTTATTTAGATAGGGTCAAAAGAATGTCTTACAGGACACTTACATGTTAAACACACAAAATGTTAATGTTTCAAAGATGGCATTACCATAAACATAGCTGTCATATTCACAAACAGAGTACAAAACTTCTATCTGGACTTACTCTGATGTTATTGAGATTCCAACATATCTCCTTGATGTTGACATTCTTCTTAAAGGTGACCCAGCCCCTACGGAAGAAGCGACGCTCAGGTTGCGGATCTTGTAGGGCCACTCTGACAAAGCCAGGGTATCTCTTACACACCTGTGAAAGAGGTCACAACTCACTTGAATAACCACAATGAACATAACAGTTAGTTTTTTCTGTTCTTGAATGAACCAGGAGTTTGCAGTATTTACATAAACCTCATTAAGCAAATGCAAACATTCATTGCAAGATTACTTGGCAGAAGAACCATTTATGTATGCAACATAATGTTACTTACAGCTTCGACCTCCTGCTTAGTGATGGTAGGTGCCAGGTTTCGGAGGAAGACTGACACAGTTTTGTGAAGAGGTTTCGGTCGAGGGTCCTCCTCCTCCATCTTGTTGCTGTCAACGTCTCGACATTCCTTGGTATCATCATCCTTGATTTCACCATCTTCAGAAAGAATTCGTGTTTCTATATGGGATGCTTGGTTAACCTAACAGTTAAAGTGCCTGTTTGTCATACTGAAAGACCACAGTTTGATTCCCCACATGGGTACAATGTGTGAGGCCCATTTCTGGTGTCCCCTGCTGTGAAATTACAGGAATACAGCTAATAGCAACATAAAACCATAGTCACTCATTGTTTATACAGCAGTTTGAGCTAACATCTTTGGAAGCAGTAGGAGGAAATGGTTTTAAGCTGCTTTTAGCAAATATTCCATTAATATCACAGAAAATACCAGAAAACAGAAAAGGGCTCCATGCAATGTGCCTAGGTTGGGAATCGGACCTGAGCTATACAGTCATACTCTAACGTTATTCCACCCAGAACACCTTCAAAATCCATTTATAAAACTGGAACAAACTCTGCTCTTAAAGCCATATTCAACAAAGTTTAGTCTTGCAACTGATTTGGTATTCCCACTATCAATTTAAGTCTTAAAACATTCAATCTTACATGGTTTTACACTAAAAATGAGAATCATTTGAAAAGATTATTATCTCAAGAGTCACCTTCTTAATAATATCGATCCACACACATGCACAAACAACTACCTTATCTTCTTGAGAGGAATTCCACAAGAGAGACTATTTACAAAAGGACATGAGTAAATAGTGCTTAATGCTGCTCCTAGCAATAATCCAGGGACTAGATATTCAAAGCTCTTTTATCAATAAGATAGTTGTAAGTGCCATACATTAATGTTAACTTAGGACCATCTTAGCAGTAAGAGGGCTTCGACAATCTAGGCCCTGAACTAAAACATCAAAGACATGAAGAAAACATTCTACTAAAATTGGAATCAGATTCAGTTCTGTGTGTGTAGAACGCCTTCAACTATCAGCCAAGCAGAATGAGCACCTGCCCTACCTATACAGCAACATCCCACACTCACCATCTTCCTTGACCTTCTTAACTTGTTTCTCCTCATCCAGACTGTAGATGTCTGTTTCCCCAGCAGGGAGGGGCTCCCCATCATTATCAACTCCCGGGGGAAGAGGCTCATTGTCATCTGATTCTGATTCTGATGAGCTTACTGATCCACTTGAGGAACCGCTCTCATAATTATAATCACTCTTGTCTCTATGGTGCTTCTTACTGGCTTTCTTTAGTTCCTGAAAAGATAATGTAGTTTGCATTATTATATTAACAATGTCTGTTACTTTTCACTGAATGAGTTGAGTGAGTGAGTTTAGTTTTTACATTGCACTCAGCAATATTCCAGCTATATGGTAGCAGTATGCAAATAATCGAGTCTGGACCAGACAATCCACTGATCCACTGGGAACTGATCACATGTGTCAACCAAGTCAGCGAGCCTGACCACCTGATCCCGTCAGTCGCCTCTTATGACAAACAGTCACAAGCATGGGTTCCTGAAGACCTATTCTAACCTGAATCTTCAAAGGTTAAAGTAGGAACATGGCGTTCACTGAATAAGACACTGAGTTTGGGATAAACCCATAGACTAGAGTATGTTACAATGAAACATAACTGGGTTGAGTCAGGATTAGAGGCCTTGATAAAAGGTTTCAGCAAGCTCAAAGGACATGCTAGCCTTATAACCACTAAACTTCCACCATTAACTACATTCATATTTCCAGGAAACATTATGTTTATTTTTACTGATGGCTAAAATGTTTCAATTTTACAGCGACACAGTAATGTACGCAATGTTTACATTCCCACAATGCAATCATGGAATGTTGCTTGACTAGTCAGCTTCATCTGGATGTACTGATCTAACTTATGTTGATAGTAGAAGCATGACGTTCATATTGCCCCTCCCCCTGCCTCATGGTTTACATTAATAACAGATGTAATTAAAACGATTTAGAGAAGATATTTAATGTAAACATTCACCAAACTGTTTAACATTTTTCTTTTATCGGTTAGCCCTATGTGAGGATTCTTAATTTAGGTCACCAACACTGTTGGTTGTTTTCTGCCTTACATATTTCAAAATTTATCCTGAGATAGTATTAGAGCCAGATGTATTTCTTAATTATATTAATGTTAAGATCTAATTATTAGCTGCTAATTCGCCATAACATAAAGTTGATAGAATGTTTTGTGAATTTTGAATATGAGACATCTGTGCTGCTCTCTACTATGTACATTAAAAAGCACAAGACCCATACTGATAACAGTTTCTTTCACTCAGTGTTAAGTCAGCTTCAAAATAGTTAAATGAAACCAAACAAACAGAAAAAAAAAAAAACTGGTCAGTGCATCTGGGATTGGCTGGCCCAATAAAACACCTCTAAACCCACCCCATGTAGATAACTTGCTGGAACAACTACCGACTAACAATGTTCCCTACAATTAAAAGTTTTCAGTTTGGGGAGTTAAATGTACCTTATCTTGTTTCTCCTTCTCTTTCAGCTGCTGGAACTCTTTCGCTTTCTTCTGTAACTCCCGTTGTTCAGCTGTTATGGTCATCTGCAATGGTTTCTGAAAAGCAATTATGCCTAAAAGACTGTCAGCTCCCAAGGCCCTGTCGACTTTTCCCAAGTAGTCCACCTTTTATGAATAATGTTCTATGCTGCAGTCACCAACATTACGGCTACATCACAATGTGGATAGTCCATATGAATTAACAAGTCCATACAAGAGTTCTTTGTCTCAAAAGATCTTAAGAGTTATAGATGCTAATGATTAGCTGATACACAGTAAATCGCAAAGAACATGCTCTTTTTTTAACAAACTTTCTGATTGTTCAACCATACTCATACTACAAAACCCTTGGATACAATGAATTTCCATAACAAAATAGTTAAGGTCAGAGAAGAAAAATGTCTACAAACAGTTTCAAACAGACATTATCAGCATTGAGTGAGTGAGTATGGTTGTAAGCAATATTCCAGCAACATCATGGCAATGGACACCAGAAATGGGTTTTACACATTGTACCCATGTGGGGAATCGAATCTGGGACTTTGGTGTGATGAGCGAATGCTTTAACCACTTGGCTACCCCACTACCCCATCAGCATTGAGCCCTGTATCATGAAATCATCATGAAAAATGCAAAAAAATATAAAAGTTTCATATACTAGTCACATAAAGAAACTGTGCACACCAAATATATCAATATAAGCACACAATGTCACTAGACATAAATACAGGTGAACACAGCAAGTATTAGAGACAATCAAACGCTCATACATGTGCCAAGAGCTGTGACTTCATTGATGGTTGCCTATGGACTTGCACTGTGTTACTGTAAATGCAGTCCGTGCAGCTGCACACAACATGTGAAACTCAGAAATTGCTGCTGTCACTGTCGAAAGCTTGATCTTTGGTCATTCAAACGTTCACAAATTCACATGGTAAGTAATGATGCCAAAACAGGGCAGATGTATTCGATTGTGTCATCTCCGACATAGGTGCCAAACGGCAGTGACCCCTGTCCTAACCCATTCCAGGACCGCGCAGTATCCATTCCAAAACTGTCAGGAATCATCACTTATGTCGGTTTTGGATTCGACCACAGCGCCCTGCTATACAAACCATTCTGATGTCATTGAGATAAGTGCACACGGTGGTCATACCCTTTGTGGCTTGATGTCATCGTTACAGATACTGTTCATTTTCTTTTGACAATCTATTGTGGTCCAATAGCTCACCTTATAAAGTGCCAACATAATTTCGTCTTTGCTTGTTGCATTCTAATTGTGAATGCATTTTGTGTGCACAGGTTCCTTATGTGGCTGGTATACATAAAACTATTTTGATATACAATGAGGCAACAGAAAAAGTCACATGACAAACTGAAAGAAAAGCTGACCCAATAAAACAATGACATAGCTAGATTTTGTTGTTGACTATTTAAAATCACCACTATCTCAGACTTATGATAGCAGCCTGTTAAGAATAAAGTCTTTCTAGAGATATAGCATCAGAATCAATCTATGCATTTTGGATACAAGCATCAACCACACCTTCAAGTCTGACGACACAATACTAGTCACTTCACATGACAAGCACGGTTTGCTGAAAATGGTACAAACCACAATCTTCAGAGGTAAAAAAAAATTATGCACTGCATTAATGATTGAATTTCAAGTGCATTTCCTTGACGCAGTCTGTGGTGAAGGGTTTAACATTATGTTGAAGGCTATTTCACTCATGCAATGCTGTGCATGAACCCATGCAAATAGTTGCACCAGCCCACTACAACACACAAGTTAACATGAATCCCTAAAGAGGTTCTTAAGCAGATATAGCAGTTGGTATTCAAGTCTACAACAAGGTATTATGGATATAAATTTCTTCTTCATTTTATACACATTTCTCTGCTTTTCCTTGACCCTTCGTCAGATGTATGACATCCATAATAGTTTGTCATATACAGTCACATCTCGATGACTAGAATGTCAGTGTCTCGAACTCAAAGTACCTACATTCACTTGTATAATTAAAACATAATTGTCATCATTTGATTTCCTGTTACACAAATTCATCTCATAAATACACATGATGATTCGCGAAGGAGATTTGGTCCCATAAAATTGAAACAAAGAGCAATCTTGTAAACATAAGCCAAAGTCAGTCAATGAGAAGTGAATTGGTAAAGCTAACTGATCCGCCATTGACAACTGAGTTCAAAAGGCAGATCAGTGGTTTTACAAAAAAGGAAGAACTAGCACGACATAGAGTTAACTCAGTTAAATCAGTTGCTTTATATAGCAGCTTCCATATTATTTATGATCTGTATATCATGGCGCAGTTACAATGTTCCCAGCAATCTGGTCAAGGACCCAGTCTAAATCCTGGGTGATAACCAGATCAGAAATATCAACTCCCAAATGTAAGTGAATTCTAAAAGTGCACACTACTGAGAAGAATTTTGCAGCAATCACTGCTGTGGATGAAGGTACCAAATCCAAGAGTGAAACTGCAAGAGTGAGAAATTCTGCCTGACACTCTTTGTACTTGGTTGAAAATGGCCGATAACATTAAAGAATCCATGTTAGAGTCAGGTGCAAAACATGGTAGGTTAAAGGGGGCTAAGTTTCCTGAATTTGAGGAAGCACTGCTGTAATGGTTCAATTAATGATCCATGTCTGTGCCGAAAAGCAGAAGAACTAGCAAAGCAGTTATGTATAACAGATTTTGTTGCACGTACTGGA
This sequence comes from Haliotis asinina, assembly GCF_037392515.1. Classification (NCBI taxonomy): domain Eukaryota; kingdom Metazoa; phylum Mollusca; class Gastropoda; order Lepetellida; family Haliotidae; genus Haliotis; species Haliotis asinina. The sequence goes on along the minus strand of NC_090282.1, from coordinate 32,049,148 downwards.
TGGCTGGATCACTTTAAAGAGAGAAAAGACTCTTTTCAAAGCTGTTTGTGGAGAATCAAAATTTGTAGACAATGATTCTCAAGCTATGCATAACTGGCCAAAATCCTTAAAACAAGTTTTACAGAAGTTTGAACCAGGTTGCATTTACAATTCTGATGAGACAGGAATATTCTACTGACTTTTGCCTAACAAAACTCTTGAGTTCAGAGGTGTCAAATGTCACAATCAAAGAAATGTCTAACTGTCCTTGTCTGTGCTAATCAGACTGGAACTAATAAGGTGCCCCTCCTAGTTGTAGGGAAATCTGCTAAGCCACGTTGTTTTAAGAACATCAAATCTCTGCCGACTACATACTGTCACAACAAGTCTGCCTGGATGATGTCTGGTTTATTTGTGGATTGGGTAAACTCATTCAATAAACAAATGACTAGGCGGAAGAAGACTGCACTCATTAAAGACAGCTGCCCTGCTCACCTGAAAGTCAAGGGTTTCAGAAACACTACTCGTGTTCCTTCCACCAAACACAACTTCACAAACATAGTCTATGGACAAAGATGTCATTAAGTTCAACTACTGTCTACAGGAATGCAGCTATTGACTGTTGCATAGCAACCATCAACGATAGTTACAACATGCTTGGCAAAAAATAAAGCCAGTGACAATCTCTAACTTCTACTGCCCTGGATTCATTAGGACAGGGGCTGCATCTTCTGACACCCATGCATATGAATCTGACAATGAAGATAACATCCCCCTAGCCAGATTAATTCCAGGTGATGTGACTTTGGCTGACTATGTGAGTGTCGATGACAACAATGAAACATGCCCCTTCATCTGATGCTGACATCATCAAGTCATTAATGGGTCCCAGTACCTGTCACAATGACAACTCATGTAATGATGAAAACAACACACACTCTGCCTTCAAATGACCACCATCAGTATCAGAGACTTTAAAGTTTTTTGAGGGACTGGAGGAATTTCTTGAGTTGGTTGAAAGAAGTACATGTGTTTCGTATTTCATAGTGCTAAAATTGAAATATGTTCATATATATATATACTATTTGTTTTCATTATCTATGTCACTGATTGTATTGCTACATTGTGCTATATTATGAGATAATGTGCTGAATAAATGAATTGTTCAATATTCGATCACCTTTTTTTCTACCCTCGTAGACATACTGTACCTATGTCTTAAATACATCAATAAGTCAAATTTATTACTGAAAATTCAACTCATAGAGATGTGACTGTACATGAATATATATTTGTGACACAGCGTCTTTTGCATGCTGGTGATGGTCAAACGTTCTCCTGAAACATGAAACACAAAATACAACCATCCACTTCCCATGTTACTCTACTCACCTCTTTCCCAGGCTCTACTGATGACTCCTCCTTCTTCACTTCTTCCTCAATCTTCTCCGGAGGTGGCGCCTTCTTTTTCTTTTCCTCTTCAGGACTACTACAATTCCAAACATGTTTCATGTAGATGCATATCCACAAAAGCAGTCACTATGCCTCACGACATAAATATAAGTAATGAATTCCACTTGGACACCCAGCCAGTTTTTCCTCATAGGTTACACCATACATTATCATATATAATCCAATGTCACACTGCTTAATTTGTTTTTGAATTTGTTTAGTCTTGCATTTCTGTGACAAATGCACCCTTTTCAAGTTCTAAAAGAAACATACACCCAGTATTATCTCCCCTTCTCATGCATATGCAACACATTCATAATATTACAATTGTGATCTCCTGGAGAAAGATTGGTTTCTGTAAACACCAAAATCATAATAATCTAAAGGACAACAAAAGTTGTCTTCATAGTTTAGTCACTTTTCTTCCTTTAGATTAAAGAAAAGTATCAGGTGACAGAGTTACCTTTTCTCTGGAGGATGTGACTCAGAGCTATTTCTGCTGCGAGGAACCTCATCCTCTTTCTCTGGTTGGTCAAGAATGGTCAAGTCAAAATCAGATCCTCCCTCCATCTTGATGACAGCTGATAACAAAGAGTCACATTTCACATAATTCTTCTCAATTTCTCAAGGAAAAGAACAGACTGTCATATCAAACATAACATTCAGTTACCAACAAAGGTAATATGAACTCTTGTAAATCTTAATTGATCCACATTTTGACTCAGGTCACAAAAAAGACAAAGACCGTAAAGGTTATCATTGTTTTGCTCTACCCAAGCCATATGCAATGACAGCCATTTGTGATCCAGCTTCTTTCATACCAATACAGTTAAAGAGAAAAATCAAAATGTAGTCCAAATTCCAGAATAAATCTGTGCCTTCTCAACAAAGCAGGCATATGTTAAAACATTAACTTCACATACTATGAAACACTGCAAGAATTCACATCAAAATGCCATTCAAAGTAATAATCCAGAAGTTTTAATCCATTAAGTTCTATGTATTTTTTTCAGCAAACCAACTTCTAGAATGGCAATCAAAAGGTCTCTTTGTGTCAGTGTCTGTGTCAATTTCCATGTCAGAATATAATGCTTCAATGTAAGTATGATCCATTATAAATAGCTCACCTGCATCTAGCACTTTGATGATGTCTTCTGTGTTATCAATGTCAAGCATGACGCCTTCTAAACGGTCTTGCTGCATTAGATCAGTGAAAACCTTCAACCTTTTTAACAAAGCCATTCTCACTTCCTCTTGACGCTTTTCACATTCTTCTGGATGGTATTTCAGTTTAAACCTTTCAAGTAAAACAAATAAAAAATTAGATTATGTACACAAGAACAGCACTTTTACATTTCTGATGTTTGAAAAATTCCTACTATTACATAACAGATCATGAAATATTTTTTCTAAAATTGGAAAGACATTACTTAGCAACACAATGAAATTTGTACTATCAAAAATATTCTTTAAAAATGACATGAAAGCAATCAATTAAATTTGAAAATAACATCTGCAGAGATCCCAACCCCCAAGTGTTGCAAATAGAAGCTTCAACGTTCAAAATTAGTAGCTTGACCATAAAATTAGTGGTCTACTAAATAAACAAAATCATGATGGATTCTGAGAAAAAATGAATGATATTATGGTCATGTGGTTAAATTATTTCCGCAGGCACTAAATGCATCAAATCGCAAAGGTATTGAAATCAGCTTCGCTAAAATTATATTGGTTACTTGCAATTATCCTTGTTCAAATGTCATTAAATATGATGAATGGAAGGTACATGAAGTCCGTAAATCTACTTCTTGGTTGAAAATATATGTTATTGTCTATACATCCGAATTCTAACGCATTTTATTCAAATTTCATAGGATTTCTAGTGGAATCGTGTTGGTGTAGTTTGAAGTTAAAATTCATAGCGACTACGATAAAATCGTAGAGGTTGGCATCTCTGCATCTGGTTCTATGCTTGCCTGGTGATTTTTTTGCATTTATTTATTTGTTCAGTAACTGAAGAACCATTTTTTTTGTCTTAAATAACACAAAGCTACACTACTAATATTTCAATATTTTCAAAACATATTGAATTGAAAAGCATATCATTGTTAAAGAACTACTGTGTTTTTAGAAAACCGATTCTCATTCCATATAGATGCAAAACAACACTAAAGAACATAATCTGAAAAAGAATATTAACTAAAATATATTGCACTACGCCTTTACAGATGAACAATCTCAAAATGTTTGTATTTCATAGAGCACATTTTTATACTGGCATAACATGGTTTAAGCAAAAATGTAAATGTCGGTGATTCACCTGCAACAGAATTCATCGTATTTACCAAAATTTACCTGCTTGCAACGTGGACACAACCATACACTGGTGATTCCCGGGAATGTAATATTTCGGTCACAATATTTCCGATGACATATTTTCACGAACCTTACACTATGCCTAACACTTTCATCAACTAAAGACTGCATTGTGCGCAGTACCCTAAGCTAAATCCATGCTCCGGTGAAAGGGTTCTTGTGATTGGCTATCTCATTTTCATAGCAGGCCAGTGATTGGTCATTGCATTATTCACCATAGCAACCCAGCTCCTTAATAAGGGGTGAAAAAGTAAGTTAATATAATAAGTAAAGGGAATCAGGTAACATATATATGGGTTTAACTGAATTCTCGAACATGGACAATACAAGCAACCCAAATTTTGAATGTACATGAAATAGGAGATAGTGATCATGCACTCATTTACAAAAATAAACCTGATCCCCTTTACAAACAACAAAACAAAAAGAGATTCTTAAAAATCAAACAATCTTCGAAGTGATGTTTCAAAGAGATTACACAATATGTTCACAGTATTACCGTTCGCTTTGATATGCATCAATGTTCATTACAAAATACAACATCAAGAGATTTAAACTGTTATGAAGAACAAAAATATGGTAACATAATCCGTGTTTGTGGCTTGGTGTCATATCCCTGGATCGTTACCATAATTTTTATATCCTTCATAACAGATTAAACGAACAATTTTGAAAAAATATATAAATTCATCTGACATCGTTACTCAAAAGAATTTTTTTAATGACCTCAAAATTCATCTTGCACATTCAAAGAATCAATCTCATTATTCATATAATAGATAAAGCAATGCAAGGAGTCATATTTTGTTACAGTCAAAGGCTGACCACAGATCCAGAACTACATACCATTCCTCTTCTTTGTGGGCAAGAAAGAACTCATTAATCTGAATTTTCTTGAACTCCTGTTTGTATTCATTATATTTCTTGATCGCATCTTGGTCATTAATGTTATCATCTTGCTGAGTGAGGTACTGCTTGAATGTCATCATCGAAGGCTGGGTCGGGTAGTCCACATCCATTCTGCAAAACAGCAAAACATCAACAATTTTATTTGCTTGTTTAAAGATCACATATACTCAATAGGGTACAAATACCTTTATCATTACTGGCATCGTTATAAATGAAATGCCATCATAAAAACTACTCATTTTCACATTCAATTACCTCAAACTGATTTTCTGACAACAGTCTACAAATTCTCTCCCACAAACAACATTTCAACAAATCAGAGTGATGCACCTCTATGACGTAATGTGGGGCACTGTAGAATTCATGTAAATTTCTGGGGGTAAATTATCTTGTTTACAGGTTTGTCTAAACCTGCAGTCAGTAATGGCAACTAACGGGCCCATGAGGTCAGTGTAGATTCAAGTGTATTATGATTGTCACTGGGCTGTCCTGTCCAGAGTCGATTATTTACAGACCGTTGCCATATAGCTGGAATACTGTTGTGTGCAGCGTTAGACTACCATGAACCAAACAACCTTTACAGTTCTTTCAAAAAAATGGTGAATATCATAGTAGGTTCCCTTGGACACACTTCATACTTTTTCTATGGGTCCATTCTATACATATGCCCAGTCTAAGTATACTCAGTTATGGTACTATTTGCAATACTCCTCTACTGAGTCTAACAAAGCCTAGCAGGAGGTCGCGTCAGGCAACCTTTGAGCGACCCGTGACCGTCCAATCAAGCATGAGATGGCCGAACAGATTTAACCAATCAGACAACAGCTATATGACAACAGCTACTGTTTAGAGTTTGGCTGAACTTACTAAATTCCCCAGTCACTGACACAGATCCCTCAACAAAAGAAAATTTGCTAAAACGCAGATATTTAACCTGCATTATTTACGCTTAGGGCTTTCTGATGACATGGTTACCATTAACCGATACTTGGGTAAGCTGATATCCTTCAATATTGACAAAATGCTATTTTTAGAGATGGTTTACTCACTGTTGACAGTGTCGCAACGTGTTCCATGTACGTCACCCAGAAGTCATTGTACAGAAAATAGCATCCAAAATGCTAAAAACCTTTTCGAGGAAAAAGTTCAAAAGGTTTATGCATATGTCACTTTTACGATTTGGTAAGCTGTGTTCTGATTGGTCAATCTCAAAGGTTACCTGATGCGACCTCCTTCTAGACTCAGTAGAGGAGTGTAACAAATAATACTGAGACAAAGTTTACTTAGATTGGAGGTCTGCCAAAACTGGGCACACATTTCTGCATTGACTCTAATAACAGTCTACTTGTCCTTTTCACTGACCTTCCCTGGTTGGGCACATTTCCGAAGCCTCCCTGCTGCTGTGGTGGACCTTGAATGTTTGTCATGTCCGGCCCAGGTCCCCAGTTACCTTCATGGTGTGGGTGGCCTCCTCCAGCATGCATTGGCCCTGCTCCATAAGGCATGTCATAGTGGCTTCCATAGCCTCCACCCCCACCTCCTCCTCCGCCACCTCCCCCACCACCACCTCCGCCTCCTCCATCCCTGGCAATGTAGACATGAATCATAAACATGAAGGGGAAAACATTTCAGATTTCACATATTTATAGATGATAAGACGTTTACATAATAACTGATGTCTGGAGACTGATGATCTCATACAAAGTCCAAAGATTTCTGGCAGCATTAAAACATATGCTCCTTGAATCCATGTGGTCCTATCAAATTTGAACCTGTTAACTCCATAATCTGCACATATTAACATCAGAATAGGATCAAACCCAGGACTTTCATTCTGAATTTCATACAATGTAAGGACTGGCAACAATAACATTCTAAAATATTCTAAAGTGATCAGACTATTCGCCAAATTTACTTATAAACAAGTATATTTACCAGTCTCTCCGCATACGCTTAGCATGGGGAGGGCTCATGTCATGACGAGTTGGGCTGAACCTTTCTCTTCGACGAGGCTCATAATCTCGCCCATATGGATCACGTCTGTTGTCACGATTACTTCTGCTGCTCCATGCATCCCTTGACCGGCCACCAGAACCTCGTCTGTGTCGGGATTAATAATTATGTTATGATTGTAGAACCAATCAAATCTTGATCAGTCAAAATGTTAACACTTAGAAGATAAAGGTAACATGAAACAGTACAAGTATAAGGCATAAATACTATTTCCTTTCACCTGTATGGTTTATTTATTTAATTTAATTTTAAATTTGATCAAAAGTGAAACCTGTGTGTGTTATTTGCATAAAGACTTTTTCACTATTTTCAAGTGGGTCGGTCTGTAAATAATCCAGCCTGGACCAAACAATCCTGTGACTTACAACATGAGCATCAGTCTGCGTAATTGGAAACTGATGACATGAGTCAACCAAGTCAGCGAGCCTGACCACTCAATCCTGTTAGTTACCTCTTACAACAAGCCTATTCGCCTTTTATGGCAAGCATGGGTTGCTGAGGGCCTATTCTACCCCGGGAACTTCACGGGTCCCCTTTTAAACAAGCCCAACAATCAAAATACATGGTCATATTCCAGCTGGGGCATAAAATCCTGATGGACCACTGGTTCCTGAAACTATTCTATGAACTCCAAACTGATTAAGTCAGAACAATGTAAGTATGTGTTCGTTGAACAAACGCGAGGTCATAATGATCATGAGTCCGACCTGTCATGGTCCCAGTTCTCTCTTCTTCTGTCATCTCGACGATCATAATCATTTCTCTCACGTCGAAATTTGTCTCTTCCTTTCCTCCTTGTATCGTACTCATCCTCACTGTCACCCATCTTATACCCTAGGAGTAGAAACGTCTCATTTAAAAGGCGATTCAATTTCAAGCTAATTATAAATGTGCATTTCTGAGTCGAAGGCAAACGTTCATGCATAACAGAGACCACTGGATAAAATTCAGTTATTCTTCTTTTAAAACACTGTCATTTAATGCGCCATCAATGTATTTTCACGCGAATGGGCAGGAGGAAATGGGATCGATCAAGAACAAAAGTATTTCTGCGAGAACAGAAGGGGAAGGGACTTCAGTGTCTGACCTGTGAATCAGATTTTATGCACAGTGGCAAACAACGTGCCTATTTACGTTAACATTGTTGTCTGTCGATAACTGGTGATTTAATCGTATTGATGTGTACAATTTACCGGACAGTGTTTAGAAATGATATGATTAAAACTGGCCCCGAGTTCACGAAAAATATTTCATATCCGCCAGGATGACGCCAAACCTTTCCGTAAGAGGGCGCTCCGATCTATAGTCTGTTTCAGGCTGAATTGGAAATAACTGGGAATTATCTCGTTTCTGTTCGACATGATCGATATATGGGCTGTAGACTAACGTATCTGAAATTATATAATTTAAATAGCAACAAATAAACACACATAACTGAAAAGGAGACTCAGTGAGATGGGAGACTCAGAAACTGATAAAATCTAGACTCGCTTTGTTTAGTGCTTAAAATAGCATCGCAAGGAGTGCTCTTTTCTATTTAGGGAAAATGATATTACAGGGAATGTGAGACTAAATATAGGCTTGTGGATTCTTTCAAACTAATGCAATGCACAACTTATTTCTACAGATGTGTGCAACCGAATGTTCGGAACAGCTTTAAAACTTTTCAAAATATATTACCAGTCTCAAAAGATAGAACCTTGCCATTCCCTCTGACTCTCACACAAATTCCCATTTCATTGTAACATTGTGTAGTACTATACTACAAAAAAGTAATACTTTGTGTCTTTGGGTAGGTGATCGGAAAACAAGTCACAAGAGCTGTTCATTATTTGTTTAATGTGTAATTATGGTCATAAATTGCAGGATCAATCATACAACGTACACATACAAAAACACTGGGATAAATATGTAAGTGTGGCGTAAATGACTCTAAATGATAAATCGATGGAACGACGCTGATTATATGTATGCTGGTTTAATTTATTTGTACACTTATACATTACTGAACGTCGTCCGTGAAATATTTGCATCTAGGATAGCAAACAAGTGTTTATATTAATTATCCCTTCACGTTTCTGCACTTGATAAAACAAGTATTATTATGTATATGTTTCAGTCCGATGTTGGTTTTGTATAGTAGGCCTTCTGTCTTTTCAGTTACTGCAGGCGTATCTTTGAAAACACAATGACATTTGGAATGCGATCCTATGTAACAGACATGTTATATTCGGGATAACAGTTTCTCAGTCAAGCGCAGATCCTAGTACTTTGTCAGGTTAAGTCTTATTCCACTTAAACCAGATCGGGGTCAGGCACCTAGCTAATCGCCAGCACCTGACCCGCTCAGTCATCGCCTCAGAGAAAGTGTAATGCCAACTGTACAAATAAATATGCTACATTTGACCACTTCTAAATGACACTGTGCATTCATAGCTTTCGACCAGTGTACTCTGAAGGGTACACAAAGTTCGTGATCTAAACACCCAGTTGCCCGACAAAACAAAACACTAAAATCTACTTACCTAATATATATGTTTTTATTTCACAAAACACTAAGTCTACTGATCATACTTACCTAATATATGTTTTTATTTCACAAAACACTAATATATTTTTTATTTTTATTTCACAAAACACTAAAGTCTACTTACCTCATATATATGTTTCTATTTCACAAAGCAATAAAGTCTACTTACCTAATATATATGTTTTTATTTCACAAAACACTAAAGTCTACTGATCATACTTACCTAATATATGTTTTTATTTCACAAAACACTAATATATTTTTTATTTTTATTTCACAAAACACTAAAGTCTACTGATTGTACTTACCTAATATATGTTTTTATTTCACAAAACACTAATCAGTAATATATATATATTTTTTATTTCACAAAACACTAAAGTCTACTGATTATACTTACCTAGTATATATTTGTATTTCACAAAACACTAATCACTAATATATTTTTTATTTTTATTTCACAAAACACTAAAGTCATCATATCAATGTTCATCCAATGTTCACAAAACACTCAAGTCATCATATCAATGTTCATCCTTTTCAAATTTTATATGATATTTATATGATTTTATATTTCGCCATATGTAACATTTGTATCCGTTTTCGCCAAGGGGAGGTTCCGTTGTGTCCACATGGTGGCGTTTTCGCCAGGTGCCGTTTTGCTTTGGTGCACCACTTTGTCCCTGTCTTTTATACCTTGATGCATGACTATATGCAAACATTAAATGCAGATTTCATCTAAACGGCCGACAACTCTGTAACACATGTTTATAGCTGCTTCCGATTCACTCAAATGCTCGAGACAGTTTTCAATAGCGGTACTCAAATACTCAAAATTCCACACATCAAACTATGAAATAGTCTATAACTCTGCAGGTTCCCGGAAGTGAGATGCGCATGTTCTAACGTTCAAACTTCCGGTTTGGAAAGAAGCGTGAGACTGTTTCAAAAGTAAATAGTAAACATGGATCACAAGCGAAAGGCAATGGACGGAGCAGTGGTACCTGTGAAAAGAGCACGCGGAAATGAAGTTGTGTTAGCAGACGGCGAAACGAATGGTGCTTTACTACAAAGTCAGAGTGTAAGTTGATCGTGTCAACCGGTTACACTCGTGCTTTAGCGGATTGTCTCCCTTCTCCTGTTAATTTTATATTGTTTATTATTGTTGACTTAATTGGGTATGAAATGGAGCACATTTGATAGAGAAAAAGGATATATTAGCTGTTTTTCTTACAAGTCTTATATTGCAGTCTGTGCTGTTGTAACACTAACATGGTGTCAGTGTTTCTTTGGGGACATTGTGACTTGAATTTCAGTATTCAAGTGTTACACTATAACAGGCTTAAAGAAGTGTGAAAAGCAATTTTTGCAACCTTCAGAAAAGTGATAAAATAGTGGTTGGAAACTGCACATTAAAATATATTCCCATGTTTCTTCTGTATTTTTGTGGTACAAACATATTTCATGATGTTAATGTTATTTTTGTCTTGTTGCATTCGACAGGGTCCACCTCGGACATCTAGTCTTGATGGGCCAATCATGCTGCTTACAGGCCATGAGGGAGAAATATTTACTGCCAAATTCTCTCCAGATGGTCAGATAATTGCTTCATCTGGATTTGACCGTCTCATATGTGAGTAATCTCAGAACATTATTAAAAGGCACCCCATCAAAATGTTCTGCAAAGGAATAGTATTAATTAAGATGAAATATTAAGATGAGCAGTACATTTATGTGGATGCATTTGTCTATCAATTTAACCTTGCATAAGTAACCATGTGGAAGCTCTTTATGGAAATTAAGTACTCTGAAAAGACATTCCATGTTAGCTGTGACATCAGATGACAAACTATATCTTCTCTAGCAGACGTTTTTCTGTCCCAGTGACTTTATATATTAGTTCAAAATGAATATTGAGAACTGTATTATGTATCTATGCGCCTCCATTCTGTTTTGTTTTTTTTTTCAGATTTTTGGACAGTATATGGGGAATGTGAAAACTTTGCAGTATTGAAAGGGCATACAGGAGCTGTAATGGATTTAGAATTCTCCACAGATGGAGGGTAATATTTAGACTGGAATTGTTTGCCTCTAAGTTTGCAAGTTTCGTTTTCTTAGGGTTGGTCAAGATATATACATCACTTCTCACAGTCTTCAACAGTGTTCATTCTAACCCTAAGAAAAAGTGGGCCCATTGCAAACCTGTCCTCAGTTATATGGACCATTTAGAAGCTAGTGTGGGTCATGTCAAATTGCTTTGACTTGTTAGACATACAATACTTAGTAGTTGCTCATTTGAGGTCACTTACATATACGATATTTGACATTCAATACAGGTACAGTCAACAATTTGAACGAGAGAAATGAAACCAGGATTTGTTCAGCATTTATTTAACAGTTTTGATTAATTCAAAATGAATTTTAAAAGCAACACTGCAACACTAAAACAAACAGTTTTCTCAATAGTTTTTAAACACCACAAGTTGAAGGAAACATTACAGGAAGGTTGAGGACAATATATATGTCTGACTGTTGAGGAAACTATTAAGTGTAACAAATGTTCAGTGTTCAGTTGATTTTGAGAATTAAGAACAGACATTACCAGACTTAAAGGAATTGATTGTCATTTTTAATTTTTAAAGGTCACATATACTCTAATAGGGTACAAACGCAAAATCACTTGCTGACATCCTTATAAATGAAACCCCATCATTAAAAATGCTCCTGTCGATCTGTAATTACCTTAAATCGACCTTTTTGTCAACAGTGCAAAATTCTCAGCTGCAAACGAAATTTCAACCAATCAGAGCGTCGCGTCTCCGTGACGTAATAGTGGGTATAGAAATGAGGGTCTGTGCAGTATTCATCTACATTTCAGGGGTTTAACTATTTCGTTTACAGATTTGTACAAACCTGAAATCGCGAAAGCTGTTGAGAAAAATGAAAGCTATATGTTCTCACAATCTACTATGATTTAGTTTTGTCTCCTGCTTTGCCTGGTCTTCTAGTTACAACCCTTGTTTTCATCGACGATTCTGTCAAAATCACTTGGTGTCGCTAGGTTGTAATCCGTGTTAGGTGGTATAAACCTACACGTTATTTGTCATCATTCACTTGATGCTCAGTTTATGAATTTATAACAGGTATAATTAGTGGTAACGCCACTTAGATTATCCGACAAAGGTCCCCATTTGGCATTTCTTTTGTCTGGATCGACCAAAGGATTAACCGATAACACGCTGATTGATTAATTAGTTTTATGCGGATTTAAATGGGGATTTGTCAAAAGGTAGTGTTTATGTATGTACATTTGCTAATCTATACTGAATACACTCTGTCGTGTCTGTGTCCATGTAAAACAATGCCCTTCTATCAAAGGATTAACCACCAATACATTGATTGATTGCTCATTATTGGCTAGCTAAATAACTTTTTAAAAAGAATGAGGCACATTATGCAATTAGTTGCCAGGTGTGCTATCTTGAGTAACCAATGAAACTATACAGCAATGTGAAAAACCTGAAACGATACATCACATTTTCGTATATTAGTTATTCGTATTCGTTAAAAGACACATCACTTGGGAAATCTGCAGATGAATTATATATCACTTGTTTTTGTGGATATAGATGGATACATTCCCCGAAGAAGGTAGTAGCCTGACATTGCTCCTATAACTTTAATTTTAATATTTGCATTTTTGTTTTTAATACGTTGTTGTAGCTTTCAACAGAATCATTGTTTTCGTCGTTAAGTGTTATGATGCAGACGACATACGCTAGGGCGTGCGTGCAAATTATGATTCATATAGGAAAACTATGAAATGTCTACATATTACATTCCTGTTATACATTCGCAGATCGCTTCTTTTTATTAAGTTTCAAAATGCATACAAGTATGATTATAAAGTAATTAGGATTTTGAGACCAAATATAAAGACGTTTATTGACAAGTGTCTACATACTGTTGAGTGAACGTTACAAACCAAGTAAATTTAGCAAGTGAAGAAATTTATCGCGCAGTATTTTCACTTCAACCCCGACCTCGCTTAGGTTATATTACAGGTTGTGTCATGCAAGTCCTTTTGGTAATGATTCAAATACATATTTATGTAGTTTTGATTTTCTAACTTGATGAGAACAAACCCTACATAATCTCATTAATTCAAATGGATTTGACTTCACGATTTTCAAAAATGGCGGCGCCCTGTCTGAGGATGAATGCTATTGAAGTTTGTTTTCACCGACTTACAATAGGAAAATTACTTTCTACTGGTAGTAAAATATGTATTTTCTTGATGGACATTAGGGTTTTACATGACATTGCTTATAACATACCAATTTCACTCTTGGAATCGGTCAATATAAGGGGTCAATATAATATTACTTACGATAATGTTGTCACTTCGACCACAACCTCGTTTCCGAGGAAGAAAGCGTTATATCCATGCAAAATCCTTTTGGTCAGCAATGTGTAGTAAGCAGTCTTGATTTTATAAACTCGATGAAACTTGAACTCCATTTTCTATCTTGGAAGCGTGGTAGAGGACGAACCATCCGATTTGGTATATACCACAGGCTTCCACAAAGCTCACTTCGCACACACTAACAACCAATTTAAGCACAAACTACGGAGTCTGGTGGAAATGTGTGCATAGTGACACCATCACCCGACCCCATGGAACAACTGACGACAACACAACAATTCGGCATGTCTATGGTGACGTCGAGAAATCAGCAAAATGACAAGCTTCCTACACATTTTCTATACATTTAACTGGAAACCGTTCCTTCTATGACGTCACTGTAGGGCTCTGGCGACAGAGTTACGTAACCTGTCTGCGGTTTCGTTTGCGGGTGAGAGAGAAGCAGACGGCTTTTTAGCAACTTTTGAGTGGTTGGTATTAATTAACCACACATTCTTTTTTTAAAAAATGGTGTTTCGTTTATGACTAACCAAAAGTCTCTCATATGCAGTGATAAAAAGAGTACCAAAAAATTGAGTTTAGTGGTCCTTGAAGGATTGACGTAAATTCCCTGCTTCTACTGATGATATGTGATCTTTAGATTTTGTATGTTTTTGTGCATTCTGGTCTGATAATTGTCTGTGCCATTCCCTGTAAACTCATTATTTTTCTGATGGGTAATACACATTGTATATCGCATACAATTTGCCTCTTTATCAAATGATACACATGGGTAAAGAGTAAAGGTGCAACCACATATTTTTTAAAAACACATGGACACATCATCCTGGCATTTCTTCTCTGACTCATCCTCTTTTTGGGTGTCATTGTCACGATTGTGCTCTCTGTATTGTCATCATGACAAGCTGTTTTCTTTTTCGCAACAACAGAGATTTTGACAGCGAGTGAAACTCCATGGCAACAAAAGTACAAAAGTGCTACATGCTACATGATTTGATCTGTGAAAGAAACTGACTAATCAGACACTGTTTTACAAAGTGCGTCAGATTTTTCACAATACTGATTTGTAGGCTTCACACTGTCGTTTGAAACAGCTCACAATTGTAGAGTTTTTGGGACTCAAATTAGTCAAAACAATACCAGCTTGCTTGAGTGAGAGAGGGAAGTGTATTTTGTTGCAGTCAAACTAAGTCTGCGTTTTGAGTTTTGCTTGAGTTGATGCTTGAAAACAAACATAGTGCTTTTCAGATTTATGTTTAATGTCTTGAGTGTGCCAACATGGCCTGCCAGTATTTTTAAAGTGCTTCATATAAACTTTCAGTGTGCGAATGGCACAAGGGCGTGGCTTGGAATGAACACTGCTTCAATCTTGTGGATAATTTGGTTTAGGGGTAGCCTAGTGGTTAAAGCATTTGTGCATCACGCTGAAGTTCAATTTCCAACATGGGTACTCTGTTTAAAGCCCATTTCTGGTATCCTCAACAGTGATGTTGCTGAAATATTGCCAGAAGTGGTGTAAAACTAAATTTTTCCTTATCCTGACTAATGTTTTTTTGCTCATCACATGAGTCAGGATAAGTATAAAATATCATTAATTCTCATAAACATTACATCCTCAATCACTTGATTTGATCTAACTTTTAAAAAGATACAGATTGAGCAACAGTTGGGGTTAATATGTTTACTCTTCAAAAGTAGGGGAATTGTACTTTCAGTGTACAATAGTCGAAGTTGGGAGATATATGGGACTGAATCGATGTTTATACAGTAATAATGGATGTTTTGAGAATGCATCACCACATGGATTTCATTCAAACCAAAGCTGTTAGTTCAGGTATCCCCCTTGTTAAGTGACTGGAGTATGACATGAAAATTTCAGGTTTACAATTTTCAGTCTTTAGTGTGTGATTTGACCCGGAAAACCCTGACCATACACAGATGCAAGACAAATTATTAAAACATCAAGATTCATAATGACTGCACGTGTAGGAGGCGCCTACATTGTGCATGTGCTTCCCATGCATTTTGTTTGCATGTGGTGATAATGTGTAATGATGCTGCATACACAAGATGAATGTGATTATAATGTTCCTCAATTTTTTCGCTTTCTACCAGACTTTGAAGTTCAGGTTTTTTGAAGAGTATAGTATGACCTGCACATATGTGCATACAATGTCAAGAACAATCAGTGTTTTTGTCGACTTAGGTTTTGATATGAACAAATGAAACAGGTCTGTGCCACAGATTTATCTGGATTCCAAAAGTTGTGGTAGTGGTAGATAAACCTGTGGAGAAAAATCATTTACATGTTTAAGTATTAATCCAGTTAAGCCTTAACCTCTTTACTGGTCCTTTGTGAAAAAAGTGCATGTCATTTTCACAAAGCAACAAAGCGAAGGATAAATATTATCTGAAAGAATTTTAGTCCAGTTTTGGATTTTTTAATGGAATTCACTGTGGACTTGCGATCAAATAATAGGCACTTTAAACACCTATATCAGTCCCTGCTTATGCAAATCTTTCTTCATTGTAATTCAGATTGTGTGGCAGATGTTGCCCCAGTATTTTACTTTATTAATAGATTTACTCCTTCATGTTCTTCCAGAATGCTGTTCACTGTATCAACAGACAAGACAGGTGCAGTGTGGGATGTTGATTCAGGAACACGAATACGCAAGTTGAAAGGTCACCAGACATTTGTAAACTCATGTAATCCTGCAAGAAGGGGTCCACAGCTGGTGTGTACAGGAAGTGATGATGGAACAGTCAAAGTAAGCTTGTGTGGAGTGTATTAACATTTGCCGTATCATGCATTGAAACTTACAGAACCAATGATGTGGGTCCTACGTGACCCATATATGTTATATAGGCTTCTAAGGGTTATTCGTCTACCGAAAAACGACAGTATTATTTAAGATCAGTTTCAGCATATTTATTTACGATCAGTTCCAGCAGCTTTATTTAAGATCAGTTTCAACAACGTTGTGAGTAGCATTGCTATTATTTCCTACTCAATGAACAACTTGGAAACAAGCTTGGATTTATTGAACATATGTCATATTTGGGATTTCACTTTCTTAGTAAAGTACAAATTCCAGTACTTTTTCGGTTGAGTCCCATCCGGGATTCGAACCCGCACCCTCAGAGTCAGGCACCTAATCGCCAGCACACAAAGTCAGCCGCCTAGCCCGCTCAGCCACCGCGACTTCCACTCCACGGTGCAAGCGTTTAACTTTGGGCTTAACAGTGTAGCTAATAATAGTACTAAGGTGAATATTGTACCCCAAGGAATTACAGTTATTTAGATGGAAATCTTCTAAGAAATGGCCTCTATCGGTCTCCGACAGACTCCTAAAACCGTCTTTGTTTCTCAGTCAGTGAACATGAAAATGTAATGAATGGGTTACATTACTTGCATGCCTGTTGTTTAAAACACATGTGCAATTAGTCTGTCTGACAGTCCCTGAACCACTTATTTTCCCTACTTCCAAGCCCTCCCTGCAGTGCTAAAACCATTAAATTAAATTCACAAATTTTAAAATTGCAATAGAAACAGGAAGGTACACTAATACTGAGAGACACCTGAGGCAGTGTAGCCACTGTAAAGAGAATGATATAAATACGATTGAGGATGAATATCATATTTTTCTGGAATGTGCCCAATATGCAGATATTAGAAACAAATACCCTACTGATGCTTTGAAGAAACCATACAACCATATGTTAATATTAATATTTTAAAAGATTCAAACACAAGTATTCTTTATAAAGTTGGAAATTTTCTTTATCACACAAACCAACGTGTTGTTCTACTGACGTGTCTGCACACCTATGGTAACACCACTTTACCAAGAAAACAAACATTAAACAGTTTAAGACGGTTTACATTCATATTAAATATCTTCTCTTTAGTATTCTAAATAAATCTTTCATTGTTGCATACCTTTTGGGACAATATGAACGTCACATTTCAACTGCCAACGATACATATTCAGCCTACCGTAAGGATAGTGTCCCTTGTCATGGTCATTAGTCCCAGAGCACTGATTCTGATCTGGCCAATATAGTCAAAGCAGGCTATTGTAACATTGGCGTGGAAACTTATATTCCAAATCCACTCCGTTATTACAAATGCCAAAAATTTGGACATGGATCACAGTCATGCACAAACTCCAAGACATGCTACCGATGTAGTGAACAGGGTAATGATGCGAATGAGTGTACTAAACATCCTAAATGTGTGAATTGTAATGGAGAACATTTGACTTCCTCTAAACAGTGTCCTGCATTCCAAACAGAGCACAAAATCATTAAATTGAAGCAAGAAAAGAATATCTCATTCCTTTGTATGTAGACACCTGATCTATCTATCCATCTATCTATCCATCGAGTACTCCTCATATATAGCATTCCACCAAGCAGATAATTTGCATTCTAATTCAAATCCTCAATTTGAACGTCTCAAATCCTCAACATCTATGGCAAACCTCCACTACTACTTCCTGAGGTACAGATAGATCGTCAGCACGCAGGATCAACGAGCAGCATCTACTAGACCTTCAACTGCGTCGTCTACTATGCTGCAACTTTCAGCGAGTCTACTATCTACGCAGACATCTACAACATCTACACTCAACACATCAGATGCTTCTGCAAGCCAACCGCTGCTGCACTCATCACCCAGAAGAATGATCAACAATTCATTTCAGAACATCTAGTCTCGACGTCTATGGGATTGAATTTACTATGCCGACAAGGTCTACTATCACTGTCGTCATGGGGAGACAGCTTTACTGAACCCATGTATAGAGCTCCCTCGTCACAGTATTCGATGGCAGAATTGAGGCCATTGCTAAATCTGTTACTCAGGACTCCAGGGAAGTAATGATGATAAAGTCAATCGACACTTTGACTACTGTCAAGCAGTTACTTCTCAAATCTTTGAAGGGCGTTTAGAAGTGAAATACATAAGAATGAAGATTTTTATGGATATCAACTTCTTTATATGAGAACACAACGTTTCGGCGTTAATGCTTACTCCTTCATCAGGTGATTGAGAATGGGGTACAGAGCTACATTTATATGTGCAGATAAAACAGTAACAAAGTAACAAGTGGAATGAATTAACGAAAGCTGGAAGCCAGTATAAACAAGCACTGATAGGAAGCCGACAGTTATGATAACAATGATGGAAGCCAGTGGTAATACATTACAGATGATAGGATATGTTTACATAACACAGATAAGGACGATGTACATGATTGGGGATCAGGATGGAAGCCAATGGTGATACATTACGCATTAACTCCGAAACGTTGTGTTCTTATATAAAGAAGTTGATATCCATAAAAATCTTCATTCTCAGTTACTTCTCAGTGTTACTTCAACATGTCAAAGTTCTCCGGGGTTCAGAGAGCGAGAAACAAGAAGTACAACGCTCAAGACCTCAAGGGCTCTTTTCATTGCTCAAACAGAGGAGACAGGTGCTCCCACGGAACAGGACACCCTGCCAGGAGCACTAAAGGAGGAAAGTGCTGAAGATCAGGTTCGGAATTACTGGAGCCTTCCATGCCCAGCCGTTCCTGTACAACCTTCATGAGTGGGTGGACATTTGCAGCGCTACTAGAGAAATTGGGGACTTCTCAACTCTAAGGAAAACACCAAGGAAAGTTCCACAAGGATTATCTAATGAAGCCAGAATGGTTCATAATGATCCATCTACCACACAAAGTGCTGGAAGTTGTGGTGGCTGAGTGGGCTAGGCAGCTGACTTTGCGTGCTGGTGATTAGGTGCCTGGCTATGAGGGTATTGGTTCGAAACCCGGATGGGACCCAGACAAAAAGAGTACTAGAGTTTGTACTTTACTAAAAAAAAGTGTAATCCCAAATATGACATATGTTACAATGTCTACTCGGTCTGCTCACTTCAGCACAGGATTTGACCAGATGAGGACATCAGCAACTACACCCATTACAACGGTTCCTGATTCAGCACCTCAACAAGTTGGATTGGATTGCTCTGCCAGACACCTTGAGACCATATCTACTGTGGTGGACTCACCAATCTAATGTCTGTGCAGGGACCTATTTACTAGAGCTGGCCTGCAACAACCATCTCTATGCAGAAGCGTCCCTACAAGGTTGGGATACTCACCTAAACAACAAGGTGGCGGCGGGAATCTGAATGAGCAATGAACGCATTCAGCATGTCAACCACCTGGAGATGAAAGCTGTAATCTATGCAGTATGGCATTGGTTGACAGCATTTAGAAAGTAACTACTCATGGGTTATTTAGTCAACTGCACAGTAGCGTCCTACATACACAAGCAAGGATCAACACAATCTCACAATCTACAGCTGACCTTTCAACTCTTTGACATCACTGACAACTTGAACCTCCACATACAGGCTTGTCACATCCCATTTGCACACATCATGGCCGATGCGCTGTCATGCTCTCTACAACCATCTCTGACAGAATGGATGCTAGTATTGCTACATAGAGAGGCGTTTCAACTCATCAGTCAGACATTCAGTCCTATTTGCCACATGTTTAACAAACCAACATACTTGTCTCTAGTATCGGATGCGTTAGCATGGGCTGAGATTGGATTTTATCGCCAAAATTCAAGTGCCTTGACAACTAGCCAGATAATTCCACATCTAGGCATTATCTTCAGCCACATGATTCACAGGATTTTTTATGTTCAGCCAGAGCGTGGAAAATATATCTCCAACTACTAAGCCAAGGAGACAACGTTTCAAGTGCCTATTCATCCCACTATCTACTGAGACACCTATGGAAGTATCCCGCTACATTATCTCAGTATGGACGAGAGCCGTTATACCGAGGGCTTACAAAGCTAGCAGGACATGAACCTCCTCGAGCCTCCAGTCCACATGAAGGGACAGCCTTGACGTCAACACTCGATCTGAACGGAAACTGCTCGTTATCAACTATTATGGAGGGCTACTTTTGGAAATCGAATACAGTGTTTGCCAATCACTACCTACGTGACCACAGAGGCCATCATTAGCTTTCACCAATTTGTTTGCACAACAACTAATGGTTCCACAAAAGTGCTGAGTTTCACTCACCCGTTTATCATGTGACTTGTTGAGACACTCTACGGAGTGCTTCATGAAGACAAGTTTGACTGGATGTGATCCCCCCATCACAGAGATGAATAATGGAAGAACAGGACCGAACTATTGCCGTTATGTGATGTACTTATATGGCAGTGAACAGAATCCAGCATTTCCTTACCCACCACCGTCTCCATCGGTTTCTGTAGGCATAAGAAGAATGAGTCAGGATAAGGAGATTAGGAGAGAGTGGCAAGCAAGGCAGATCATGTGAACATGTTAATGGGAAAGGGAGGTTCCCGATGGGTGAGTGTATTGTACATCTGCTTCAAATAGAAGGGAACTTCAAGGGATTTCAAGTGTTCCAGTGTCTTCATATAGAGGGAGGAGATAAAGACAATAAGCATGAGTCAGGATAGGTATAAAATATCAATTTTATTCAGAAAATTACATTTACTCATAACAGTCACTACTGGCACTTTGAACAAAGACGAAATTCCAGCCGGGTTGGGCAAGGGTGGAAAGTGGACTTCTATAGTCAGGTTATTCTCTTACATCAGGGAGATGTGTATCCTACCACTGCAAGTGTTGTTGTGATTTATGAATGAGATTGCATCCATCCTGGTGCTAAACAATAAAGGAATGAAACAACAACTCCATGTTCTCTGCTCATGGTTGGTATGGGTGAGTGAGTTTACGCCGCACTCAGCTATATTCCAGCTATATGGTGGCGGTCTGTAAATAATCAAGTCTGGACCAGACAATCCAGTGATCAACAACATGAGCATCGATCTGTGCAATTGGGAACCGATGATGTGTCAATCAAGTCAGCGAGTCTGATCATCCGATCCCATTAGTCGCCTCTTACGACAAGAATAGTCACTTTTATGGCAAGCATGGGTTGCCGAAAGCCTATTCTACCCTGGGACCTTCATGGATCTGGTTGGTATGGGACGGTTGGATAGCTCAGTGGTTAATGTGTTCTGTCATCACACAAGAAAACCTGGATTCAATTCCCCACTTTGGGTTCAAAGCATGAACCCCATATCAGGTGTCCCCAGCCATAATATTGCTGGAATATTGCTAAAAGCAGTGTAAAACTAAAACTCCCTCACTTGTACTTGGTGTAATGTGTCTGTGATGGGTATTCACCATGATAAACTGTGGCATGGCATCTCACAGGGTAAGCACTAAACCTGCACATGTTTAGTCTTGTGCAAGACCACAAAGCACCCCTACCTTGTGGAAAGGCATTGTGAGAAGGCATTCACTAGATGATTCTTATTCTGCTTACTGAAAGTACTGATAGAATGTCTCTTTAAACTGCAGGCTTCAGATGGCTAATGCGAGCAGTATGTGCAATGCTTTTGTTTCGTTTCAGTTGTGGGATGCCAGAAAGAAGGGTGTGATACAGACATTCCAGAACACATACCAAGTAACAGCCGTCAGTTTCAACGACACAGCAGAACAGATCTTCTCTGGTGGGATTGACAATGACATCAAGGTGAGATAGTGTGGTCACATGGTTGTTTACACTGACACTTGATTGTGTAACTGACACATGTGATTGTTTATGCTCACACATGTGATTGTTTATACTGACTCACTTGTGTATAATTACACACATGATTATGATTGTGTATATTGACACACCAATTTTTATACAGACAGACATGATTGTTTATAGTTAGAAATGATTATTAATACTGACACATGCAGCATTCAAAAGAATTGCATCGGGCGGGGAGTTTCAATTATCAGCAGGCCCTTGTGGCCTTCAGTAAATCATCTGTCTGGAATTTATTTTTTTTATTTTTCCTTCCATGTTCGTGAATCATCCACGATCCATCATGTCACAAAAACTTAGTTTCACTTACATTAGTTCTTTGCGCATGTGAATGTTAACACCAGTCTATAGCAAATAAAAATGTCTCCCTGTGCTATGGACATGCTGATTAATTTTGTAGAAACTGTTAAAGTGTACAACGTCAATTTCATTTTAATTGGTTTGCCTTTAACAAAATGATCCTGCAAATTTCATTCAGGGCCTGTAGATTTCAAAGCTTGCAGGTGGTAACAGGTCCTGATGGCCAACAGGCAAATTAAAGTATCGCAAACACTGAACACATGATTGCTTATGCTGATATATGTGATTGTTTATACTAACATATGATTGTGTACACTGACCCATTAACTGCTGATGCTGACACACATGATTCCTTATGCTGACATGATTGTTTATGCTGACAAACATGATTGTTTATGCTAACACATATGATTGTGTACACTGACTCACTAATTGTTTATACTGATACGCATGATTCGGTATACTAACACAGATGATTGTTTTTACCATCACAGGAGTTGTTTATATTGATGCACATGATTGTTTATACTGACACACATGATTGTTCATACTGACATAGATGGTTGTTCATATCAACACACGGTTGTTTATACTGAAACACAAGATTGTCTATACAGTTATACATCTTTGCGTGGATACACATCATTATTTTTACTGATACTTTAGGGTGAGTATCCTGCATTCAGTACATGCCATAAGGGATGACTAATATGATTTGGAGATCATTCTCTCTAACATGATTGATACATAGCTTTCCACCCCCACCACCATTTTCACCATGTTGCTTGTGTTGACACAAATTAACAGATTATGGTGAAGCAGTTACTAGTATATTGTGTTTTTAATGAAATGTGATGGCAAAGATTTTTTTTAGTTTTTTACTGTCAAGAGTGCCTGTGTTTATTTTTTGCAACATTTACCCTGTCACATACTTGGCTTATTGGCATAATTCTCAAAAGTGTATTGCTTTAAAATCCATCAAATCAAAATCTGTCATTTATGTCAGTTGTTATACAGGGATAGTCATACTGTGTTACAAATTCTGATTTAGTTCTGTGTTTAGACTTGCTAACAGTGTCTCATTTTGGATTTTCAAGAAATAATTGTTGTCAAGGTGTTTGAGACATTGTTTTGCTTGTTTTCCCAGGTTTGGGACTTGAGAAAGAATGATGTCCTATATCGAATGCGAGGCCACTCTGACACAGTGACAGGGATTGAAGTCAGCCCAGATGGGTCCTATCTCCTCTCCAATGCCATGGATAATACATGTAAGGCCATAGGAGCATCAAAGGAACATGTATAGGACAGTACAGTATTGTTATACTCTCTGAATGGGCATTACAAAGCCGAATATATCCTCAGTATACCATGCTTGTTGTAGTAGTCAACCAATGATGTAATGGTTTACCAGAAGTCACCCGTGAAGGTTCCGGGGTAGAATAGGCTTTCAGCAACCCATGCTTGCCATAATAGGCAACTATGCTTGTCGTAAGAGGCGACTAACGGGATCTGGTGGTCAGACTCGCTGACTTGACACGTCATTGGTTCCCAATTGCGCAGATCAGTGCTTATGTTGTTGATCACTGGTTTGTCTGATCCAGACTCGATTGTTTACAGACCGCTGCCATATAGCTGAAATATTGCTGAGTGCAGCGTAAAACTAAACTCACTCACTCACTCACCAGAAATCTGTGTCACTATACGCTGATGGCAAGGGAGTTCATAATGATAAATACTGGTTTGCCTGGACAGGAGAAAGGACAATTACTCTTGCTCAGATTAGAGCAAGGTTCCATTTACATGCTTTCTTGCTGCCCAGAAGAAACCTCTGTTACTTTAAGTATGTGGAGGGATGGTCATACTTTCAAGCACTGGATTGTATAGCAAAGGCCTCATGTCTCACACTGTGGTCAAGTTTCATTTATTGTGTTTATATGTTTAACTTCAATGTTCTATTTCAGTGAGAGTGTGGGATATCCGACCCTTTGCACCCCAAGAACGATGTGTTAAGATATTTCAAGGTCATCAACATACATTTGAGAAGGTACAGTTATGTAGGAGTCTGTAGTGTTTTACTGTAGTACCTGCTTTAATTCTTTACTTCGAGTAGCCATGTAGTCTTATCCTGACTCATGCTTATTATGCTTGTCTCCTTCTATGCGAGTGACAGTGGAACACTTGGTTCCCATTGAAGAGGATTAAAAGTACACTCGCCCATGAGTTGCCTCCCTTGCATACCATCCCACCGAAACAGTCACATGACCAACCATTATGTTTCTAATTTTGTCAACAAGATACAAATGTGCACCAGAATGTTCAGTCTAAGTAAACTTAGTCTCAGTGTATTTCGTTACACTCCACCACTGAGTCTAACAAAACCTAG
Source organism: Haliotis asinina (assembly GCF_037392515.1). Classification (NCBI taxonomy): domain Eukaryota; kingdom Metazoa; phylum Mollusca; class Gastropoda; order Lepetellida; family Haliotidae; genus Haliotis; species Haliotis asinina. The sequence continues at coordinate 32,024,126 of NC_090282.1, read as the reverse complement.
TAGAAGGTCGAGTCAGGGAACCTTTGGACGACCAATGACCATCCAATCACACGCGAGACGGTTAATTAGATTTAACCAATCAGACAACGGCTACTGTTTAGGGATCAGAGGGACTTTCAAAATATTCAGGTCACCGACACAGATCTCTCCACATACAAATCAGCATGTAACACAGTTATTTGACCTGCGGTATATACGCTTTGGGGTTTGTGTTGACATGGTTACCATTAGCTAATATTTCCGCAAGATGACATCCTTGAATATTGCCAAAAAACCATTTTCAGCGACTGTTTACTCACCGTTGTCATGGTTGTACGTACGCCATGTGCATCACCTGGAAGCGAGTGTAAGCTAAATAGCATTCAGAATCGTTCAGGTATGAAACTTTTCGAGATAAAAAGTTCAAAAGGTATGTGCAAAAGTGCACTTTCGCAATTTGGTAAGCTGTGTTCTGATTGGTCAATCTCAAAGGGTGCCTGATGCGACCTCCCATAAGGTTTTGTTACACTCAGTGGTGGAGTGTAACGAAAAGTACTGAGACTTTTTTTAAGTTAGACTGCCAGAATGTTAAACGTCTGAGACCAGATCACTTTCTACTTTCACTAAGCTAATATGCTATGATATAACTTGGGTATTGCTGGCATAAACCCACATCATAAAGAATAGGCATTATGATGTCAAGCTGATCTTAGGATGAGGTAAAAAGAAAGCATAAACTAAATTTTCCCTTGCAGTTTCAGTTGTTCACATATTTAGTTCTTATAGACATCCAAGATGCAATGATATTTATCCCATACCATCATTTAGTTTTATGATTAAATCTGACCTATTCCATTGAAAAATAATTAAAAAATAAACCATTGCATGTGAAACAGAATTTGACCTAATCAACTGCCTTAGCCTGCTTTTCATTGTTTCTTTGGGGTAGGCTAGAGGTTAAAGCATCATCTCGTCATGCTTAAGGCCTGGATTCAAATGTGTGATGCCCATTTCTGGTGTGCATGATATTTCTGGAATATTGCTAAAAGCGACATAAACCCGTACCCAGTCATTTGGTCTTTTCATGTGAACTCCCATATCTAAGCTGAACAGTTAATACCAGAACGTTGGTTTGTGAGTGTATTTAATACTAAAGTATTCATGTTCTTTAAATTTCAGAATCTGTTGCACTGTTCATGGTCGGCAGATGGCAGCAAGGTGACAGCAGGTTCTGGTGACCGCTTTGTCTATGTGTGGGATACGACGTCACGAAGGATCTTATACAAACTTCCTGGTCACGCAGGCTCCATCAATGAAGTGGACTTCCACCCTCATGAACCAATAGGTAATTCCAAAGTTCTGAAAGAACTTATGTGCTTGAAAGTTTCATGTAAAACATAAGACTTCCTTAAGAAACAGGTTGTTCAGATATGTGACTAAAAATAGTTTGAGTTTATTATTTTTCTTTGGTGATGTGTATACAGTCTTGTCTCTATGTCAGGTTAACCAGAAAATATAAGTGCTTTTATATGTTTTCAATGTATTTTATACACACAATGCCTGTGGTATAAGCATGTATGTTGTGGAGGTTTGAGGACTGTTCGTTTCTTTCCAGTGCTCTCCTGTTCCAGTGATAAGAAGATGTTCCTCGGAGAAATAGAGTGACCATGTCTCTACAGCAGACGTGTATACACTCCGTAACAAAAGTGAAATATGACATGCACACAGTGTATGTCTGAGTACGCACTGGATGCAGCATGGGCACCATATATTTTGTCTGTGAGACAGCCTAATGAACAGTACAGTGTCACACTGACGGTTGCCCTGTTCCATGCTGCAGACCAGGTACCTCTCTCATGTCTCAAGAATGAATTTGAGGTTGCATTTACCATTTTGTAAATAAAGTCATTTCATTGTATGATCAAATTTACAACAGACATTGGTGATGAATGTTTATAGTGGAATAAACTAAGTAAGGAGATGTCAGTCGTTTCATACTTGACATCGATGCTTCATTAAGACAGGCAGTGGGGTAGTCTTGGGGTTAAATCATCACATTGAAGACATTAAAATTGAAGCAGGCACTTCTCTTTAAGTCATACTAATAAATCAAGATCTAGGTTAGTTACTGTCAGTATGGTATGTATAGGGATGTGTATCAGCAATCAAAATTATATTGTAGTATACTGCGATATAGGTACCTGTATTGCGGTATGTATTGCAATATTTTGTGACCTCAAGTGTTTGACAGTTAGTTGCACAAATTGTGCATGTCAGTCCTATTTTCTACATCATAATTATGTCCCTAAACATTTTTGTTATGGTTCTGATAACAGCAATGTCAACAGAATTTTGTCGTTGAATAACCAAGGAAAATATTTGTTGTGAAGATCTATGTAGATTTTAATAAAGCCATAAAGATTATGACAAACACTTCATATATGTCCCTTAACCAATATACTGGTTCTCAGAAAAATATTGCAATATGTTACATTTAAAATGCATATTGCGATATACTGGTATAACGGTAATACTGTGGAGCCCTAGTTATGCATGCATGGATGATGCAATATACAAACTTAAGTCTGGCCCTTACAATTCTGTCATTGATACAGTGAGCATCGATCCTTTTCAAAGCGTTTACAATGACATGCCATCATGTGATTTAGTGACCTTTTACATTCAGCATAGGTTCAACACAACACAAACTTCACCACACAAAAAAAATTATTATTGCCATTGCATAACGCCCTTCTTGTTTCATTAAGACAACATCCATCTTTTGGATGCCAAATGGCTGCTGGAATGCTTTGTCTCAGGTCTTCATGCATTCCCACACAAAGTCCCCATGACGATTCATGAGCAGCAGGTCTACATCCACCACTGGTTTGCCAGTCCAAAATCTGGTTATAGACAGGTCAACATAATGCCCTCAACAGGTTGTTTACAAGCAACAAATACTTCAGCACAAAGTTTGGCAATGTTTATTCAATACTGACTTCATAAAACATGAATCACTATTCATTCGTACAAACAGCTTTTGAGCAAATAGTACAATGTAAAAAACATAACACACAAAGTCCCACAAAGATACAATATACACATTAAATCTCCAGTCAACAGCATATAAATGTGTAATCTACAGATATCAATCCCATAGAAGAAGAGTATGATACCGCTATGAAGTGCTTTCGGAAGAATTGATAAGAACATGATCTTTTAAGCATGAAATAAGTTCAACAAAAGCTAGCAAGATATGTCCAGCCATACCTACATAGACCAGGAAAATGATTTTCGATTTTTACCTAATTGTATGTACTGTCTGAAGAAAATGAAAACACTGCAATAACAGTTTGGGGGTGGGGGTGGGGGGTCTGAATATTCCTTGCTCATGTAATGTTCTCCATAATATCACATTTTAGTCCTAGCTCCTGAGACAGTTGTATTACTATATCTTTCTTGTCATCAATATCTATAATGAAAAATAGCACTCAGCTTTTGAGTTTTAGTGGATAGATTTAAAAGCGTAAGCTCCAGTTCTTAATTCTTCAGTTTAAAAGAAACCTCTACTAAAACAATATCATAACACTGAAAAAGGCTGTCCAATTGAATTACCTTGACCTATGAAACTGGACAAAGAGGGAAACAATGTACAATTTAGAATTTTGACTGTAGTTTGACATTTCATAGAAGAAAATATTACATGTATTACATGAAAGAAGCTATCTGGAAACAAATCTCAACAAGTATTGCATTTTCAAAATACTGAAAACATCTTACTACAATTTAATAGCACTGAAGAAGCACCATATCTTGCACATGTATCGTATCCCAATCCCCTCCCATTCCCTCTCTACAAATAGAATTCTGTGGGTATGCTTCATCGCAGCATTTCATTCAGTGAAAACATCTAATATGAAATTAACATAAGATGACTACTTTTATCTGTTAATTCAGTTTTACAGAAATCAATTAAAAATGAATAACTTTGATATTTTCACAAGTTTACAAATTCAAATGCACAATGCAAAGCTGGTTTACGAATGCCAAGTACATGTATCTAACAATCACACTATTATCAGTCCATATTGGTACAACATCTTACAGGATGCAAGTCACTAATACCAGATTCTTACAGGTTTTTAAGAACCATACACACTGATATGGAATAGTACAAGACCTCATCGGTCTAACCCCTCTGGAATACCAGTGATGACAGGTCTCCATATACACTCATAGGGAACAGTACAATACCTCATCAGTCTCAATACACACTGATATGGAATAGTACAAGACATCACTGATCTACCCCTTCTAGACACACCAGTGACAAGAAGTCTCCATACACACTAGCATCAGGCCCCCCTATGTAATTGAAGGAATTATGGCAAATTTCAAGTAATTGCATCTCAAATGTAAACTAACGCAGCCCACTCGCGAAACAATAGCAGCGATATCGGTAGTTTAGAGGTAATAATGTAAACACAACATCAAAAGTCATGCCCCTGGAGGTTGTTTACGTATGTACATCGGAAGCCTCCAGAGGCATGATTTATGACGCTCTTCTGCAGTGACGATCTTTTCCTAAAACAATAATCTATAGCTCCGACAACACCTCATACCTAAACTCATTCAACATGTGTGGTCAAAGATGGATTATTATGAAAATGAAAACAGTAGAAACCAAAAACAAAACTCACCGAGACGGGTGCTCCTTCCAGTGACGCCATGTTTTGATGTGTGAGTTTCAATACCTGGCTGACGAATCATGGAATGGAGCTGAGAAATCTCCGAAGATGGTCGAGCGTGTTTCAAATATTACCAACATTGCTTCTGATAGGGGCGTTGTGTTTATGTTATTACTGCTAAACTACTGATATTGCTGCTATGTTTCACAAGTGGGATGCGTTTGTTTACATTTGAGATGCAATTCCTTCAAATTTGCTGTAATTCCTTCAATTACTTAAGGGGGCCTGTGACACTGAACAGTACAAGACCTCATCTATTTGTAGCCACCATGATGAAGTGTACTGGGTGTATTCATCCATGTGATCTGGTCAGATATGTACCTGTTCCATATTCTAGGATGTGAGAATAAGATCTGGTTGGTCAGCGCACTTCACTCATCTAATCATTACAAAAATGTGTAGTAAGAGAGTAAATTAATAATTTATTACCATAGTGTCTGCTATTTTAAAATTCTAGCAATTTTAAACTTGGGAATCACTTATCAGTGCCAACAACCACCATGAAAAGACTTGTCAACATGCACCGAAACAACAGTGCAATCTATTTGCTATATGCACATTCAGAGTTTGGCTGAATTCTACTCAAGGAAAGTGAGTGAGTGAGTTGGGTTTTAACACCACTGTAGTCCTGATATATCATTGCATGTCAGCGAAACCCACGACCAGAGACTTTGAGCTGACACATCTAGGAACTGAACTGGGGTGAACCAGGATTCGAACCCATGATCATATTTCTGGTATGCCAAATGGACATAAATCCAAACAGCAAATTGTAGCACTTCAGATGCCTGGTGTATCCATACCCACTACCAATCAGGATAGAAACAACAATGAAGTGGTACTGGTATCACAGGATTTAGCTTACCTTGCAGAGATTGATTGAATGCTGCTCTGAAATGTGGCAGAAATACTCATGAAAGTCCCTAAATAAGTATGGTGTCCAGCAGGACCTGAGATCCAACCTACACCAAGTGATCCAAGGGTTGCAACATCATATGAATTGCTGGGTGACTTAGTCATCCTTGCCTCTTCCTCCTTATGCTTTTTGATGTTTAACATTATCACGCTGACTTCCTTGATGTGCTATCAACTATAATTACCACAAATCCAAAGTGTGTTTCTTAGACAACTGAGCTGAACTAGGTTGTAACAAGCAGTGTTCACATTACAATCTACCACAGAACAACTCAACATCATTTTCATGTTCAGCATGAGCTGTAAATGGAAAACAACACCAGAGAACAGGTACTTGCTTGTACCTTGTTTGTTTGCCTTTCAAAATGTTTTTATACCTACAATAAAGCTGTTGGCAGCCATCTTTAGCATACAGCCAAGACAAACAGATCAAGTTCTAGCCTATTCTTTAAAAAATCCAAAAGGTAATTTCTGAGGACTTGAACGTTTTTCCCCTGTAACAGTTCTCTAACAATTAACCACATCTCTGAGAGACAGAAACTGTCCAGTTGTTTGTTTTCCACAACTTCTGTAAACTTAACACAATGTTGATCAATTGAAAATGACTTCTTGGCACTTTCAGCAATCAAGAAGTTATCTCCCTTCAGTCTGACCAGTTATCTCCCTCTAGCTGCATGTTAAGTCACCATCAGGTGTGGATGTTTGTCTTTCTCTTGTTGAGATCTTCCATAGACTGTTTTAGACAGATCTGTGCTGACTCAAACTCTGGATCAATGGACAGGGCTTGCTTCATGTCACTGATTGCTTCATCAAACCTCCCTACAACAAAACGCATGGAAGGATGAAGAGAGAATTACTCATCATTGTTACTTAGTCTATCAGGGACTGTATATAATCAATGAGTTATGCACATATGTGTGTGTGTCTGTGTGTGTGTGCGAGTATGTGTGTGAATGTGTGAGTGAGTGAGTGAGTTTAATTTTATGCTGCACTCAACTATAATCCAGTTATGCAGAGGAGGTCTGTAAATAATTGAGTCTAGACCAGACAATCCAGTGATCAACAACAACAGCATTGATCTACGCAGTTGGGATATGATGACGTGTCAGCCAAGTCAGTGAGCCTGACCACTTGAACCCATTAGTCGCCTCTGAAGATCAAATCTAACCCGGATCTTCACAGGTTTCGTTATCAAACAATGGATCATATTTCCTGCATCAAGCAACCATGTCCACATTTGGAAACACATTTGATTTGTAAATATTATTGAAAATGACCGTGCTTCATTCGTGTCCAATGTGATTGGTCTAAATAGGACATATCGTCCCCATGAAAACTTTTCAAGAACTTGTTATAGTGAGGTTCAATTCTCCCCCTGGGTACAAAGGCTAAAGTCAATTTCTTGTCTCCCCATCCTGATAATGCTTACAAATTGCCAAAAGTGTCATAAAACCAAACTCAATTACTCATTATAGTGATGTGAGAAGTGTTATTCAACAGTCACCAGTAGCAATGACAAAATGTTTTCCTTTTTTGTGGATGCACATATGAAATAAACACATTTAATATTATTCTTCATTAGCTCACACCTCTGGACACTTTGAAAGAGTTTCACACAAACAACCCAGGTCTTCAGCTTGGCAAACCCAGCTTTAACCCATCTATTCCGGCATCCCTTTAAAACTATATGCTTGTTTAAGACAATGTCCTACCAAGTCGATAGTGTATAAGCCCACGGTTGTAGAAGGTGAAGGCCATATGCTGGTCACAGCCTAGTCCCCTTGTGTAGTCATTAATTGCTTCATCAAAATCCACTTTCTGGTACAGGATAAATCCACGATTATTGTAAGCAAGTCCTAGCTTTTTCTGACTGAAAAGATAAATACATGTACATGAATTCAGAATTCAATCACACACAGAAAATCTAAATTTTACTTTGGACACAATATATAGAAAAATCAATGATTCAGACAATAATCATTTGGAATCAAAAGTGAACACATTGATATGTGGAGTAAATTTGGGTCAGTTAGCAAGATCAAACTTACAGTATAATGGCTTCTACTCTTTTGCATACCATGAAAAGAAACAGCATATCAAAGCTTGTCAATACCAAATACCTGTGATGCATTTTGTATAACTGGATTCCGTATTATGTAGACATGTGTTCCTATTACAGCTTGTTAAGCTTGACCTGAGTTACTCTACATAAGCATGACCGGCGAGATCAAATGGTACAAACGGCAGGTTGAGTTGACTTCATTAAATAGGGGAGCGTAGAATGTGCTAATGTTGTGTTCAAACAAAACATGCACACATGGATTCATTAGAGAACTTGTCCCGGAAAACATCACTTCTGAAGCATTGCATTTAAAAAAGTCTGTTCATTTCATGTTTTAGTTTTATTTGTTCATACAGTCATATGTAACAGACATCAATTACTTTCACAATCCGATTCACTCTCGCTATCACTCTCTACACTCAATTTCTGCTGCTCGCTGCCTAAAAGCCCAAAACAGAAACATTAAACCACCTGAATCTTCTTTTTAAAAGAAATTTAAGACGTTGCTGATGATTTCACAACACTGAAATGTCAAATGGCAACCTTGTTTTAGCTGTTCGGACATGGTGGCTAAATCAACTGACAAAGGTGCACCCCTTCACAATAATAGACCCAACTAGTTGTGACACGGTCACTTAATGCATTAGTATTCATTTGATTGGGTCAAGCTGAAAAATCTGTTGACAAATCATTACATGGCATCAAAATGGCTGATGAGTGTAACCAGTTTATTTACTTAATCACTTGCAATATACAAGCATGATTTTTTTCTAGACCTATAAGTCTGCAGAAATATCAATACAAAATTATGAATTTCACAATGCATAATATTACATTTGTAACTAATATAGTACATAAATGTGACTGATATTTCACTGAAAATATCGGGAAAGGAATTAATATTTAGCTAAATAAATGCATAGAATGCAATTTCAAACTACATGCAACATGAAAAGAATTTCAGTATTGTACAAACTAGTACTATTTTCCTAATCCATATGTTATTTGCATATAATATATGGAATCCTGAATAAATCACTGCAGGCATCATACTTCACTGACATATTGATGATACAGCTCTACATTATGTAAATGAAGATAGCAGTCTAAGTAAACTTAGACACAGTATTATTCATTATTCATGCTATACTGAGTCTGACAAACCCTGGTAGAAGGTTGCGTCTGCTTGTTATAAAATATGTGCAAAACATACCAGATATGGGAACATTTGGTGGGCAATTTGAACTATGTGTTTCTGTTCATTTTGACAATAACTGTGTACTTATTACTGAATTATATTCAAATCCTGGGAATTCGAAATAGCGAAAAAGGTGTACATCACACTGATTTATCACATCGAAAAAATTTAAGAGAACCTTCAATTAGAAAATACTATCTTACAATACACAGTTATCATATAGATGTGTTGTCTGTCTACGTTTAAATCAGGACATGACCTCAGATGTGTAATTACAATAATATCCTCCCTCTTTCTTAAAGGCACACTATCACACCACACTTTTCCAAAAATCAATAGTGCATTACTCGCATTAGCACTAAATATCAGCCCCAGCTTAGCTGCTATATAATTTATTCCAAAAGATATTACACATTACGATTAAGAACTGATATTAAAATGTTTGAATGAATTAATGCAACACTGCATTAAATTGACTCTTGTGCTCCCTACCGACCAAACTTTCTTACAAGCGAACCCCATAGTTATGTCCCTTGGAGCTCTTTACATGTATCCTGTGACGAAACTGATTGAGACCTGTTTGGCAAACACCAGCATCACTGCATGCAACAGTTTTTGATATACACAGCAATCATTTACAGTCCATATATGTCAAAAGCTGTCAGTTCCAAAGCTTTTCACCTCGAAGTTTCAATTATCGATCTTAGGCAAGTTGTAAGGGATGATAAGTCTTTTATAGTACAGTAAAAAGCTAAAGTGAGGGCATGGGCCCAAATATTTTATAGACCAAAATATTGCTGACAAGCGTCACATTGTGCCTTTAAGGATAAAGTTCACTATAAACTGAAAATGTTGTTTATATTTCGATCTGTACTACCATATGTAATATGTATCCATTTACTTGACATACGTGTAACTGATTTCATGTAATAGTCACGCACATTCCTTATCCAAACAATCTATGCTAACAAATAATGAATGTCAATCGTTTCATGTAACATTTTAAAATCCTTCCTTCCCTGTGGATACAAGACACGTAAATTTACAAAAAATAAACACTTCCCCCGCAAATACGCCTGCTGTTGGCTACAGTTGTTTGTAACAAGAGATATATTTAGTCGTTCATTTGGGAAGATTTGTACCTCAACAAATAATTATTATCAAAGATCTGACATGTTGAATTGCATGCTTGTTGCAAATGGCATTCATATTTTCATTCCTCAATCTCCTACTCCTAGTCTGAGGACTTACAGTGCGCTCCTTTCATTTTGGTCATTGAGGTTTTTCAACCTTATCGATGCATCTTCAATAAACTGTGTGTAAAATTGTAATGCCTCATCCCTCTTTCCCAATCTTTCCAGTTTCTCCGCTTCGTCAAACAACTCTTCCGTTCTCATTTCCCTGAAATGTACGAGACTGAAAGACAATCGCCTCTTGCAGGAACTAAGGGAGGTCACTCTCATCTTCAATGGAGTTGATTGAGATTTGTGGTTGCGGGCCCGCCGTCTTTTGAGATCGCGGAAAACTGGGGGTTTTCTGTCTGCATTTTATTGCTCTTTGTGGTTTCTGTTTTGTCTTTGATTTATCCATGAATATATATCTAAACAGCATTTTTTTTCATGAACCACATCAAATCATACAACACGTCATAATTTGAAAGATTCGTTATACATCCCCTTTATGTCGAAAGACGGACAGAATAGCACGTACACCATCTCAGATTTTGACGTCGTTGAAGATGATTGATAAATTGAATAAATATAAGTAAGTTCATCAACAATATAACATCAATATACCGTCCAGCATGTCAGATATTGATCTTCACTCCCTAAATTAATCACTTACGTACACCTCATCGTCATTAAACCTTCACTAATATTTTATCAGCTCACTTAATCCTTTTGGTACTTGATTCAGAGGGATATCGTTCGATTTGTGCCCCTTGCACCTACTGTTGGAGATTATTTGAGGACATTATTGTAAATGTCATATATCAGATAATTCCCATTACAATTAACAATTGAGATTCAGTGTCAAGATGCTTTGGCTAAGCGCTTAGCATCCCCCTGAACAAACAGAGGCTGGGTATGGCCTCCCACTGTGCTGGCATTTGGCTTTGAATTCACACGCCTTGTGTCATAAAATTACACCTGCTCACTGCATTATACTTTGAGAAACAATTAACCAAATTTAAAACATTCAAAGTTTTCCTTGTGGCACTTACATCATTACTGTGAATGGAGTACAAGGCATATCCACGATCTAGTAAGTATTTGAAAGTAATTAACAGAACCAGTAAGGAATATTGAAGAGTAAGTACACGTAATTACAATATAATGTACTAAAAGATAATTTTACAAACGATTCACGCATTGTCTTTTTTCACGCTGAAAACTGGATGCCATATCTGTCAATATGTAGTTTTTGGTCACATCGATCAATATTTAATTACAGGTCTTTACCTAACTGGTCAGACGGGATCCAAGGTTTCTTTACCGTTACTTCCGACCACCGCTCTTTGGGATTATGATTATAAACGTATATTTTCCTAACCTTTGAACTTTCTAATCTATATCTTCCCTTAAGTAATAATCCGGATTAATGTTAGCTTAAGGGGTTTCCACCCTTGGAGAGACAGCTTGTTTTTACAAGAGATCACTGTCTGATAAAGGGATACCACACGGGAACGTATCAAAGACACTGTCTCCCGTTTCATTTGTACATTGTAAACGAACTCCGAAACAAATAACCCACGTCCGACCCAAAGAAAGTGGAATGGATATACAAATTCTATACTATTCTAAAACTGTGTAATAGGTCAACAAAATTCAAACATCTCTCAACGATGCTCCCCCTACACGGCTTCGATCAATCAAATGAGCTTTTGACATGGCCCCCATTGGTCAAAAGAAACCGAATGTAAGAAGGGTATCGAGACTCCCGGCGTGGGTAGAAGACAGGTGTTGACAGGTTGTGTTGTAGATCACACCTGTCTCTGCTCTTTACCCATACAAAATGATTCAACTGTATACTACATTATCTGTTTACTATACCTAACCTGATGTAAACGTTACACACACGAATCTAATAGTTCCCTGTATCATTCCATGTGAAAATGTGCATTGTTACAACTGAGATCATACTAGTAAAAATGCATTTACTTCAAACCTAAAACGCATCGCCTTGTTTAAAAGTAAATGTTTCAGACAAAATATTTTGACATGAGGCTCCTGGCTCGGCGCCTCGATCATCTATGCACAAAGATCGCCTGGCTGTAAGGCTGGCGACATATCACAGCCACCTGAGAAGGAACCAGTCTTTATCATACAGTGCCCGATAGTGTAAGTGGTGGGTGTTGCAGGGTGTTGTAATACATAAGTTACTCGCCTAATTCGCATGCATGAGGACCGAAAAGATAATGTGAAGTATAGAAACATCACATTTGCCTGGCCAAGTCACTGAGTGAACAAATGCTAATTTAAATCTGCATGTCAAAGCAGTATGTAGGTGATGTTAAAATATAGGATTTTGCACCGGAGTGATTGACTTGGGTGTAATACTGATGTTAACAGTATTCCAGTTACATCTTCACGTGCAAGGATTTAGGACTCAGCTCTTGACCACTTTGGTGAAACAAAACACATCATCAAGGCGAACCAGGATTCAAACCCATAACAGTACGTTTCTAGCATACCCCATGGTAATCAACACACCTGACTGGTAATTTATGTCAATGTGTATACATCATAAAATGGTGTGGTTGATAGCATGAGCAACATACCAATCTGGTACAATGAAATGCGCAGTCTTGTGACATATTAAGCCAGCCACAAGACTGTTTTTCAACAACAACAACTGTCAAATAATCCACAAAGGTACATTAGCTCAATTGATGATGTTGACGCAAGGAGCCACCCACCCCCGTCAGCTATGTCCAAAGAACATTACAACTATGGTTTGTGAAAATGACTCAGCTTTTCCACCCCTCAACTCACCTAAACAAACTTAGGTGTTGCAATAATTTTGACAAGAAATAACATACAAAACAGCAACATATGAAAATGATTTATTTACATTTTGATGACAGAAATGAATATTTTGTAAGAAATACACTGAAAAATGACATGATGAATATTAATGTTTTTCAAGAGCATGTGAAAGTAGTACATCATCTTGCAGCTGAAATCCAGACCCACTGACAATGATTAAATCCAAATCTTCATTCACTTTTCTTTATAAAGAAAATCAGACCAAAATATAATATGCCTAAAAGAAGCAATTCAAACAAAACCATGTTAAAAAAGGCATGGAAAGCTGGTGCTGATGGTATTTCCAGTTTTCTTTCAGTAACATGTTTGTGATGTGTCTTAAGTCATTCACTGCTTCTTGGGAGATTAACAGTGATTGCTATTTTTATATGTTGTCACTTCTGTATCTGCATTTCAAACACATTGCACCATAATTGTCTCTCATATATATTCTTAATGAACCATGATTATTTCCTTGATGATTTATAGAAATTTATTACTTGTACGTAAAAAATATCATATGCCTACAGTAAACATTAGACATTATTCACAAGTATATTTTCTTAAAATGACAGATTTAGAAGAATAACCATCTTACGGCAAATAACAAAAACATGCAAATATCAGCACCCAATCACCCATCAGCATCAAGTAAAGAGTGACCATAACAACATATGATGGAGGCAACCCTAGGGTAAAGATGACTTGTACAGGATCACCAAGATGATAAATGATTGAAGGAGATTCTGCAGTCTTCACCTAGCATCAAATACAATCACTGAGAAATGGTTAAGGAAGTAAAACATTCATGACTTTTCAGATGGATTTACAGAGATTTCAAAAGTATTGCACTTAAATCACATGCTGTTAGATCAGTTAAATGTTGGAGATTCTAACGTGAACCACGATGTAGTGTTTATTATCAGTTAAGGTGAAACAAAATGTTGCTGATTATTCAGTTTGCGATAAGAGTAAGAAAGCTTACAGTAATGACTAGCTGTGAGTTAGCACCTGTTAACACCATTCTCAAACATTCTACACTGAAAACACTTAATGTTTACTGCACCAAAATAAAAAATTGAATATGCCATTTTTATCTGTGACATCTTACATAAACTAGCAAAACTATATTAATGTAACATAATCATAATTTATTGCAGGTAAATATACTTTTTTACTTGATTAGTAGTGATGTTTCATAGAATTGTTCACTCTAAAATCTACATGCATTAACAATTCAACTTAATTTACTGAAGGAGTTAGTGAATTAAGCATATTTATGTCCAATGAAAGGACTTGGATTAGTAAACAAGCATAAGCTTACATGAATACCACTCTGGGATACAGTAGAGGGAAGAGTAAACATGTCATGATGAATGTACAATGCAAACGATATATAAATGTGGCAAAATTAAGAAAAAAAATGCCATTGATTGTTAAACAGTATATGTTACATAAACAACTTATTTCGGATCAAAGGAGTGAGTGAATGTTTTTATTTCAAACCAATACCAGGGGGGTCTGAAAAGAGTTGTGTCTGGACCAGACAAGCCGGTGACTGGAACCTGAAGCCACAATCAACGCCATTAGAACAATATGACATTCACTTAGCCAAAGAACCTCACCACCGTATCTCATGGAGACAACTGTTTTGACAAGAATCACTTACTGATAGAGTGCTATCGAGACCAAAAAATTCAAAGAATTTCTCAGGTTAAATAACACTGTTAGGAAAAAGGATACTTCTTTTTGTTCTCTTCTTGTACATTATTCTGTAACCACACTCACGACATCGGATTGGATCACGTGCACGGATCTCATTTTCTTGGTGACATTCTGAAACAAAGAATTCAATAGCTTACTTCTCATGATTAAATATTTGCAATCACAAAAAAAGATATTACAAATCCAGAAACCCTGTATTAAGACCATTTGAAAAATTATCACAACATAGATTTGCCAGACAAAAACAAAAGTCAGATTGATCAATAAGTTAAAATATGAACAAATACAGATTATCTGCAAATTGACGGGTGACACAATTTCTACACACATCACAAAAAAGGCAGGATTATCACAATCCCTGAAATTTCAAAATACCATTAAGCATTCAAGGAAAGCATCAAATCTCACACAAACAGTTAAAAACCTCATTTCATAGCAAGAATATTAGATCCATGTAACTTGCTTCTAACAGAAATTTCATATTCGGGAATCAGACATCAGTAGTCACTGAACCTTGATGAACAGCACACAAACCATCTTCATCGCATCCTCTTTGTCACAATATCATACACACTGCTCTATAACTATTAATATAAACATATTTACTTGAAATGCTCATCATGTGTTACTGATCTAATGCCACCATCTGTGTCGCCCAGAGCTATACCGAACTAAACTATACTAAACAGCAAAAGAAACACAAGTATCCAAAACACAAAATCTAAAAGTAAGCATTCATATTTATGAAATGTTCATGATCAAGTGATGTAACAATCCCCAAAAAGATGAAGTCATGCAATTTGGCATCCACATAAACCAATTAAACAAACACACCTACAGTGTGGCAAAACCATAATTTTAGCACCTGCATCGATGGTTACAGATGGAAAGCATGCATTTCACCCTGAGGTATCCCTTAGTGAGAAAAAGCGTTCAGTGTTGACACTGACTAGTTACATGTCATTTGCACTCTAATCAAACAATCTGCATCCTCACATTATTGTCAGCTGGTGATAGTCATGTGTAACAAATTCCTATGCAGTATTTATTAGGGTAAAACAAACTTAACTGTGGTAATGAACACAAATATATTCTTGTCTGTACACAAACACATACAACAGACTTACAGATTCAGAACCTGTCATAATAATAATCATTAATACTGTTATATCTTTATTTGAATACCTTACATTGTACATGCATAGGCAAGTTTTGCACTGTTTTGACTACAAAATCTAAAAGCTGGAACTGTATGTTTACCTACTGCCATTGCAGCACTTCTCATATTGTACTGTGAATTTTGTCTATGCTGTACTTACTTATAACACTTGATTCATCTATGAACACATGGGTCTATATGTCTATTATTTTCATTTATTTGTACCTATCACAATCTTGAAATTGTTATGTTGATGGGGAGGTATTTACAAAATGCTTGTTTACCAACCGAGTTTTGGGAAATAAATATGTTTAAATTATTTGAATACATTACTTAAAGCATATGCATGTAAGAGATGTACACCTATTTCATTCTGAAGTTTGATTTTAGATAGGTTATGTACATGAGCTCTATACATACAATGGGCACTATGTTTCCAGAATGACAAGTGCCAGTTGAAACTTGTGTGTTTCCATTATGTAATATGTTTAATTGTATATAGGGAGAAGGTGGCAATGAACAGTGTTCTTGTGCCCAATGCCTTTGTATTTTAAGACACTAAAATATATTCGATATAAAACAACCGGAAACATTTCCCATTAAAATAAACACCTACGGCAGATAAAATCACATGCATATATCAATCCTTAGTGACAATCTTACTGTATCTACTATTCCATATTGACTGAGAAATATAACAAAATACACTCACTACTGTCTACAATATATAAATAATAAAACCTTGTAAGGTCAATAACAGAAGTACAATACAAGATCAGTGTCTGATAATGATCACCACCAGACATTTCCTGCGAAATAAAATGTACTGCCCCAATAAAAAGTACTGCATCTTGTTAAATTGCAGTTATGCAGGCTTAACACCTTGCTAGTAGCAAAGGGCAATAAATGCCATCCCACTAATAATGTGCTTTGTAATTTCCTGTGTTCAGTTCAACTATGAATGTCATCTGTATTTATTGTTTAAGGAGGCAATAAACTGGATGGGATTTAGTTTGTCTATGTTATTCCAAACAAAATATTGTTCTTTTTCTCTTAAATTTATAAGCAGTTAGAAGAAAAACACTATATAATAAAAGCTATGTCTTCAATAACATTGCACTCATTTCCATCTGCCACCACACATGAACTGCTATTGAGGATCTCCCATCTCTTGGGATTTCTGATAACATCGAATAGCAGTTTAAACAGAAATGATTGAGATGATTTATTGCCTTTATAATACATAAAAGATCCAATACTGGTTCCAAAAGGAGACCAAAACAGTTTGACATCTCTTCATATACCCAGCTGGTCAAGTTACGTCTTTCTCGTGGCTAAAAACACAAGAAAAGATCCAATCATTCAATACAAACTACTTTCTGTTTACATGGCATGTATGAGTAGAATAGATAATACACCCAAGAGGCAAGTGTCTAGTAGATAACAATAGTAAACCAACCGAACATCATTTGAGAAATGTTGCATCAATATTACATTATTTCCTGGTTCCACTATACATATTTATACTGAAAGCACTTTTTAATAGTGTTGCAAAGCAATTTGATAAAACTGTATTTTATTAGTGTTCAAGTCAGGAAATGTGTATAAAATGGAAATCTGACTAGAGTTAATGTTTCTTAACCTCAGTGGTAGGCAACATATTTTTCACTTCTTTGAGGTCCAAGCAGAGTCATGAGAAGGATTATAATTTGGCCGTTAAGATTAAACCCTAGAACAAACACCCTTTATAAAGAGCACTGTTCATCCTTTCACAGATAGTCAGCCACTCAGGGTCAGAATCCTTACAAAACAGATTCTTCGAGGTGATGTAATAGCCTCCAACCAGAAGCTGGCAAAATCACTGAAATGAGACATCCCAATTCCCCTTTGAAAACAATAGCCCCCGTATAGATTAGTTACAACTGTAAAACAATAAAAGTGTGCTTGTCATAATTAGAATTACTCTTAGAATTAGCTCAACAACATGTGTTGACAATGAAGGGTATAAATTAGAAATGTGTCACATGTTTCTTAATTCTGGTCCTGGTACTGGAGCTAGATAGTCCAAGCAAGCGAACAAGGTAACACCTACAATTGCTAACTAGGCCTTCATACAGTCGTACCAAATCATAAGAAAAATGTTTAGATAATATCCCCCTTGACAACCTTGACTCCCTCAGTGATTGTCTACAGATATTCATTATATCATATGATTTTATTATCTTGTAATATTATGGACATCTACAGTGGAATTTACCTCCACAAATGTACACCATTGTTTGTTGCTTAGTTGTACCACCTGGAGTCTCCTTTCCGGACTGCTCCATTATATGACCTTTTCTGAAATGGTACAGTGAGTAACTTGTAAGATATCACAACAAAGCGTTCTGGAGACAAAACACGATGGTCAACTTTCAGCTGATCAATGTCACAATTTGCAAAACATTTTGCATAGTCATTACAGAGTATTCATCTATAGCTAAAACAAACATAAGAACACATACATCCTAGAACCCACAAATATTCGCCAGTACTTTAAAGATAATATCGAACAATTCAATATTATATCACATCACCGTTATTCATTTCTTTCCATTCAATATCAAATGAGCGAAATACGGACAATTTCTTTAGTAACTAAACCTAAATGAATCGAAAGTATGCTATACAGTGACATGGTAATAATAACATAACTTTCGCATGGACAACAATTTACTCCTTTATGTTGAATTACTTTTACATTTCCAAAAACTAAAGCTTCAAAAATGTGTTTTATATTCTCCTACTTCGTAATTCACGTGCTCTTGTTTACACCGGAAAGACGAACGCACCTGGAGGTCTCGTCAAGTCACGTTATACGTTGTGTATCTCGCGAGATAAACAACTGCGAATTCAAGCGATTTGATTGGTCAGTCTTTCTTTGGCGAACGATTTGAACCTCTCCAAACTATGAATGCGCTTCATGGTGTACGCTGCAAAAATATTTCTCCGGGATCAATACACGAGCTATGATATTTATTTTCAGCGGCCCTTATCAAATGTTGTTGACCACTTGAACTCATTGTTTACGAATTTTACAAACACTACTTTCTACAAAGAGATATTTCTCTCGATACGGTGAGTACATCGGGGAACCCTTCCCGCTTGTGTTGAACAGGAACGGGTAGTTTGGTTTCATGTCAAAATATTAGGTACATGGTCTATATTATTTTGATTGTGGAGTGTAAAACTATACGTAAATGAACTATAAACAAACTGTTATGCCAGATCGCATAAAATATTCAGATCGTGGTGTTCATTTGGCCAAGTATTTCATGGCGGTCAGAAGGCGCGCCCCATTATGGACAATGTGGGGTGGGCGGGGGTCACAAAATTCTCATGCGTCATCATTCAAGATATTTTCCTTTGCTAGTGTAGTTACAAGCATTGGCATCGTTAGTTTTAGGATGTGCGATATTGGCAAATGTGATATTAAAAATTCGTACAAGATTAAGTCTGGTTCAAAACAGCGTATTTCGTCACGACCAACACCTAGTAAACTTGCCAAGACGCACATCATTTATTGATAACAGTTAAGCCCCGTACTTCAGTCAGCCGAAATCACATTAGAGTGTCCAATACAGTGTAACCACAGAGAAATTCAGCTCATCAGTACACAAAGAAGAAAATGCAAAATGATGTAATGTGAAACACATGGCCCCAGAACCTGCAGGTGTCCCACCTGTTAGTGAGTAATCAGTCACCCTAAGTGTGGTGAGAGATTAATGCTTAGTGTGTTTAAAAAGCTTAAACCTGATGTATTTGAAATTATTATTATCACATGGTATTACCAGATCAGCAACTGTTTCACAATTCAAAAATTGTGACCTGTATACTTATTCACATTTTGGTTTATCACTGTGTATATATGTGAATTTTTCTAATGGCATCAGGAGTATATATTTAATTAAAAGAAATTAGTATCTTGTGATGTTGATAACTGTGTTCTAACAACCCTTTTCAATATCCTTCAGATGGCAGGTACAGGGTACCAGAGATCTCGTAAGGTGTCGATGCCTGCGCTTCACATCGGCAAAATGGACTTTTCAAATGACTTTTCTGAAGTAATCAGGAGTCGCTCAATTAGCACAAGTACTCCAATGGCTTCCAAAACACTCTCCCCATTGAGTTTGTATTCCCCTGGAAATGACAGTGGCTATCCTGATTCCCTTGTGGAAGATACTATGACATCAACAGACCTTTTAAATGACACAGCTTTCCTTGAAACCGCACCCATGGTGTCAACAGACTGTGAGTTGCCTGAAGATGTCTATCCATTACAATACTCAAAATGTGACGACATGAGTGACACTGACTGTGCCTCTTCAGCCACGTTTGAACATGATTGGGTAATTCCTGAAGAGGAAGAAGTTTTTGAGAGGCAGCATAAGCGTCTCTCTGACTTTCCAAGATACAGTTTGGAATTTGAATCTGGTGATCTTGACTCCAGTTTTGGTGCATCAGGTTTAGCTGATAAGTTGGATTCTTTTGGCATTCATGATGTCATCCAACACTTCTCCCCTAAAGAACCATCCCGTCTTATTGGGAGGAAAGTGGGACTGGAGAAAGTCGACATTTTGAACGAAATGCATGCAAGGAGTATTGAAGGAGTGTCTCTTGTACTGTCATACTTGGAACCCAAAGAGTTGTGCAGGTACGCTACAAGAATAAGATAACAGCAAATGCAGTCAACAGCACATTTTTTCAATATTGTATCTTTCTTCACCAGTCACTGTCAAGTTCCATTTTTCAAGTTTTGTTGATTTTTGCAAATTTTTTGTGCTGATAAATTATGAAAATTAAAAATTTATAAATGTTATGATGCAATGTACTTCAATGCAGTTCATTGTTTGGATTTTGTCAAACATTTTTCTTATGTTAAAAGTGTTTATTTCATATGTATTAACTGTCACATCATTTGCAGGGTTAGAGCAGTATCTCGGCAATGGAAGACTATTTGTGACACAGATTACAGAGCTAGTGCTAGATGTCACAAGTACATTAAATCCCTCAAGTCGAGAGCAGCCTCTGTTGGAAAGGTAGGTTTCACCACAATCTTAACATGTTCTCCCTGGAACTGGTGTGACCTGTCACTGAAAGTAGGGTATTTGTGTAACTGCAACGTCATATGCAAGTTAACCATATTATTATGATATTGTATTCAATTCTAAACAGTTCTATATTTTATGTTGCAGGAGAACCTTGGAAAGACAAAGAACGGACATCGACATTTAACACCAGGTGGAATACTGACATCAGTTCAACACACACCACGCTCACCTAAGAAAATGCCAGTTGTCAACCTGTTTACTCAGCATTCTCAGGTATGTAACACAACATCATGCAAGACAACTTAGACAGGAAATTTGAAATGTAAGGAAGAGAAAAGAAACAAGGTCAGTGGGAGGAGTTATGGTAGTTAATTTGTATTCAGAATGCTTTGTTATAATAATCATTTTCTACCATGTCATTTGAAATAACTGTGTGTTATATGAAACTAAAAGTGCCGAACTTATGATTTCAGGTTGTTTCTTCTCTGAAAAGTGACGACACATTAAGACATTGTCCAAGGTGTAATTCTGCAGCCAAGACCCATTGCGATCGCGGTGTGTGTACAAGTGACAAGTGTAAATTTGATTTCTGTGTAAAGTGTTTCTGTGAGCATCATGGATCTCGCAACTGCGTGCCTGTGGCACTCAAGAAATCTAAAATTGACTCAATAGGCTCGAAAAAAAGCAAAAGAAATCTTCGAAGGTTATAGCAGTGAATCCTGTTGAATGGAGAACTTCACCCTATAGCAGCTTTGCTGGACAAAGCTAATCCATCCATACAGTTACTGCAGCTTGAGCTGACCATCAACAGACCGACGAAAGTGCAATAACGTTAATGTGTTCATA
This sequence comes from Haliotis asinina, assembly GCF_037392515.1. Classification (NCBI taxonomy): domain Eukaryota; kingdom Metazoa; phylum Mollusca; class Gastropoda; order Lepetellida; family Haliotidae; genus Haliotis; species Haliotis asinina. Next base: position 32,002,376 of record NC_090282.1, on the reverse strand, counting down.
ATGACAAGGTGCTGGCATCAACAATTCACCACATTATTCCCGTTGAAGTGTCGATGCAAACAACTAGTGACAATCACAATATTTCAAGATGTGAATTTCAGTTTGGATACTATACAGATTCTCTTCACTGAACAGTTGATCTCAATGATGCATATCACATCACAAGACATTCCTCCATGGAACATTTTTTGCTGTCAAGCATATCAATCACTTGCAGATCACTCAGATGTGTTCATTAGAAAATGACCACTACATCAATCCTATATTAATTTATGGAATCAAATCAATCAGTATTGAAATCCATCCTAAAACTAGCTTGTACTGCCATACCACAAGTATTTATTTTCTTTGCCAAAAGAGTCTTTCAAAACCAAAGAATTTTAGTGTGAGAATGAGTATGAATGCATCTTTGTTCACTCTTGTAAATAGGTTTCATGATTGTGAGCAAGACACGTGCATGATATCCTGCATTATTTGAGACATTATTTTATTTGTTTGTAAATGTGAAATTTACAACAATTGAACATGTTGACAGGATCAATTGACATTAAATTTTTAATGAAAATCTGACTATTTTGATTAAAGTAGTTTATTTTAATATGGAAATGGACAAAATGAAGGGATATTTTTATGGAGTATGAATGAATCTTGTGAATGTTTTATTTCTTCTACTAGAACTTAGCATGTAAAACCATCTTGGCAGATGTAAAACATTTTTACATGTTAAGTTCATGAAGAAGCTATTCATTGTCATTGTTGGTGAATGCTAAGTGTTGAAAACAAATAAACTGTTACAAAGCAAAATACATGGTTTTGTCATAATTTTATCTGCATTAAGGAGGGGAAAGAAGCAGTGGAGAAAGCCAAAAAAAGTAAAATGTTGGTCTAATCTTTAATGTAACTACATCTTCATAACATTTAGTAAGTGCTTTAAGCGAGTCTAAACTTCATAGGTAGTACCGATATACATTTAGTGGTATGATCCATCTGGACTTTCACAATTTTTGGCCAAGTTGTTGTCTATTCTTGTGTGTTAATCTTGCCAACAAGAGTTTTGGTTAACTGTCACTTAGTTATCTCCTGATGAAAGTACTATCTGGTTCTGGCAAAGTCAGTTATCTTGGCTGACATCCTGTTGACACGTCGGAACCCTTATTTTGATTCTGAATGCTAGATTTGCATGAATGTTTCTAGGTTTGACAGCACCATATCTATGTCACTGAGTCCCCACCACAGTGGAAATTTCTTTACAATAGGTTTTCTTCCTGTGTCACGCCATCTTTGGTATCTCCAGGGTATATGTTCCCCTAAGTCTCCACTATACCCTGGATGTCTGTATGGCTAAGCCTGATAAAATTATTACCTCCCTTTGCTGGCTATTTATCAAGTACATATGCTGGGAAGTTGAGCAAACCAAATCACAACTCCATTTTGCATTTTAAATTATCTAACTGATTAAACTTGGCAACACAAACCATGCACAGGTTCTCTGAAAGAAGCAGAAGGAGTTCTTGCATATATTTTTAAAAATTTTCAGACCAATCAATGTGCCTATATCATTTCCCCAAAATGCATCAAGGGTATAGTGGAGATTCATCAGAATGGATACCCTGGAGATATCGAGGTTTGTGTCAAGCTGACAAAACTGAAACATAACACGTTACATTTGGGACTATACTTTCTCTGAGTATGGAACCTCATCCAGGATTTGAACCGACACTCTCTGATATGAGACAAATGTTATGGATGTCAAATTCTTTAACCTATATACAACTTTTCCCAGCCCCTTGTACAGGTGAAAGGGGTTTCTGAACATTTTCCAGTATGAATCTTATTGAAGTTTGGGTTTGCTCATGAACTGTGCAGATATCACAGATAATTAAATTGGATCCATTATGCTGACATTGCAACACAGAAAAGGAAAGCCCAGAAACATGTATAGAATAAAGAAGTTGACATCCATGAGGTTTGTAGGTCTGGCACCTAACCGTCATCACACAGTCAGCCATCTATCCCACTCAGTCACAGCAGCTTTCACAAAAAATGAAAATCGGACAACTGGTAGTCCAGAACATAGACTTGGGATGAATTGGCACAGTGCCCATGTTTGAATGCTATGAATGCACAATGCCATTTAGAAAGCGGTTAAATGTAATACACAGTATTTGGGATTACAATTTCTAAACGGGACCCAACCTAACAAACGTACTAAAATCTGTACTTTACTAAGAAAGTGTAATACCCAATAAAATGTGTTATTTTGATCACTTTCTAAATGGCAGTGTGTATTCAAATCTGAAAAATGTGAAATGCTGTTCAAAGTGAGAAAAGAGGCTATACATGAGGTCATAAATACATAAATATAAGCCTTTCGGTCAACAGGTAAAGGCTGACTACCATTCCTTGTTGAATAGAATAACAAGCCTGATATTCTCCCACACAGAAGTAACACAACTTTGAAACAAATACTTTATCAGAAGAGAAAACCTCAGAAAATCAATTGCTTTAAGTAGTGACTACATACATTTTCACTCCTTTCTCCCATCTAAGGAATCTCAAGACAGTGTCTACAGAACATGGTTCCCAGTTCATGTTTTAGGTGACCAAAATAGAGTGATGAGTTGAATTCGTCCCTTGCCATCACAAAGTGGAAATTGTTACGTATTAAACACTTACATTTTAGCAAACTTTCTGACCCCACCAGATCAAACGACATAAGACCAAATTACATATATCTGGGTAAAATGGAAGCTCAAATGTAGCTTATAAAGACAAGTCTCCATCTCTTTCATTTTGAGTCATTTGTAAATATTGTTAACCATACAATGTGTTGTCAAACCTTTAACACAGTAGTAGCAAAGAAATATTTGTATATATTCTATAATGCATCAGTGAAGTGGTATGACATTTGAGACTCCTGGGTTAACACCAGTATGATGTGGAATGTACTGTCTAAGTAGGCCTAGTAGTAACAGCATCAGTAGCATTATGCTTTGTAGAAAGATTCTTAAAAATGTCCAAATTGTTTCCATACAAAATCGAAATTAAGCATTGAAAAATATACTTACTGTGATTGCACATATATTTGTGAAGAGGGTGGGAAACAAGCCCCAGTGTGTCTGCCTCTTTTGGATCATGTCTAGTTCAGCTGTGGTGTGGTTCAGAGAGATGTAACACTAAATGGATACCAAGTACAATACAATGGTGTAGAATTACAAGCTGCTGGACATTAACTCACTTGGCAGTGTTCATGACACAAACATTGCAAAACTCTTTTTCCATGCCAACCAAATGTGATTTGCATTTGCCATTTAGCATATTACATGTAGCTTGAATAGTTTCCTTTAAATAACATTCACGTTCCAGTATTCAGTGGAAAGAAAGGCCAAAGTGATGGATGACAATGACCTTTACTACTTTGTGAACCCCTGATCCTTATTAGTGACACAGCTGGAGCATTTAAAAACACTCAGCCACATTCAGTGACGCATAACCAAACTCAATGGAAAGAATATACAGTATTTTATTCACCACAAAAGATAATTATCCATAATATGTGCACAATTCATGAGCAAACCCAGACTTCAGTAAGGTTCATAATGACATCAAAGTTTTCAAGTAGCTGCAACATTGCCTATGTGGCCACCTGAACTACCTGGTTCACTATAACCAAATAAGTACATTTGCTAAATAATTCACCTTCTTATTTCCCCAGACATATGAAAATAACAAAGACTGATAATATTGAATCCAGTATACAAACATACTGTATAATGTGTTCTGATAGGGTCACTCAAAGATTCACAAGTTCAGGAAATCAACAACTTTTCACTGAACACGTCCTCACTCCACTGACTAGAAACCAGCAATCAGCTGATACCAGTCCACTGTAGTGATGTACACACAACTTTACCCTCACTGTCTACAGAGCAAAGAAGAACAGTCTTCTTGACGTTAGATCCCAGTCGACCCATGGATATGATATCCAAAGCAGTCAGCTTCTCTTTGTGGGGTTTGCAGATTGCAATGTAGAATGAATGGAAGCGTGATGGGTCACCTGGAAGGTAATATATGAAGAGCTTTATTGCTAAATATTTAGATGTTTTGAAACATGCTAAATATCTTATTTTCCAGTTCTTGTTAATCAAATGTGGAATAAATGAGGGATAAGGCCTTTTTTCAATAATGGATTTCACAATATATAGTGGTGATTGAAATGAAGAAATTAAGATTATATAAACTGAATGAAAACATGGTGGTTATGAAGTCACGACACGTAATAGAGTTGTTTCTTTTTTAATTCCCCTGTTTACAATTTACAAAGAACAATTTAGTCTTTGATAACAATAATTCAAAATAGACACACTTTTCAAACTTGATTAAGCAAATTGCTCACCTGGGTAGACTAGGAAGTCTCCCCCAAACTTCCCTCCCCCTGTCATATAGTAGCCTCTGTCCCACAGGTATGAGAACACCTGACACCGGAGGCGTTCATGCTCTGACTGAGGGTACTTCCACTCATTTGTCACTGGCTGAAGTTCATCTTGCCATGGACTTTCTACGCAATACACATAAACATACATTCAAAGGAATGAAACAACACTTTAACATGTAAAGTCTGTTAGCTATAACAGCTATGTCATGACCAGCTTTTGAATAATGTAGTCAGGTCTTCTCAAACCAGTGACACTCAACATGCAGTCAGCATTTTGCCTGACCTAAAAATGTTGGCTCATAACAAGCAAAAGTGAAATTGGTACATTGGTCTCCACAACATTCACTGAACAGAGATAGGAGTATTATCTCTCTGAGTGACATCCAGTGGACCAGCATGTTGTTTAAAACCACAAGCTGGAATAAAATAGTTAAAGTAAGAGGTCAAACAGTCTGTCCAAAAGTCAAGAAGTAGGAAAAAAGAGAGAGTGGAAGCACTGTGTTTCTTGCATATAATCATTACACCATATATCCTTGCTGTGATATTGATGAAATATTGCTAAAATTGGTATAAAACTCTTCTAACTTACATTGCAAACTTAAGCTTGACAAACATATTATTTCGCCTGCAAACAAGTTCACAAAGACAAGTATAAAACTTTTTGCTGAGAAGAATTTGTATGAATTTGTAATTACCAGTGAAAATCTGAACCATGGAATTGTCCTCAGCAATGGCTGGAATTGGGATTTGCTCCACATCAAACTCTTCCTCTGTTTCTTCATCCTCTGCTATTTCTTCCCCTGCTTTTCTCTTCTCTTCTAATACCTTCTGCTTCTTTGCTTTCTTTCCTTCTCTTATTTTACTCATGTGGCGATATATTTCCCGTTTTCGATCTTGTCTAAAGGATTCAATCTGCACAAAAGAAAAATGGTACACATAATGGAAAGTCTAAAGGAGCCATCGAAAGTACATCTTTGAACACTGACTGTCACACTAACGCAAAACATAATCACTTAACCACAACCATTCTCGATCAGCAAAAAGCACCAGTGAACCACTTACCTATTGTGCATAACAAAGTCACTAAGAAATGTCAAACAATTTATTTGTAATGTTCTATGAAACAAATCCTACCCTCATATAAATCTAACACAAATTTGATGAGTAAACAAAAAGAAAAATAAATAAACCTAAGAATCACTGAATAACAAAAACCAACTTGTTTGATAGCTATTCAAAGCAATATAGAACCGTTTACAAGTCATAGCATGTGAACGATACTTGGCAAACACAGTTTATTTTAGCATCCCCTTCAAAACATGCTCCTGTTCCAGTAAGATATTAATCGGCTAAGACAAGCATAACTTTGACATACCACCCATCAAAAGTTTAGACTCACTATTGTAAATGTAGCCACTTTGTTTCAGTCAACTGTTCTATACTAGATTTTGCAATATTCAATAATGTTTAAAGATATTGCTTATGCATGAACTGATGTATTGTAAAACAATTCATTCCATAATTTTATGCATGATCCTCGTGCATTTCATCTGCAGTTTGCAGTTGGTTCTCCCAGCTCAGTGGAGTAATTCATCTTTGGTGTAACCATTTATATGCATAACATATAGTGAATGCTTCAAATGAGTATAAACTTTTGATGTTTAGCATAGTTTTATCACTTTGCGGAATGAGGCCTTCGACTTTGTACTAATCTTGAAAAATAAAATTTGTCAACTAGGTGCACAGTTAGAGAAGGTATATTCTCAGTACAGTAAAAGAAACCCCACAAGAATGATAGTTTTTTGGAGAAAGTGTAAACACAGACCCTTTTTGTGCTGGACATTTTCTATTCTTGTGACATGGGTCATGTAATCTCATGCAGAGAATTCACTGCGACCGCTTTGAGGCAGTCTATGGAAGCATACATTTTGCCAATAACTGTTGCATAGTTAACATGGGAAAAATTACAGTCACGACTTCACTTAAAGTAGTGCTCTGTTACATGAACTTAGGAACTGTATGTTATAAAATACTCTAGCCATGACATAATTGGAGGCAGATGCTTCAAATACTGGTTCAATACTGAACAAAATAGAACAGCTAAAGATGACCACCTGTCCCACATAGTTTTCTTTTCTCATATTTCTGAATGTTTCAGCTTTCTTCTCATCTGGTTCTGGGAGACTTCCACCATCAACTAACTCTACTATACCTGCAATGGAAGAATGCATGGTTGTAGGACAGTACACAACAGTAATAGACAGCTGGCTACAACATGAATGTGAAGGTGAACAAAGTTGAATGTCACTCTGAACAGTTTATCACAATGCATCAGCTTGAGGTGAGGTGAAAGGCTGCAATACTCCACAGAATAAAACTTTGATTAAACCGATGTGCAAAGGTATGGTTCTGAACAACTAAGAATCATAAACAGGGCAAGTATTCTAGCACTGATAACAGTGCCAATAACAGACACAAGTTACCACAGGTTATTGGTGAGCATATAGAAACCAATCTAATATCAACCAGTACCCATAATCAATACAGAACAGTTATGTGATGTTAATTATTATGCTATAAACGATTTCTTGTTCTAGAGATACATGGATCTTTACAACCTTTGCTGATTAGCAGTTGGGTTTCTTCTGGCATCAACTGCACAGGTAGTCCCAGGTGGACATTCTGACGAGGGGCACGAGGAAGACATCCAACCAATGTTCCTACAATGCGGTAATCTTCACGCAGAATGCGGACATCTGAAGATAGAATATGCCAAACACTCTTAACACCTGCCTTATTTTTCATATTTATTAATTAGGAGATAAGTATACAGAGGGTGAGGTATAACTGTTGTTACACATTTCGTTGTGTTCACAGTCAGCAATCATGAACTTGCAAAATGAATGAATTAGTGCTTTCAGTTGGGGAAAATTCATTTTTGACCATCGTCTGCTATAAAGTATATAAGGGGAGATAATTACCCGCAATGTCAACCAATAGAGAGATCAATGTAAATACACAGTATCAAATTCGTTACCTTCTGCATTCCAGACATGCGCCTTGCCGTGTGTCAGAGAAACTTTCACCTTATTAGTCATTTTCTTTTCCTTTGAGCCGATGGCAAATCAACAGCGTTAGTTGGTCAACGTGACGAAACTCCGTCGAAAACATTATAAATGGGCGCCGCCATGACACTTAGTGTACTGATGTTCTCATAAATATTTAAATAGCACAAAATTGTTAAAAGAATGTGTACCATTGAAACAACATAAATTTTCAATATTTGTAATTTAATAAATGCTTTTTATTGCATTTATTATTCATAACGATAATTACAGCCGGATATATTTCAAGAGGACCTCAATTCTTGGCTGGGCTTCGTCTCTTTTGTCACAATTTACGCAAACTGATACTCGCAAAGGGATCTGGAACCCAGTTTACTTCTCAATGTGACGTCGAACTCCAACGATCATGACTTACTGACAACTATATGTTATAAAAGAACTCTGTGTGTGTGTGTTTCTGTGTGTCTGTGTCTGTGTGTGTGTGTGAGAGAGAGAGAGAGAGAGAGAGAGAGAGAGAGAGAGAGAGAAAGAGAGAGAGAGAGGAGGGAGTGAGTGAAATAAACTACATAATTACATAATCGTTCCCCAGTCAAGTCAGGCGTTTGTTCCGTTTGATGGTCATTGATTTGGATGTACTTTAAATTGGTAGAAACAGCTGATTTACGTTTTATTTTTACATGTGTGGTTCAGTGCAGCGCTCGGTCATGACTTGATATCATTGATATCATCAAGCATTGGCACTTTTGTGGGAATTCGACAACATCAAAGAGAAGAGTGGACAAACGTTATATATGAAGCAGTTTAACCCTCCAACTCAGTGTTGGCTCAAGAGGGGGTTTTGGAGTGTTTTGACTCATCAAATTCAGTGAGGACCCCCTCTATTTTACACCTGCCTAGCAATTTAACATTGGATGGGGTCCAGAAACATTATTTTCATCAATTTGGACCCACTCAAAATTTCACCCAAATCTAACACTGCTCCAAGTACTTCCATTTAACAGCGACGGTGTATTTACTATCGGTATGTGGTCTGGGACTGAGATATTTTGTATGAACTTCCTAGGCGTTTAGCGAACAATTTTATACGCCATAAACAAAATAAATTGATTTATGACTCATGCACTCGAGTCCAGTCTCTGTCACATGACTGGATTTGACGGAAACTGGTGCAAACTCTTGTCAGTTTCAAGTCCTGCTTTGTACTTGGACGAATGACAGATTCCAGCCACGCAGTAGTTCACCATCTCTACAGAGATGATTTTTTATTTGATCGAACTCAAATTCAGAGAATGTGTATTTACAAAACCCAACATCTCTATGTAACACAACCATACATGTGTATGTTTATTATGTTTAAGACAATATATATTGTTGTAGGTTTTCGTACAACACATTCTTATATTCTATAAAGACAAAATATCTTATCGCAATGAAACAATGGTAATTTGAAAAGGTTACTATATAGCAACTGTACATATTATACTGGTAGGGAGAAAAGAACCCGAATTTCACCATTACATGCTGTTAAATTTCTTTGAGAGAGGTTATTTGTAATTTAATTTTAAAAAGATATACAAATACGGAAACCTTATTACATGCTTACTGAGAAACAGGTTATACTCCTATGCTTGACAGACCAGCTAAGTTACAGCTTATAAGGTTACATATACATAATGCCCCTGGTTCTTGAAGGTTTGCGTACAGCAATTAGTTGCTACGAAAATAAAATGTTGACATTATCACGTGACCAAAACCCCGCGAAATTTTCGCATGGTGTCATTTGGCGGGAGTTAGCTTTGTTGGGTTATAAGTGCTGGATTGTTTAGTGACAGTGAAACATTGTGATCAGCTATGGCCACTTCGGACCTCGATCAACGCATCAGAGATATCCAGAGGGAATACCTGGATTTTCTAGACGATGATGTGAGTTATTTGTTAAATGTGGATGCATAAATTCCAGGGAAATGTAGTTTTCTGTCGAACTTAGGCTGTCTCCTGGACAAATACCATCGACTTTCTCCGCAGTGTCTGGGCTTTTTCACTTGCTGGAATCACTGAAAATAACGTCACAAATAAAGGTTCCTTTGATTGCTTGGTGTACTCAGTTGATTTGTTCGAGTGATGTCATACTAATTTTATGTGTACATGTAACGTTTATATTATCCATAGTTATCCATGGACCATCCCACGAGTCCCAGGCAAGTTTGAGGACAACTAGGGAAATTACTTTCACAGGAAATATGCTTCATGGTTTCATTTGATACAGTGCATGCCTAACAAGTAAAACATACCCGTTTGTGTACAATTTCAGCAAGATCAGGGCATCTATCAACAGAAAGTCAGGGATATGATCACCAACAGTGAGGTCAGGTTGACTGTCAATGTCAACGACCTGAGAAAGAAAAATCCGAAGAGGGCCACAGCGTACGTAATATGAATTTAAATTTCTGTTGAGATTCATATTAGGGTTTTTAATTTTTCATGGAGAAAATATTTATAAGTAATGAAGGTGTAAGGGTATATTAAATATTATGCGTTTATTCCATCAGACTGACTTTGTTGATAGTGTGTTATTAGAATAAAAGCTCTTGATGTCAATCACTTGATCGACAGGTCCAGACTAGATTATTTACAGATAATTCTACATCTTGAAAGTTGTTGAGTGATCAGTAAGACACAAATGTGTCAAAACCTTTCTCACATGTAAAATGATAAGCGTTACTTGAAGACCATTTGTGTATATTGGTCCATATATATGCATATGAAGAAAAACAAGATGTTGAAAATTCGTAAAATAAGAATGGTTGCTGGAGGTCTAAAGTGTTAAGTATGCCTTGATAACAAGCTACCTTGACAATCAGGTACATTTTCCCCATAGTCTGTATTTAGTGATTGTTAGAAGTCTGTGCTTTTTCTTTCTGCAGTTTGTTGGAGAATTCTTTTGAGGAGATGATTGCTTTCCAGAATGCTCTGAAGGAACTTGTTGCTTCAGCAGATCCAGTTTACAGCAAACAGCATGAAGCTTTCTTCATTGGGCTGGAAGGGAGGTAAGGATACAGGGACTAATGTCAACCAAACCTGTGGTTAAATATTTGTCCCTTTTTCACCTACAATTTGATGAAGTTGTAACTGAACATGGAATATGGTAAATCTTGATTTTTCGAATATCCTAAATCTGAATTCCAGTAACTGTATCGTGTCTGATACACTTTCGGCTGTGTAAGTGATATATCACAGCTTTATCTGTTTTGACTATTTTTACTCCCTCTTTTTCATTATTTTCAAAGAGTTATAAAAAGAGATGTGTGTGAGCTGTTAGGTCACTGACATAAAGAAAATGTAGTGTTCCTCCTAAAGGATTCATTTTGAAGGGAGGAATTTTTCAGATTTTTATTTCTTCCAGTTTTGGTGCAAAACATGTAACTCCACGATCACTGACATCTCGTTTCCTGGGCAACATGGTGTGTGTGGAGGGTATTGTCACAAAGTGTGAGTATTTGTTTTTCAGTCACTGAAAATTTTTATGCATGATAGTTATTTTAGTCTATGTAAGTGTTGATGGGGGTATTCATTGTGTGACCTCTAATGTTAATATAGCTTGCTGCAAATCAACCTTCCTTTAGTTTGACTATCCCAATTATGCTTCATTAAAAACTTTAAAATGTGTCTCAGACCTATTTTTTTCAAAAGTGACGAGGGGGGGAAGGACTTATTTGGATTTTTTATAAGAAAACAGTTATCATTGAGGAACACATTTTTTCTTTCTTTCTCAGAAATACAGCTTTGAAAGTTTAGCAAGTGTTAATGAGTTGGAGATTCAGTCATCCTCATTCTTACACTCACTCCTTTCGTGGTGAAATGGATGATCAGGAGGCGTCCAGGTCAAAACGTTTTTCTTAATAGCAATAAAAAAATTAAATAAAACTGATGCGCTAATGCCTGAGAAACGTTTCACTTTTGTTATTTAGCCTCAGGATCTGATTTGGAACTGTTCTTCAGGAACCCATGCTTATTGTAAGAGACAACTCTCAGATCTGGCGCTCTGGCTTGATTTATGGATCTCATAGTAGCCCATTTGTATGGATCGTGTGTTCTTGGCACTTGACTATGTAGTTCAAACAGATTACGTATGGACTACCGTCGCACAGCTGCACTACTGCTCAATGCAAAGTGTTGTAGCTTACATGCAACTCAAAACACAGCTTTGCAGATTATGATACCTTTCAGACTTACAATGAAAAGTTACCAGAAATGCAAATTCCAACTTTTAAAGTTGAAAAATAACGTGATGAAAACAATGTTGTGAAATTTGAATTCAAAGCATTCATTAAGAAAAGAAAATCCAGCTGGGATGAGAAGTGGTTTCACAGCTGTACTGCGCACGTAGTGTATGGTAGCTTCACACAAAGCATAAATAAATCGTTTGACATTTGATTTTCCATCACAGTAGTGGCGCTCTTCTTTTTTCCCTATGGTCATCTTGTGCTCTATATAGAGGATGTTTATTGATGATAGGAATTATTGTCATTATTCCACAGGTTCTCTGATCCGGCCTAAAGTTGTGCGGAGTGTTCACTACTGTCCTGCAACAAAGAAGACAATGGAGAGGAAGTATACTGACATGACGTCTCTTGAGGCATACCCAAGCACAGCTGCCTACCCCACAAAGGTTAGGACATAAACTTAATTGTCTCCCATACATAACACTATTCTCGAGAACCTGGTCTTGGTTTCCCAGATCACATCCACAGAAAATTGTCCATATATTAACATTGCAGCATGTTAGCAAGTTATGCTGACCTGTTGCTGGTTAAACTGACAGGACTCCTTCCTGACTACTTATGACAGCATTTCAAATGGACCAGGTGTTGGACTTGACCAGTCCATACTGTTGCTGCAAATTGACATGCATTAGACTCAGTGGCGGAGTGTGACACTGAGGCTAAGTTCACTTAGACTGCACATAATTATGAAGTAAGATAGTTATGAAATATGTGTGAGGAGATTGGAATCTAGTTGTTAACAAACAACCGGACAATTGCAACTATAAACACATTAATAATCCAAAGGCAAGGGATGAAGTTTTTTAAGTGACTTTTAAATTTAGTCTGAAAGATCCTTGGTGTGAACACAACTATCATACTAGAAGCTTCACTGTGCAGCAACCAACAAGCAAGACTAGATTTCCTCTTGATTTCACATGACTACTATCTGTGGCTAACAACTGCGATATTCTACCAAGTATGAATGCTAACTACTCACTATTCTCCCTGTCAATGACTTTCTACTTTAGCTAGGGGAAAGGTTTTCTGGAAATTTAACAATTCACACCTTCGAGAAAAGAAATTCTTAGCGATAGTAAAAGATATGATTAAATCAACACTAAACCAATATTATAAAGACAATGAACCAAGTAAATATTCTACTGATGATCAACTATTCTCTAAAACATTACTCCTCATGATAAGAGGTAAAATAATTTGCTGCTACTACACTAAAATGCAAGTTGTAAATGAAGAAGAAAAGAACTTGGAAATTAGGCCAGATGAGCTACAAAGGAAACTAGACCGTAATGAGGATGGTGACAGAAGGAAACTCTACTTAATACAGTAAATCTTGAAAATAATAGATAGAGGAAACTGCCAACCATTAAATAAGATTGAATGCTTTATAAGATTTAAAGGAGTTCGGGTCGAAAGGGATTAAACTTTGAAATATAGCATATCTTCTGTCACAGTTTGCAGATCATACAACACTTGCGTTAGGTCAGAGAAATGCCTTTATGCAATTTTGAGTACTTTAGAACTATTGACTGGATTTTCAGGATTGAAAGTTAACGTAGATAAAAGTAAACTAATTTGGATAGGTTCCAAAAAGAGATCAAGATACAAGATGTGCAAAAAAATGGAATTTTGATTCATTGCAAACAGACTTAACGCTCTTGGGAATACAGTTCGATGTTGATCTTCATAATATGGCTGAAAAAAACAGCAACAGAGGTAAATGAAGACTTGTTCAGCTTGAACTGTAACAGTACCAACACAGTACGGAAGAAATACTGTTCTTAAATCCTTTGTTACCTAAGCTTAACCATCTATACTCGTATCTACTAAACCAAAAAAATGTGTCATTGAAAGACTTTGAGAAAACTGTTTTATTTTCATATGGAAAAACAAACATGATAAGAATAAAAGAGATGTAATGATGCTAAACCCAGGACATGAGATAAGAACTCCACATATTAAAACAAGAGTCATTAGATGACATCCCCCCTGGGCCCCACATACCTACATATGTATTTGAAAGGACAAATCATCAGACAGTTTCTTGATGTTTTCTTAGAGTAAGTTTGAATCGTTTCCATGGAAACCAGGAAAAATATTAAAAATGCCAAAACATTGTAAATAGCAAAAGGCACCACTTTGTGGTCTGCTTCAAACATGCCAAGTTTTGCTTTAAGATATTGAATAGTTTTAGAGTTATGCTCCAGAAACGAAGCCCATCCCTCCATTTTGAGACTAAGTCAGAATCGTTTCTATGGAAACTGGGATAATAACAAATCACAAAAATTTCTAAATAGCAAAAGGCACCACTTTAGGGTCACCCTAACATATCTGCCAAATTTTGCAGAAAGAGATTTAGAAGTTTTTGAGTTGTGCTCTGGAAACGAAGCCCACCCCTCCATTTTGAGACTAAAGTCGGAAGCGTTTCCATGGAAACCCAGAAAATCACAAAAACCTGGATATGGCAAAAGGCACCACGTTGGGGTCTGCCACATATATCTACTAAGTTTTGCTGACAGATATGAGGAACTTTTTGAGATGTGGGCAGATATATGAGACAGATCTTGAAGTGGTGCCCTTTGCTGTTTACAGATATATGGCATTTATATTTTTCATGACTTCCATGGTAATTTACCAAAATATTCTTTATTTTCAGGATGAAGATGGCAACTTGTTGGAGACAGAGTTTGGTCTGTCGGTGTACAAGGATCACCAGACATTTGGCATCCAGGTAATGGCACAGTGGAGGAATGAAGCAACAAGCATGTAACACTTGACTGTTTAGGGTTGGGAAATTATTTTAGTAAAATTGAAGTAAGCCTCCATTAATTGTTACAATATGTAAAATATTAAAGCAGTCACCTTTACATCAATAGATTTAAGGAAAATAACCAAAAGATGTTTATGTTTGTTTATTTCAAACTTCTGTTATACCATTGATATTCAGTGCCTGATGGTCCTGTTAGATTTCATGGCTGCTCTAAGTTTGCCTAGGAAAACGTAGGATGCTCTGGTTAAACAAGGTGTAAATACCGTGGCTTGTTGTGGACTTTCGCAGGAAATGCCAGAGAAGGCTCCTCCAGGCCAGCTGCCAAGATCTGTGGAGATTGTTGCAGACAATGATCTGGTGGACAAATGCAAGGTAGGCCTTTCATCAGGAATAGTCACCTTAACACAGGGATACTCTGGTCGCAAAATTGGTTGCCTTGTTCCTTAAAAATTATGCCTACATCTCTGTAACATTGCAAAATGTGATTTTGATACTCCTTCCAATTCTCAGTAAATCTGTAAATCGTTAAATTAAGCTGATATTTAGTCAGATCTGATTTTATTATTTATATTTAGTTTATATGTGCAAAGTTTATTTTGGTCTTTGACTTCTTTTTGGGGGAAAGTTTGGATCTATAGAACTCTGCACTCTGTAAGTGCTGTTCCTTGTGTGCTAACACCCTCGAGTAACTGCTCTGTTACAGCCTGGAGACCGAGTCCAGGTTGTTGGTACATTCAGGTGTCTGCCAGGAAAAAAGAATGGCTACACCACTGGCACATTCCGCACAATCCTCATCGGTAATAACGTACAGCTGCTGAGTAAGGAAGTGTCTCCGATGTTCTCAGCTGACGATGTTGCCAAAATAAAGAAGTTTGGGAAAGCCAAGAACATGGTAAGCTCCCCTGAATGAAATACTGAAGCACCAGAATGGGTACTGTATCCAATGTTTTCAGACTAGTGGATTTAAATTTTACTCACCTCTAGCAGAATATAGGCTGTATCTAGGTCCTCACATTACCAGTAATCAGAACTGAAATGTTTGACAATGGTCATATCATGGAATTTGTTGAAAGACATGATCTTGATGCAACTGTAGCTTGACTAAGGGATGAATGAGTTTCCATAGGAATACACTCTGTATTGTGAATTTGAGTGGCAAAGAACAGTCTTTCCCATTTCCTCTGGTAGTAAGAATTCATTCTCAACATTAAGTGTTATCAGCATGTGTGACATTTCGTTGTTTGACAACAGGATGTCTTTGAGGCACTCAGCAAGTCTGTGGCTCCTTCTATCTGTGGCCATCCATACATCAAGAAGGCTGTCCTCTGTATGCTGCTTGGAGGAAATGAGAAGGTTCTAGCTAATGGCACTCGGCTCAGGGGGTAAGTAGATATCTCGCCTAAGAACTTTATTTGAATCTGTGCTTGCAGTTTTCTGCGCAGTGCTTTATTATTGTCATCTTCAGAGAGGACTTGTGTGCCAGACAAATGGCCCAGGGATAGAAATAACCCATTGCCCAATGTCCCAGTCAAGTGTTTATTCTGTCTGGCAAGCAAATGTGTATATCATACTGTACTGGTGTCGGGTTGACTCTAATTTATTTCATGGTGCTTATGTTAAAAAAATAAACAATTTTAAAGGTCCTTCTTTCCCCTCATTTCTGTCCTGGTTAATCATAAACATTTTGTGCTGGTTATTCTTCGGCAGAGTAAGTGTCTGAATCCCTCCATGAGGTGGAATCTGTCAAAACGTTTCCTTGAATGTCAATGTTTGATCACTTTCAGAGACATCAACGTGTTGCTGATAGGTGATCCGTCAGTAGCCAAGTCACAGATGCTGAGGTGAGGTCACTGGTTATCCTCCTTTTCTAGCATTGGCCCTTCCTGCTTGCATGTGCGTGGAGATGTTTCCACTAGAAATTCTACGAAATTTGAATGAATTTTATTATAAATCGGACACAGACAAAAACGTCTATTTTAGGAGGTTGACACATAGACTCCCGCCATGAGTATGCTCATATCTATTCTGGACGAATTTGCAGCTGTGAGTTATCTCATTGCTGTGTCAATGGTATTTCAAGAAGTAGTTGTCTCCCTTCAGTATCCAAGAATGCCACCATGTGAAACTTCATCGTGATAGGCAGTCAACATGAATAAGTTTATAAGTTTTTGCAAAAAAAAAAAAAAAAGACAAAAAATGCAATGCTGATAATTGGGAAATTTGCTGTTAGAGGTATGTAAAATTGATTATTCACTCTTACTTAGGGTCATATTGTCTTTCTCAGAATCCATCATGATATGTAAGTGTTTAGTTGACTACTTCAGTGGTCACACTATTAATTTCCATCTTTGAAACTTCTGTGACAATTTTGGGTTGTCGTCTCTGTATGTCATCGATATGATGGATGTCGTTTCTAATTACATCATACCAAGAACATTGTGTTACTCGCAGATCGTTGAAGTTGGTTACTGTATCTTGAGTAGCTTTTTAGAAGATACAGTGCACAAGCTTATCTGGTTGTCAGTTCTATTGAGTGTGTGTGCCTGTGTAAGATAGAACATTTGTACATGTTCCGCGTTGTATGTTTTCCTTTATTTACAACTGACTACAATATCTTGCCCAAAGCAGGAATATCCAATAGCACTTGACTGGATGTGATTAATATTACTCACAGCAGAACTATATATATTGTACAGTGACTCCATTGAATTGTCATGTCTTCACTGAGTAATGAAAGAGTGGCATGTTAAGAATGACTTGTGTTTATGGATAGAAAACTATGTGATAGGATTACATTTTGCAAGGCAAATTTGAACTTTGTTTGCCAAAAAAAACTTTGCCTATTGACCTTTTATTAAAGTCAAGGATGTTCCACTTGCAAATATTACACAACCTTGATAGCCAAACCATGGATAATGAACAATTTCACTCCAAAAGTTAAAAGCAGTTGTGTATTGCTATTTATCTTGTACCTTGGGTGTAGTTCAGTGATAGGAAATGTTACATTGGGAGATGGTCATTACCTAGAAAGGTAACATTGGGAGATGGTCATTACCTAGAAAGGTAACATTGGGAGATGGTCATTACCTAGAAAGGTAACATTGGGAGATGGTCATTACCTAGAAAGGTAACATTGGGAGATGGTCATTACCTAGAAAGGTAACATTGGGAGATGGTCATTACCTAGAAAGGTAACATTGGGAGATGGTCTTTACCTAGAAAGGTAACATTGGGAGATGGTCATTACCTAGAAAGGTAACATTGGGAGATGGTCATTACCTAGAAAGGTAACATTGGGAGATGGTCATTACCTAGAAAGGTAACATTGGGAGATGGTCTTTACCTAGAAAGGTAACATTGGGAGATGGTCATTACCTAGAAAGTAGCAAGTTTGTTGAGATATTCATTGATGTCTGTCTGTTTCAGGTATGTGCTAAACACCGCTCCTAGAGCTATTCCAACCACAGGCCGAGGGTCATCTGGAGTAGGTCTCACTGCAGCGGTTACATCAGACCAAGAAACAGGTAGGGAACCTTGGAACATTTATTTACTTATATCAGTCCAAATAATGGTACCCGTGAAGGTCCTGGTTAGACTAAATATTCAGTAACCCATGCTTTTTGTAAGAGGTGACAAACGGGATCAGGTTGTCAGGCTTGCAGTTTTGGTTGAATAGTGTCATTAGTTTCCAGTATCTTAGATTGATGCTCATTCTGTTAATAGCTGGATTGTCTGGTCCAGATTCAATTATTTACAGACCACTGCCATAAGGCTGGAATATCGCTGAATGCGGCATAAAATTAAACTCACTGAAAGTCATGTTACTGTTTATACAGACCAACACAGATGTTTTCTTGGAACATAAGGCTTTAGTAAGGTACACATGTTGTAAGGGGTGACTAAATACTTGTTCATTGCATATCATCGTATCTGAGTGGGTGCTCATGATATTGACTACTAGATTGCCAGGCTCAGATTGCATTTACATACTTTTAGTACAGTGCTATGTTGCTTTTGTCAAGTCAACCATTCAGGTTTAATGTTGAAATATTTTGACAGATAAATCCCAGATTTAAAAAAAAATATATAATATTGTGTGTTTTCAGGAGAGAGACGTCTTGAAGCTGGTGCTATGGTGCTTGCTGATCGTGGCATTGTTTGTATTGACGAGTTCGACAAGATGTCTGACATTGACAGAACAGCAATACATGAGGTGATGGAACAGGGCCGTGTGACAATCTCAAAGGCTGGAATTCATGCCAAGCTGAATGCAAGGTGCAGTGTGTTGGCTGCTGCAAATCCTGTCTATGGAAGGGTGAGAGAAATTTTCGTTTGTATAATGCATTGTTTGCCCTAATGCAGAAACCTGTGTGATCACAGTCACAAATTACTGTCAAGCCTCTTTAACCTTACTATGTTTATCCAACTCTTTTGTTGGCAGCAAAATCAATAAACGTAACATAGTCTCATTTATTCAGTCTGGCATCCTTGTTAATCCGACATTTTGCTGTGCAGTGGATGATGTCAGATTAATGGGACTTGACTGTAACGTAAACAGTGCATTTAGAAGTTTGCGTCATCTTTGATGCAGTGCAACTTGTCCCAAAGTTCAGATAATCTTAACTTGTAATAGTTTACATAGACAGTTTAGTTTTTGGCAGTTCACTGCTCAGGACTGACTAAGGACCTGACATTCCCTGTGTTGTTTTTTTGCCATTATTATTGATTAACTTTCCAAACTGATGCTTACTCTCAAAAACATGACCACGAACCCCACTCATCACACCAGGGAGTCATGATGGCTACTAAATTCATATGCCTAGTTCAAGCCATGCATTATGGATTTAATTGATTCGTATGCAATATTTCTGTTTAATGTACATCACGTGGACACAGCAATTGGGTGCATTCCAGGAAATGTGTAGTGGATTTTATTTCCTTCAGTTCTGTTTGTGTGTCCACACCATACATTTGTATGATTTCTACAACATAGTAAATCTGTTAAACCTGCATCAGTTTGACTGCTTCCCACACTATATAGCAATCCGTGATATGACTGGAATATACTGATGCCCAGTTTAACCCAGTTCACGTTACGCCTAGATTTTATTGGCAGTACAAAATCATAATGATTTTTCATCTTTTATTTAGTACGACCAGTACAAGACTCCTATGGAGAATATTGGCCTGCAGGATTCTCTTTTGTCTCGATTTGATCTTCTCTTCATTGTCCTTGACAAGGTGAGTACAAAGATTGTGGGTTGAATTTTGTAAGTCTTATTTACCTTGTTATCTTTTGTACCTTCTTTGAAATCTGAAATATTCTGTATTTTACTTTGGAATGTGATGGTATTCATGTCTAAGGAGTCGTATTTTCAACATTTCCTTACAAGAATCTAAAATATTTGAATAATGGTCTTTGTCTGGGCTTCTGTTCAAAACGAAACAGAACATATTTTTAGTAATGTCAAATATTTATGTTGTTTTATTATGTCTAGATATGGAAATATTTCTAGACATATGTCTATGTAAACAAATTGTTGATGTAGATCAAGTAATTCTGAATGTTTGCAGGAAGACATAACATATTTGCAAAACTTTCAGATGGACCCTGACAGTGATCGCAATATATCAGACCATGTTTTGAGAATGCACAGGTACCGAGCTGGCAATGAGCAGGATGGAGATGGTAAGCTCGCACTGGATTCCATTATTTAATGTACCATCAAGATGCCTTTTTATCTACTGTATCCGTAAAGGTCACATGCAACCAAAACATCAAACACAATCAAAACACAATTATCACTTATTCATGACATATAATATTCATTGCTGCTTGTAAAAAAACAAAACAAACAAAATATTAAGCATACAATTGCGATTCAAAAGTGCAATATTTTGTACTTGGTCTCACTTCCCTCGAAACGAAGCCCTTGGGAGACCAAGCCCAGTCGTAGTGAGTGGCTGTGCACTCAAGTGTAACGGCAGCTTCCGATTGGACGATTCATTTGCTGATACGCTGAGGGCTGATTGTGTGTACTTAAAGGTGATCTGTTTGATGGGCATCTCAGAGATAGTGAACTACTGCGTGGTTGGAAACTACCACTCATTCAAGTACTAAGCAGGACTTGAAGCTGACAAAAGTTTGCACCAGTTTCTGTCAGATCCCAGTCATACAAGAAAATGGATGTACATGTAGTTTGTTCGCAACATGTGTACAAGTATCACACCTGCCTAATTACATGATGTGGCAGAGACAGGACTCAGGTGTATGAGTCATAAATAAATTTATTTGGTTTATGGCATATTGCCTGATAGGTATTAGTTCAAAATGCATGTGGTCAATGATTGAAGCTGTGTATTGCATGTTGTCATTAACAGACAGGCAGGCAGACATATAGGTGTCAATAAACCAGACATTGACCTTTCTTTGTGACAGAGGCTGCTTACCACAATCAACCAGTTAATTTATGTAATGAGTAGATTATTTACTTGTTTGTGAACACAACCAAGATTAGACTACTGCTCACGACCTCATACTCCGGACATGCATAGTGTTTCAAGCTCTGTGAACCTATTCACTGTGCATGCGTTATTAGCGCAGCGCAGCACAGCTGTTGAAACCACTTTTTTTAGTGAATCGTTTGAACTCCGATTTTGCGGGGTTTTTTTTTTCATTGCGTTTTTATTTTTCAATTTTATAGGTTGAATTGGCATTTTTCATGATTTGTTTTTGTAAGTGCATACCGAAAGGTATCAGAATCTGCAAAGTTGTGTTTTACGTTGCATGTGACCTTAAAAGAAACTATCCTTACTAAATTAAATATTCACAAAAACCTCCCTTTTTAGTGTTCATTGATAGTTTGATTCAAACCAGTCCAACTCTGATTAGTAAAATTTATTTTCCAGTTTTGCCTATGGGAAGCTCAGTGGACATGTTGGCAACACAAGACCCGGATGCTGATCGGGATCAGTCAGAGGAGACGCCCATGTATGAGAAATATGATGTCTTGCTGCATGGCAATTCCAGGAGCAAGAAGTATGTACTGTTTGATGTTTGTGTTGTCTTTGTCTCCAGTGGGATATACATATTGGCTTGATAGGAGAAAGATGTTCTCTTTTAAAGCTTGAATAGGTATGCAGCAAATTTTGAGCATCTACATGTTAATGGCATCGTAGGTTTTTGATCAACTATTGTGTAGATCTCATGCTGAAGTAAATAACACAAATATTATGATTGTCAGTAGCAGCTGATTTTGTCTCCTATTTCCTAGTTTTGCAGTGTCTGATTCAGCTCTTTCCTATTTGACATCAGAAATTTGAGGACTGCATCTAAGAAAATATTTTGTAATTGGTTACGTTTCCACGGAAACAATTTTGACCTTGTCTCAAACAAGTCTATTCTTCATTTCCATATTTCCATTCTGTAATTCTCAAAATAATTCATATTATCACACAAAATTTTACATGTGTAATTTAACTCCTGCTCAAGTATTTTCTCAGTTAATTTTCTCCTCATATATATCTTCAGAAACAGTTTGTGCTGGTAACTCTCACACCACACCCACACCACCACCACCACCACCACCACCACCACACTGTATATGAGTTTGTGTTATGTTTTGTGATGGACTAAATCTTCTTTCAGGGACAAGATACTGAGTATGGAATTCATGAGGAAGTACATCCATGTAGCCAAAGCCTTGAAGCCCAGTCTGACACGGGAGGCTTCCGACTACATCGCCGAGGAGTATGCAAAGCTGAGAAGTCAAGACAACCTCCAGCAGAGCAATGTAGCACGGGTAGGTGGGGAAAATCTGTGAAACCAGTGGTTGATATAATGATCAACATTGCAAATTGTAAGATGACATGGAATTAAGACGGCAAGCATAAAGACCTGGTTCATTTACCTTACAGCAAGCAAAGGTAACTGTGGTCCCATTCACACCGTGATTCTCCATAAGGAATGCATATTTTTACAATGGTTGTCAACAAAGTGAATTTCTCAACACTTTCCTAGCTGAGAACTTAGTTTTCTGTCTACAGCTGTTCTGCATTCTTTTATATGTGACATGTGATTTGTACTGCTTGATGCTCACTATTAATTACAAAGGTGGAATATTGCTGATTTGAAATAATTATGTTTTTGTCTTTATAGACTCAGCCAGTGACTGCACGAGCACTGGAAACCATGATCCGTATCTCCACAGCCCATGCCAAGTCCAGACTGTCCAAGACAGTCGAACTCCAGGATGCGCAGGCTGCTGTTGAACTCATACAGTTTGCCTATTTCAAGAAGGTATCAGATGCTTGATTTAATCACCACTGAAAAAGGAAGTTTATCACTTTCAATGGCGCTTCTTGCACTTTCGGCAGAACCTACAACTGAACTCTGTTTATTTCATGATAAACTTGTCCAAGTTGAGATTTTATGATTATGACTTGAAAGAAATTCTAAACAGTGGCAAACCTAAAACAGATGTTGATGCTAGCATGGAGCATGATATAATACGAGTAGATTCGCTTGAATTTGGTTTTAAGAAATTGCTTGATCTGTGGCAGGTTTTGGAGAAGGAAAAAAGTCGTAGAAGAAAGCATGATGATGAAGAAGAAACTGAGGAAAGTAGCCAAGAGGAAGGAGAGGAAGAAGAAAAACCCAAGAAGAAGAAGTAAGAACAATACTTTAACAGATTTGTTAAAAAAAAATGCGATCTTTTCAGATGGTCAGTTACATGAAGTAGGGAAGATTTCAGTTGGTTAGTTTTTATTGAGAATAGGACATTTCGAAAAGTTACCCTGTTGTGTGAAATGGTAACTAAAACCATCACACTGTTTTGCAGGCGCAAGGAAGTGAGAGAACGTCGTCCCTCAAAGAAGGAGGGAGAAGATGGCTATGATCCATATGATTTCTCTGGGGATGAGGACAGTCAGACAGAGGGTAAGTATTCTGGGCATGTGCACATAGTGGCCTATTGCTTGTATGTCAGCCCTGCTCCTGTGCTAGAGTAAACATTACTGATAAACATGGTGCTTGCGTGACTTTCTGTTGAGAAATTAAGGATCTTCCAAGATGCACACTTGCTGAAAACATGTTGAGACTTTAATGTCCTTTCCTGTGACTGATGTGCTAAGGCAAATAGTGTTTGGAATAGGTTGTATAAAAACGTTGTTACTGTTTTCAGATGAAGCAACAGAGGGCACTGAGAAAAAGAAGAGGCGGTTACCACGGAGATCAGAATCTGCCATGGATGCTGATGAGTCCTCACAGACCGATAAACTGTCCGATGACAGGTGAGTAACTCTGCCCTCTCACAAGGAACTCTGTTGTATATATGCCACAAGTGGTGACTAAAAGGCACCTGGGATCAGGTGGTCAGGCTCACTTGCTTGGTTGACACGTCATGGGTTCCCAGTTGCGCAGATTGATGCTCGTGCGGTTGATTACTGGATTGTCTGGTCCAGACTGCCTCCATATGGCTGGAATATTTCCGAGTGATGCATAAAATAAACTCACTCACTTATGTGATAAAAGGATATCTGCAAAAAGAACAGTAGGTAGGTTTAAGTATTACAGATATGTTTTCTTGGTCAGCGACTCGAAGGCAATCTGAAAAACTGATGAAAAGATTTTTTATCAGGTTTGTTCACAACGATTCTGATCTGTCCCCTCCATACGATTTACGTCTGGCCATCTGCGTGTGTAGATTTCTATGTTACATGTGTTAGGTGACATATTTGCCCACCATTGCCCAGGGTATTCTGTTATCAGACTGGTAATCCATTTATTTCCTTTCTGCAGACTGAAGGCCTTCAGGAGCTCCTTGTTCAACCTGTTCAAGGCTGAACATGCTCAATCAGTGGAACTGGACAAGATCCGGGCGTTCGTGAACAAGCAACAAGTTGGCTCAGAGTTCACACAAGAAGAAATCATGCAGGCCATTGACCAGATGATGGACATGAACCAGATCATGTTGTCTGACAATGTCGTCTTCCTTATATAAGAAGAATCTGTCCCATGGCAGAACCCAGATCATTTTGTCCTTGGTGGAATTTTCCAGCATTGCAGGGAAAATTGAACCTTGTCTTTATGTTTATGTGACTGTTAAACACATTGAACCAAACGTGAAGGTTGCTGTAAAGTCTGACATTGGATGGGATGCAGTTAGATGATTTGAACTATGAAATGTCAGTAGTTGATGCAGTAGTCGTGCTTCATGGCTCCGACCTTGAAGATACCCCCCAAATACAGTGCTGATTGTATGATAGACTTCTTTGTTGAGGGTTCGGGGAAACACTTTCACTGTTGTTTTGTTTTCAATATGTGAACATCTAGCAATATTCCTGAAGCATTGGAGAATCGTTGATCTTGATTGTTTTTCTAATGAAACAAAACTTCAAGATGTTTCGTGAAGTATTGACCAGGTATAGAAATGTTTTTGTGAGAATCTGTTCTTAAATTCAAGAAAATTCTATCAACTGGAAAAGTGTTATAGGGTATGCCTGCTGTAACGTTTAGCAGCCCTTGCATACTTTCCTCATACTTTCTGGAGAACCCATCGGATTCAACAGGATGGAAACACTAAAAAGAAGAGGATTGCACCTGTGGTTAGTTCAGGAAGTTGTACATACATCTGTAAATGTTGTAGATATTCTATGGTAAGTTTACCCACACAGATTCATCTTGGGAGCAACACACTAACGTATGTGGAATATTTCGTATGCTTTTGTAAATAAAATTTGAACTGTATTATTTTTTTTGTTGTTCTTTATGATCGGCCTCTTGAAAATGAATGAAACCAAAATCGTTTTTAGTGGGGAAAAAAGAGGTGTGATTTTGAGGGATCATTGGATTCCGTGCCAAATCTGGACAGTGAGCTTGTCTGTTTAATATACCATGCAATAGTCACGTCTCCACAAATTAAAACATGGGTTTATGGTGTTTGCATGTAGGTGTTTTCTTTTGGAAATTCAACTATATGGTATGTTTACAATGGAAATATGTGTTCTTGAAAAGGATAGTGTTTGACAGCTACAAATGACTTCACCACTCTGTGTTCAAACATTGGATCTTTAAAATACGTGGGCGTTAGAAATCTTGCAAAGTTGTGTAAACAAACTTTTGGTGAAGGTTGAGAAAAAATAATTCCACAGCTTTCCAATTTAAATATTCCCTACTTTTGGGATCTGTTTTGAAATGTAAATACTAAGACCACATTCAATTTTCTTGGGTGCATACATTACCCTAGTTGCTTCAGCTGGCGACAGTATCAACACTACATGTACACAAGGCAGTGTTCATATTGATTGATTGTAGTTTGTTTCCCTAATTCATGACTTGTGGAAATGTG
Source organism: Haliotis asinina (assembly GCF_037392515.1). NCBI lineage: Eukaryota > Metazoa > Mollusca > Gastropoda > Lepetellida > Haliotidae > Haliotis > Haliotis asinina. The sequence goes on along the minus strand of NC_090282.1, from coordinate 31,976,475 downwards.
TATTTTGACAGAGCTGGGAAGGCTGTGGTAGTTGCCCAAATTAGTACGAAAGTAGTTTCAGTTTACATACTACACAAGGCAATGAAAAACTATGGCAAAGACAATATTGCAAGTAAACAAGTTGAACTCTCAAGACGCGGCGTCAGTTATCAGTCTATGAAAACACGTTATGCTGCTGATCACTGGATTGTCTGGCGCCATTAATTACAGACCGCCACCGTGTAGCTGGAATATTGATAAACGTAACTCATTACATAACGAAGAGTAAGCCTCTTTAGTGCCCGTCCTCGGAATGGCTGGAAAGATGCTATTGCAGCGATCTCCTCGAACACGAATACATTCACTGGAGCTGCCATTCGATTGGGTTACACTTGTATGGGCCAATACATGCGAACTGAGGTTCGAGAGCGTGTGAATTGTAGGAAACCACGTGACTCCCATTCGAAAACGAAACTAAGTCACGACTTTCAATACCAGGAACGATTCTGGACTGACAAACACGAGTCGCAGTCTCCGGTACAGATTCCGTATCTTCACGAGAGAAACAGCGTGTTCATGATGGAGAAGAGAATGCTAGTAGCTAAAGTGAGCAGGTCTTCTTGGGTTGTGCGCCTACTCATTCATATGATCAATTGCTACATTCACTTTCAATACCGTACAAAGCGGAGCGCATATGACGAAGATGGTTATAGCGTCCTAAACGAAAGTTATTCACCACCGTGTGTATATTGGTATCATTACATTAAAAAACCTGAACGATATCAGGGAAAGCATCATACGAATTAAAGGGGCACTGATGCGGAGCAATTTCCGTGGACTGGTGTAAACTTTTGTTATTGTTTTTCTCCCGTGAGTACCCGGATGATATCCCAGAATTCGTGACTGGTTCGTGACCTCTGCTGCGCAGTCCGTGGGCGCAACTGATAGTTTAATTATAGACAGATCAACTGAGGTGAAGTCATTTTTTTACTTTTTTCCAAATGTATTATGAAAACAAATGAAACACTTTGAAGGTTAATCATCTGCCCGTGGCAGAAATGGTAAAAAACTATTAGGACGGAAAACGTCTCTATATTTTGTCTCATAACCTTAGTTAGTTTATTGTCATACTTGTATGATTCTGAAAATTAATAAAAGAACGCACGATCTGCTTATACTCATAGTAAATTTCTAACATAACAGCAACATTTATACATTGTATAGAATGCCAATGTGGATCCTATTTCACACACATACGCGATCTAGTGTGTTTTTTCTGTCATACAGATTCTGCTGAATGCTACAACAAATAAATTAAAACAAAATGCAAAAAATGAATGTAAAACAGACTAATTTTATAGCAACGATGTCAGGCTACTACCTTGTTCAGGAATGTATCCATCAATATCCACGTAAAAGAAATCGTATTCCATTCATCTGCAGCTGGTAAGTAATCCTGTTCTGTGTCGCGTGTCTTACAACTGTCTCATTTGCGAAAAAGTAAACACATCGTTTCACGTCTTTCGTTGGTGAAAACCAGATAAACCTCTGATTGGTCTCCCAATATAGCACACCTGGCAACTAATTGTATGATGTCCACTATTCTAAGTAATTTCGTTAACCAATAATGAGCAATCAATCAATCAACGCAAGGGTGGTTAATTCTTTGAAGGGAGGATGTTGTTTTTGCACTTACACTTTACGACAGGGTGTAGTCATCTACACACACTGCCTTTTGACAAATCCGCTAGAAGATAAAAGTAATTAATCAATCGGTGAGTTATCGGTTAATCCTTTGATCGATGTTTGTTTTTGTAACTTAGTTGATAAACCCTCTTGCATCACTTACATGCACATATTACATAACATACAATACATTTGCCATTACAGACCTTAATTTATAATGTTGAGTATTTACTCCAGACAGGAGAAATGCCAAATGGGAACCTTTGTTGAGTAACCGAAGTTGTGTTACTACTAATTATACCTGTTATAAATTCATTAATTGACCATCCAGAGAATGATGACAAATAACACGTGTAGGTTTACACCATCAAACGCGAGTTACAGCAAGGAAGATGTAATCCCAGTGTCGCATGCAGCCTGAAAACACTATTGGGCCGAAACTGTTTTGAGGATACCAACGGAATTTCGTTACATAAGGAATACACACGGGCATTTGCTGTGTACTTGGGTAAATAGGTGAAATAAGGGTTTTTTACGTAAGATTTCTCTACCAAAGGCATATCAACTGTGTGTTTTTATTATCATAAATAATAAACCATTGTAGCTACCATAGCTACCAAAATGTTCGTAAGATATTTGCTATCACAGCTGAACCAGCACTCAGAATTACCTAAATATAAAGCTTTGCAATCTTCCGTACTGAAACAAATGGCTACGTGCCTGTAGACATCATATTTTCATGTAACATGATTAAATATCAGGTTAAAAACACTGAAATAGGATCAAATTGGATCAGTAACTATACCATCCAAGCATCCGAAAAGAACTACACTGCTGGGATATTTGGTTACGATCAGACAAGGAATACCATGGATATTTTTAAACAAATGGCATATGATGGGCATCCGGCCTCCCGACTGTTTAGGTGAAGAAATTCTGCTAATATGGACAGGAGCCCAGTTCCTTTGTCCGCCACGGTCGAAGGAGCGGGCGCTGACCAATTTGCGGTTTGATTTCGTAATTAGACCGTTGGCGAGAAACATTATTCGCTCCGCATCAGTGCCCCTTTAACGATATCGTGTTTCGATTTGACTTGGCTTCTCCTCGTTATGTATTTTTCAGTGTTGCAGATATGGAGGTTTTCTACTGACATGATCATCAACATGTTCATACGTGTTAACTCGCCTCCAGTGAATGTGGTTGGATCTTTGTTGAGTGTGGATGTCAATATATATCAATACTGAATGAAACAGTTCAAAAAGCGTCAGTTTCTTCTTTTATAAGTTATCCGTTGTGCATGCGCTCTTCGCTGCTAACAGTTGACTTAGATAACCCGATATAATGGACTATCCTTTGCGTGGGTACAAATGTTCTTTTTCTCTAATTTATGTTTGATGTTTTAGCAAGCGCTTTTTCGGCACATAACTTTCATGTATTGGTTATTTGGTCTGTCAAAGTAAATAAGACAACCGATGTCAACTTTAAGCCACAAAAGGTAGGTCACGGTGACCTACTTTCAAATATCTAGCATATGATATATGTATATAAATATGGTTTAAGAGGACTTGAAGACACTACATGGAGTGTATGCTACGACCATTTTTTCTTTAGGTGTAAATTCAAAGTTCATAGGTTTAAAGGTGTTTTGTTAATGCGGTGAAATTGTTTTTTGTTTGTTTGTTTGTTTTTGAGAACTCAACAAGTGCTATTTGAAGTCGGATGTAACATTGTAGTCAATGGCCATAAGATAAGGCCTTGACGTGTTTAGGTTTCGGTGACCTCTAGTGAATACCCAGGTCACCGAGAGGGCCATTTCTAAGTTCGTTCTCCTTTCTTGTGTACTTAACAAACCCTCTTTGTTTTTGTGGCAAGCAACATTAGCTGGAAAAATCACGCATATGACTGGATGTAATGAAGGCCCAGTCATCAAAAGACAGATTTCGTTGTGCACGGTTGCCCCCCATAGGAGAGCAAGGAACCCAATTACAAAAGTAGTCATCAGACCTATATCCCTGTGGGGTTTCCTTCCACACTAGACTGACAGACCGTAATATAGTTTGAATAATATTTCATCCATTTGAATCCACCATGAATAAAACCATTTTACTTCACCCCTCTGCGTCATACATTAGTACATGTCATTATCAATATATCAACCTAGTCTGATCTTGGCACAGAATCTGCCAGACTGTGCAGAGGACACGCTCATCAACTTCCTGGAGGTCATTTGTGACAATGGAGTGGAAACGATCGACTACTTTGATGACAGAATCAGTAGCATTGCCCTTGTTACAATGGAAGACGATATAGCAGGTACATTGAAAACACTTTCTCAATTTTAAAGGTGTGTGTTTTTCATGACTTTCCCTATAAACGTGTATATATTTTCGCCTGTCCCACCTATTATAATGTTCATATTTCCCGTAAACATTCCTATAATCTTTTAAAATTTTCCTCGACCCTCCTTATAAATTTGTATACGTATTCGATGTCGCTCATTATAAACTTGTTCATGTTTACCGTCATACCCCCTCCCCTACCCCCGCGGAAACCTGTTTATATTTTCCTTGACCCTTCAATAAACCTGTCTATATACTGCATGACCACCCTGTAAACTTGTCTATATATTCCTTGACCCTCCTGTAAGCCTGCCTGTAAATTCCATGATTCTCATATACACATGTTTTTTTCTTGTCCCTCCATCATTTGGCTTGTTGGTTTTCTGCGAACCTCCCTATGAGCTTATACATGTTTTCTCGAGATCAGAAAAAGGGTCTGTAAGTCTATCTATGTTTTCAATGACCCTCATTACAAAATGGTATGTGTTTTCCCGTGTCTTCCCCGTAAACATTACAAAATTGTCTATGTTTCCGGTGTCTTCCCTTAAAATATCTCCATGTTTCCTCGTACCCTCCCCATACAATTGTATGTTTTCCAATACCCTTCCTATAAAGTTACTGTCTGTGTTTCCCCGTACCCTCCCTATACAATTGCATGTTTTCCAGTACCCGTCCTATAAAGTTATAGTCTGTTTTCCATGCCCTCCCATTAACATGTCTGTTTTCCCTGAACCTCCTTATAAGCTTGTATGTTTCCTCCACCACAGATATGCTCTCTTGTGCTTCCCACCCTCCTTTCATGACGTATCGTTGTTTATATCTTTAATCGTTTACTTATATTCATTTGTTATAGTTTACGTTTCGATTGACTATGTTGTTATAAACATTACATCTGATCTCCAATATCGCCAGATGTAAGCAGGTGTCACGACAAGGCTTCTAGGCGTAAGTTGAACGGTCATCAGATAGACCTTGTCGAGGTCGCAGCTCCGGTTGGCTTGGTTGTGAAGGACCTGCCAGGGCACGTTACGGAGGAGGAACTCCGGTCGTATTTTGAGAGCAGCCAGTCGGAGGGAAGACAGGACGTGGTTGAACAGTGCAAGGTCTATACAGCATGTCATGCAGCGACAGTACTGATTAATGACAGTGATGGTAAGAATATTTTTTGTCAAGTCTTTGTTCTAACACCACAGATCTCATAAATACAAATGATTGATATCTCCTATTTATAGTAGCCAGGAGTTTACGATTTAGGAAATTGGTTCCATAGCATATATTAACATTTCCAGTCGCTAGAAAGGAGTAGTCCTTTGCAGAAGTAAGCTCTGTAATAGGCACTCCTCTCGTCCAAAACAGCCACCAGAAAACACGCCTTTGTTTACCAACAAATATTAACATATATGTAACAATTGTAATCTAGTGTTACAGAGCATCCTCAGTAAGGAAGACAATAACACTGAAGGGAAAGTACTCCAAGCAACAATCATGCCCTTTTATCAAGAATTCCACAATGAGGTGCTGGGATTGTTTGAAGGTCTTCCAAAACAACAAAGGGAGATAACCCACGACTGAGCATTATGCGCATTCCGTTCAGTTTCACATAACATCTCTCGACTGGTTCTGAAAAGGGTCCATTTTAAAACTATTTTCTATGTACGTGTGTTAAATGCGGTATTTATCATTCTCTTCCCACAGCGGTTACTTCTGTCATATCTTCCTACGTAACTAGTTATTAGGAAGATATGACAAGAGTAACCTCTGTGGGAAGAGAATGGGCATTTATATGATTGTTGTATTTACTTTGCCCTGATATTTTTTGCATACTGCGGTACTTGGTTTGTTTTCCATATCGATATGGGACAACTTCCTTTATGGTCCAGAAAAAACCCTAAAGTTGTTATGTCCTTTATGACCATTTTAGAGGACTATAATGAATCTCTCCCCCTACTCTTCACTGTTATATGCATACGCATCTTCATATATGAAAATGCATTCGTAAAGCGTACCAAGGTATTTTTTAAATATGGCAGTACGTAAAAGAACAAAATGAACAACTTTGTGTGTCCCACATATTTTGTGTGCCAGTTACAGAAATGGTAGAGAATGTTTATGTGAAACTTGGTGTGCATATCAACATCTTTTATAAAGACCGGTTGATACGTACGTAGTTTGTATCCGTTTATAGACTAGTGTTTTGGTTCTTTGTTTGTTAGTATATTACGATAACCGTTGAGTCTGTCAACGTGAAACGTATCGCTTATGTAATGCTGTTATTGTACTGATGGGTTTTGTGCTTCTTGATAATGATGTAAATTTAATTCTTTCGTGTTTCGGTAATTAGCCTAAGTTGATGCTGACTTTCAGAATATAATAGTTGCATTTCTCCATGTAACTCAGCGCATATATGAACTATATATGCCTATTTGTTTATCTGATTTTTACATTCAGCTTTCATTACATATTTTGATTACATATGTCATGCCATTTCAATGCAAAACTGTAATAAAATCTATTGCTCTCATGTGTTTCTGATTAACAATGTTCTACTGTGAACATTATCGCTGAACCTACCGTATCAGTTGTTTGTGCTCCAGCACGTTCGGGAATACTTCAAAAGGAATCCCTTTGAAACGTACAGTGTGCCTGATACATTACTGAAATGTTTTATGTCTGTCAAATGTGCTCGACACAGACTTAGGACTGAATAAAAATTGAAATGTTTCTCAGGCATCGGCGCGTCACTTGTATTTGTGCGCGGAACAGTTTATTGCCATTTACAATAAATTAATTTTGACTTTGCCGAGTCCCGATCATTCATTTGTCCACTATAAGAATGAGTGTCTGTAAAAACGACTGTGACTGAATCAACAACTCATTAACACGTGCAAAACTTCCCAAGCTGTACTTCCGAGGGAGAAAAAAAATGTGTTCATCCCTCGTCACTATATTTTCTATCAAACAATGTTTTTAAATAGCCCTACTGCCCTCGTCACTTTTGAAAAAATATGCCCGAGAAACATATACTTTTTATGCAGCCTAATCGATATAGGGGAATGTGTATTCAATTTTAAGTAGTGGTATTAGGTGATTCAGTATGTAGTATGACCTGCACAAAATACTAATTCGGAACAATAGTGATGACATTACAAGAATTACTCATCTGCTTCTATACTTAATATCTGCCTTCCTTGATAACGGTTTTAGGTAGTACATCGAAACATCGATAAAATAAAAACAAGCATCGTTCAATTTGCATTTTATCATGCCGAGTATTAGTATTATAATTATTTCGTAGTACTAAATCATTACATAGTAGTAGCAGCAGCAGTTGATAGCTTCAACGATTCCATGTGATGCCGTTTTTGTCCACAGAACATGTTTCTGTTTAATGATAATTGGTTTGTTTACTTTATCAGCTCAGTTGTTGTTATAACATACTGTAACAGTTAACATAATAGTGTGTGAGAGTAAGTTTGTTTTGTTATGCTGCATCAGCGGAAGGGCGCCGCCACGTAAAACGTATCAGTTGTCAACTGGGCATTATTATGGTGACAACACTTGTCACTCAATTTTACCGTTTGAACTTATTCTCTCAGCTAATTCTGAAATTTGGGAGAAAAGGGGACTTCACGGATAGGTTAAAAAAAAGTGTCAAAACCGCAATTTACCTTTTTATGACAAAGGCTATGTTCATTCGTGACAAAAAATACCCCCCCCCCAAAAAAAAAAAAAAAAAGAAAAAAAAGAAAAAAAAGTTAAAGCAGCAGAGGACAGCCATATTATGATTTCGACTAACGGATCATGCAATAAATAAAGCGTCTGTAAACAGGGTAAAAATATTTATTTCCAACATCACCACCGCCAGTCTCAAAATGCACAGTTCACTTGGGAGCCACACTGATATACTGTGTGCGCAGTACTGGAATGACAAGTACTAGCTGTGAAGGAGGCGCGAACCTGGACACCACGGACACCCTGGTACCCCCCACAGTTGTGATGACACACCCACTCCTTCACCTTCCGGTCACACTGTGTCCCACACGTCATCATGGCCGACCTGCGACAGCTGCACGTGGGGAAGCCTCGACACCGCTGTATGGAGCCAAAGTCGCTCCTTATGTCGGCGTAGTTCAGGTTGTTGACTGCCTTGCAGAAACAACTGCATGGAAGAAAACACGATACACTTTAAACCTTTGTTTATCAGGTCGATAATGTCGATATCTAATGTGATATCAGAGTTCCCGAGGCCAGTTTCGTGGGAGGAATGAATTTTCTCCTAACGGAAAAAATATTTAAAAAACAAACAAAAACAAACAGACAAATCAAACATTACACGTTTACAAGTAGTAACGACCGTATTTATGACTTTAACCAGGCCAGTATAGTACTTTTGTTTCGTCGACACTCAACGTATCTTTATGAATAATGAATGAGTTTACTTTACCCTGCTTGAAACAATACCACGGCTTGTCTGCTTGAGTTTGGCTGATGGAGGTGTTTGATGTTTACTACAGACCCGTGCCAGTTATATCCGGACACTTAACGTAATTCCCATCGACTTACATGTTAATTTAGTGTAGCATAAATAATTTTCATGGATTAATATACGTATGATCCAAGTCAAATTTTGCACATTTGTGAGGAATCATCTTACTTACAATCGAATAAATTTCTGTTTAATTTTCCGTTGCGTATTTATCGAATGACAGCAAGTAGACTAACATATGTACAGCGCCGAGATGTACTTTATAATGGCGGCCTATGGGATTGTTCATTGTGGAACCATACGTAAGTGATAAATGTGATGTCATTAGTTAAATAGTGGTCGGAAATTGAAATTATGTGCACAGAGTAAAGATTTCATACTTGCCTGCCAAATATTACAAAGATCCATCCTAAATTTATTTCATGAAAATTATTTATGCTGCACTGAAATAACATGTAAGTCTACGGAAATTACGTCAAGCGTCCGAATATAACTGGCACGGGTGTGTACACAACCTGCGAGTGTAGGTGTCTGAGTAGGGGAGTTACTTCCCTTCCTTTGCCTACGGTACACACCCCAGCACTTTTCAGTTGCTCGCTCTCACATGGAGCGATACGGTTGGCACAGGAAAATAAATTTTTCACGAGACTGAATAAAACGTCCTAAATGCAGTAAATGCTGTTTGGTATGACATTAACTTTGTAAGTCTACTGAAGTATTTCGGCATCACACTGAAGTACTTTGACATCACATGTGACTTGGCATGAAACATAGCTACTACAATCGTGGGCAATTGTAACACTGCGTTGCAATTGCTTCCATGTAATTTTCAAATCATTTTGAAGGTTAAATATTAACAGAGATTCTATTAAAGTGGAACATCTTCAATTTCAATACATATTTATAGTGATATTCATAAAGAAATTGTATTTGGAATAACACTTGAAAACAGAATAAGTATCGATTCCGAAACTGACACTTGCTGTCATTGCATTTGATACATAATAACTTTGATAGTGACATGATTGTGAACCCTAAGTGACACTATGGCCACTATGTCCATGTAATTAGCACTGACTAACTATGTGATAGGTCAGCTAGTATCGAATTACAACATGTTACGTAACGTGTTACAATCGACCCCGGTCTCACCTACTGTTCAAGACACAGCCAAACGCTTTTGTAGGCGACACCACCCTCTCTCACATCCATAATTGTTTATCAACCGGTTGAATTATACAGTATAATTCACGTGGTTGTTCAACTCGCATGTTATACAGTGCAGACAGACAATGCACTGGTATACCCCGGATATATCGCTATGCTGGTTATAATGCCACTGCCAACCCATTTCAGATTAAATATTGCAGTTCCCTGGTTACAATGTCATTTGTAGTGCCAAAGGGTCTACTTGGCAAATCAACAGTTAGAACAGTTCAATGATTAGTGTCCGTACCATAGGTGAGTTAGGCTTTTTACGCTGATCAACAGTTAATCGGAGGGCTTTTCATGTACCATTTTGGCATCGATCAACTTGCATGAAAAGAAAATGGATTGACGATTAAGAATGCGTCATGGGATTAGTCTGACCAGATCGGTGATCAAAGTTAATTGTTTCAAGATTTAATGGACGAACTTACTTCCGATAGTCTGCTAACTGTATACCGCCTCCTCTCTTGAACAGCCAAGCCGAGCAGACGACACTGCAGCACACAACAAGGAGCAGTCTGAACATAAAAGTGTTTGCCATGGCCACGAAATAGCTTGAGGCTGTGAACACAACCCTATATGCTCCTGTATATAATGCATTTTCAAGAAAAGAATCTCAATATGGAATTAGTTTTAAGCCAATCAGAATATCAGTGTCATATTACAACCAGGATGTTTTCGAAGCCTCATCTCATATTCCATGATGGAGAAACTTCCGCTTTGACATTCAAGAAAAATTAACGACTGGTGAAATATTTCACATACAAATCACGTACCTTTCACTCACACACGCAAACATATAATACCGAAGAAAAGTACTCACCAACCACATAACGTTATACAGTATAATTCATTATACCCATAAGCAAGTGACTAAGCTGAAGTATCTGAGTGAGTGAATGATTGAGTATGTTCTTACTCCACTTTTAGCAAAGTTTCAGCAACACCAGAAATGGACTTCACACGTTGTACCCATTTGGGGAATTGAACCTGAGCCTTCAGTTTGACGAGCGAACGCTTAAACCACTAGGCTACTCCGGGGCAATGAAGGCATCTGAATGAGAAGGGAGCCACCACTGATCTTCCTTCCAGTCCTCCCTATTGGAGCCAATAACCGACTGGCAAACGGCTGGATTGTTTCAGATGTCATTCACACTGTAACATTAAAGATAATTAATCCAACTATAACTGTATCGTGCAGTATTGCTTAAAACTTATATTTGTAAAGTTGCTTATTGCCAGTTCGTGTTGTGACAAAATGATGCTGAGCCATAAAAACTAAGAATGCTCAACAGAATTTTCTTCTTGTTTCGCATTTGCAAAAAACAGACTGGTAAGTGCTGTCCAATATTTAACTCACAGGTTTGCTCTGAGACATTCATATGTATTCATACCGTACTGTCTATGATAATGTGTGCCTTATACGTATTTACTGATATGTCCAATGTGTATGTCTTGTAAGCCTTATTTGTATTACCGGTGTCGCCAAGGTATGTTGTGATTTCATTACACTGAATGAAGGCTGAATTCAACGGGGAACATCTGATTAGCCGAAAACTGATTCCTTGAAGTGATTTGTTTGTGGAAAATACACAAAGTGCACATAGGAGCTTTTACTGTCGTCTGCTGTTCAAGAGACATGGCGGGATCCAGAAGTATAGGGTTTCGCTTTCCAGGAACACAGGAGGGTTCAAAATGTGTAAGACGATACGGCACTAAGCCTTGACTTTCGCTTGCTTGGAGGGGATGCATTTAGAAATACATGTGTTTATACTGCGCAGTTATTGTTTCTCTTTGTTTATTTACAAGTGTTTTCACAGACTGACATTCCCGACCTCATGATATGTGCTACCGTCTGGGAGTGGACTTCCTTGTTTGTCAGGACGTTTGTGCCTCAGTTCAGTTTCCTAAAAAAACTGCCGTCCACAGTTCGTGGGAATGAGGGCTCCAAAGAGAATTTCCAAATACACACACATCAACTGTAGATGTCCTGTGATAGTAAGACGTTTATTATATAAGCATGTGTGTTGATGTATAAGTTTAGAAAGTATGAATTCCGTCTTGCAGCAAATTATCTGTGGCCAGAGTACGCTTTCAGATGGGAGGGACGGCAAACCATAACTGCTCCAACATCTACCGTTTGTAGAACTGGTCGGAAAGAGTTTACTATAACGAGAGTCCCGCATTTTTAATAGCAGTTAAGTATTTTCAAGCTTGAAACAATAAGACGATGCCAATCTGCATGATTTGACGAACCATGTCCATAACGTTCTCATCATTTTGAGAAAACACACACGAATCCCATACACGAGGGTAAATGGAAATATCGTTACGTGTAAGACAAAATAAATGTTACTAATGTAAATTGTTATATTCTTCACAGTGAACATAAATTGTTAGTACATTTTAAATCAAAGGGTCACTTAGTCAGCTGGTCTCCTGGCCTCACATCAGATGTACAGACGACGATATCAAATGCTCACTCTAGTTTTTACCATTTCTTTAAAGTACATGGCTTTATCAGCCTCCACCTGAACATCTAGGGTTAACAATGGGCGATCTTTTTGAATTTATCTTTCCTTCAGTAATCCGCTAGTTGCGCTGATCCGGACCGTCCAACCTTGAACTGATAACGCATGTCGTATGCGCGATGTGAGCTGTTCGTGCTACTAATTGAAAGAGCTTGTAATTTACACCGTCCATGAGGATACGCATACAGCGCATGTATTTAATCATGGCGTCTCATTTTGCTGTCGTCCATACTGTACGTTACCGACGATCGTTTCTACTGACTTTCTACTTAAAATACGTTCGCTATCACTCATAGTTTAAAAAGTGGTGATCAAATGGACCAGCAGGTTAGACTAGGTTACTCGGTGTACTGCATGTCTTAGTACCCCAAGTGAAGCACTGGATTGCCTGGTGTAGAGTCACGATACAGTAAACGTAGTTACACTCCACCACAGAGTCTAACAAACCCTAGTGGAAGGTCGTGTCAGGTACCCTTTGAGCGACATGTGACCGTCCAATCAATGGTGAGACGGTTAAATATATTTAACCAATCAGACAACGGATATTACTTACGAATCGGAGGGGCTTGCAAAATATTCAGGTCACTAACACAGATCTCTCCACAAACAAAAATCCGCAAAATACAGATATTTGACCTGCAGTATTTACCACTGGCTAATATTTCCGTAAGATGACATCCTTGAATATTGCCCCAAACACTATTTTCAGCAACTGTTTAATCACCTTTGTCATGGTTGTAACATGCGCCGTGTGCATCACCCGGAAGCAATCTTGTGTTAAATAGCATTCGGGTACGAACGTTTTCGAAATAAAACATTCTAAAGGTATGTGCGAATCCCTCTTTCGCGATTTGGTAAGCTGTGTTCTGACTGGTCGATCTCAAAGGTTACCTGACGCGACCTCCCATAGGGTTTTGTTAGACTCAGAAGTGGAGTGTAACGAAAAGTGCTTTGGCTACATTTACTTAGATTGAGTCACGATATCGTGTGGGATATTGCTCAATGCAGCATTAAATAAAGGAATCTACAAACAAAAACGTATGTATTCGTCTTTGATACAAACAATGCCTTGAGCAATAAGGGAGATAACTCTACTTACATTTTGACCTTGACATTGATCGTGTCTCCACTGACAACAACAATGGCGGGATGTGTCGACGTCTTTTTCGTTTTATGATCTTTACGGGAGAACAAACACCACACACATGCCTCAACAATACGTTAAAGTGATCTTCAAAGTTTGTTTGCGAACTCGGCTCGATAGAGAGCAGCCAGCAATTGTCGGTTCTATTCCAGAGCTAGGAAACTGGCAAATTACAAACGAACCAGGCCTTTACCAGCGCGCGAGGTGTTTGCCTATTGTGGAAGGCTCTGGCAGAGACGGCGAAAAACAAGTTTGGGAGGCAGTCCTGAGAGTACCCACCGACACACAGTTTCGCTGGTCGTGGCTGCTTCTGGGTCACGACGGGGAAACAGAGCGGCGCGAAACAATAAATGAAAGACTACTTTTCATCGAAAGGTGTAGTGTTATTGTGCATTCAGAATGGAATGTAGAAAGTGAGGTCATCATTTTCAATACTTGTAAAGTAGACGTATATACAAACTACGTCACTCCTCCCGGGAAAGTTCTAGGTATTATTGGCTCTACACCGACCCTGGGATGCTGGGAGCCTGGAAGCTGTGTACTGATGGACAGTTGCTACCCTAGAGGTTCAGGGAAATGGAAAGGGTCTTTCGTCGCCGATAATGAAACTGAAATAGAGTGGAAGCTTGTGGTTATAGACAAAGAAAGAAAGGAGGTATTGTATAGGGATGTTGCTGCAATATAAATAAAAACCTTTGAAACAAGAAGGATAAGGCACTTTCTAGGGAGACACGCCCGTGGATGATTCTTCGGTAATATGATTTTCGAATAGAAGGGTTATCCATTTCAACAAAATCCAGTCTAGATTCCAGTTCATCAAGGCAGTTGTACCCATATTCAGACAATATAGTAAAATAATGACGTTTCTACTGACAGTCCGGTTGATATGAAAGGTGCGGATATAGCGAAAACTAAAATATCGATTATGATTATGTTATCTTGTTGAAGGTAATCCGCTGGGAAGAGAGAACGAACAGGTCTTTGAACGTGTCTGGTCAGTGGGTCAAGCTTGAAGTCGCATGGTCAGGCGGGGAAAGCATCCGCGATATCATCTCACGAGACTTTGATCGAAACTACAACACCATCAAGATACTGGATGATCTGATGAAAAAAACACCAGAAGAACAGGTTAAACAAGGAAGTGAGTAAACATGTAAAGACAGCGGTTTTGTTTACCAATCCTTTGTTCTAGTATGGTTGCACAAATGCATTTTTGTATGAAATATCTTACTGTGGATTCTTGTTATGAGTTTTATTATGGAAACTAGGAACTAGATGGAACTTGTCCATAGCTGATGGTTTATATAACTTTTCCAATGTAGGAAAAACAGGAACCCCTTATGGCAAGCCGTTTTCACTTTTATAAAGATATAAAAAATATCCTGAATTGAATTGAAGTTATCTTGAATTGAATTGGAGATATCTCGAATTGAGATAATTATAGATATCTCCAATAAAATTCATGATATCGCAAATTGAATTAAGGATATGTTGAATCATATTAATATCTTAAAAAGAATTATGATATCTTGCATTGAATAAGAGATATCTGAAATGAATTAATGATATCTCAAATAGAGAAAATGTATTAAGGGATTACTAATATCTCAAATGTTTTCAAGATATCTTGAATCGAATTGAAGATATCTTGAATTGAATTAGAGATATCATGAACTGAATTATAGACATCTTGAAATGAATTAAAGGCATGTTTTAAAGATATCTGCAAAACAATTACGATCATAGTGTACATAATTGTATTAGAAATTAATTCAAGATATCTGGAATTCAATTCAACATATCTGGAATTCTAGATATCTTGAAATAATTGGTACATATCCACAAATGTATTACAGATATCTTCAATTCAATTAGAGATATCTTCAATTCAATTATAGATATCTTCAGTAGTTGCTATTAGTGATATCTAACATTGTTTTACAGATATTTTGAATTGATTTGAAGATATCTTGAAATGAATTAGAGATATCTTGAATTGTAACGATTTCAAGATATCTTCAAGTACTTCCGGCTACATATCCGTAAATACTTCCGGTTCGGAATATGACGCGTGACCATGCATGTACAGTTCGTACATGCCGAGAAGCGGTCCTGTACTGTCAAGACATGATCCTGCATCGGGCCGATTACCCCTCGTATTTTCTCGAGACGTTCTAGAAATATTTCCCGTGGGGTTTTGACTACAAACTTGATGTCGATGTACTCCCAATAATTTCCCTGTATATACATTTAATGGTCATATTTTATAACCATGAATTTAGATAACAATAGGCGGGTAAATCGTTCAATTCTTGTATCAGCGGTAACGAGCTGGCTTGTTGACATGTTGTGAGACTGCACCAAGTTTCTATAGTTCGTTTCTGTTGGCGTTTGCATTTGCGGCACGAGCTGGCTTGTTGACATGTTGTGAGACTGCACCAAGTTTCTATAGTTCGTTTCTGTTGGCGTTTGCATTTGCGGCACCTAGTGCCAACAAAACCATTTCCCATGTATTCGCCAAAGTTAGATTTCAAAATCCAAGCAAACTTAAATTCATGATAAGCACTTCATTAGTATCTGTTATTACAGTCATAAAGTACATTTCTCTGGACAAAATTGTTTATATTATTATGGACTATCATATTTGAACACGTTTATATGAATATGCATTATTGGATCATGTACATCACAAGTACAAGTATGACCAACCAAACACTCTCTAACAGACTACAATTGCATAAATCATTTATTGGCATCGTTACTAATGAAACACGTCATTAAAACTACTCATTTCGACATTTAAATGCCCTAAATCGATCTTTTTCACAATTCTCTCTCGCGATTCCACCAATCAGGTGGGCGACCTCCGTGACTTAATGTGATTTAAGTTGGGCACTGTACACAGAATCCATGTACATTACCGAGGGTAGTTTATCTTGTTTACTGGTTTGTGTAAACCCGGCCTCCCATCCCCACCATCCACCAGTTTGCCCAGATACTGTCGTCTAAACCTGCTTTGTATAGCTTCCGAGTTCCAACTTGTTTTCATAGACGATTCTTTCAAAATCGCTTGTCAGAATAGCTTTTTATAAAGCGTTATGTTACAAGCCATGTCCTGCAAAATCCTTTGGTCATGATTCAGAACACATCTAACTACAAGTAGCAAGTAGTTTTGATTTTCTAACTTGATGAAAATAAACCATAACAAATTAACTCTCAGACTCAATTTAACCCATGACGCCTCGAATTTTTTTAAAACATCCGCAAGTCTGATAATAAATGCCATTAAGGTGTATTTCCACCTAGTTACAAAGTCTGAGGTACATTAATTTCTACTGGTAGTAAAATATGTACTTGATTAATGTACTATAAGATTCTGTATGACATTGATTATACGATAACAATCTCACTCTTGGAAGCGAGGTGAATGTCAATACAATTCTACATACAATATTATTGTCACTGGGACCACAACCTCGCGCCCGAGGAAGTACTTTGTGTCAAAGTCCTTTTGATCATTAATCATTTACTACAGCTAGTAAGGACGTTTATTTTGTTATCGTGATCAAAACAAATCTTAAATACCTTTTTGTATCTTGGAAGCAAGGGAGGGTCCAGCTATCGGATTTTATACCAAAGACTTCTGCAACGCTCGCTTCACAAACAACCCATTAAGCAGGAAGTGTGGTTCCAATTGAAATGAATGCATGGTGACACCGACCCCTGAGTTGAGGGCAAAGCAATGATTGCACGTTTTTTGTTGACGTCCAGAAATCAGCAAAATTACGGACTTTTTACACACTTTATATACACGTGTACAGTACAATTAACCGAAAACCCTTCCTTACATGACGTCACAGCGGTTCACTGCAAGCTCAGGCGACAGATGTACGTAACCTGTTTGTGGTTTCGTTAGCGGACTGGAGGGAAGCAGACTACTGAAGATAACTATAATTGAATTAAAGATATCTCTAATTCACTTGAAGATATCTGTAATATATTTGTGGATATTACCTGAAATTTCAAGATATGTAGAATAGAATTCCAGATATGTTGAACTAAATTCCAGATATCTTGAATTAATGTCTAATACGATTATGTGTACTGTGATCGTAATTGTTTTGCAGATATCTTTAAAACATTTAGAGATATCACGAAGTATGCTCTTGATATCTCTACAACATAATGAGATATCAGTAATTCTATTTTGGATATGTAAAATTAATTAAAAATATCTTCAATTATTTACAGATATCTTTAAATAATTAGTGATATCTTTAAATACAATGCAGATATCTTTAAAACAATTGAAGATAACTGTAATTCCTTAATAAGTGTGAAAACGGCCTGCCATAACCACTCACAGATTGTCAGTGTAAATGAGGACCTGTAACTTCATGAACAACAATTGACTACTGCATTTAAAGATTCAGGGTTTGGACTTCCCAGGTTGATTGTTGCCTAATACATGACTGTTCCAGATATACGACTGGTGAGATAGTTCTAAGTCTGTACAAGGCCAGAATTACATTTTGACAACATAGTGTTGCATCACTGAAAACACAAAATGCCTTGTAATGAAGACTTTGTATATCCATAGAACATTCTCCCTCCTTTATCATATCAGCTTCTAAATGCTCATCAACGAAGGGGTATCAGGGTGATCTACATAATCGGTCTAATCTAGACGGGACTGACATAAGCACTGAAGTTTGCAATCAGAGATGATGCCATGTATCACGTGTGTCACCAGAAATGGTCTTTGTACCTTGTACCCATGTAAAAAAGTGAACCTGGGTCCTCCCTGGGTGAGGAGTGAACCCTTTACCAAATAGGCTACCTCAACATCTATGATAATAAGGTATAATATATTCTCATAAGCAGTCAATTGTCTCCAGTTACCTAGTTTACTGACTAACCATGAAATGTACTTATCCCAACAGATTTCCCGGAGAAACCATCTTCCTCCAGGGATCCCTCACCACACTCAAGTTCTGGCCAAATGAACCACATCGTCATGGAGAAAGGGGAAACCAAGAATGGCAAGACAACGAAATTCCATACCAGGAAACCCACATCCTCTAAAAAGAGTGCAGGTGGTGATTCTAGCCAAAGGGAAGGAATCTTGAAACAGGAGCGGCATTCTCCCTCAGTATCAGCCCAAGCGCCCTGCACCCTAAGGGATGTGTTAGCATCGACTCGAGGCATGCCTGTGAAAGGGGAATATGGGAAGCAATGTCTCGGGTGTAATGGATGTAGAGAAAGTAGTTCTGGCACATGTAATGGAGTGTTAAAGTCCCATAGGAATGAATACTGTCTTCACAGAAGAGGATCGGACGGGTGCCAGGTGTCAAGGTTTTTCCGCTTTCGCCAAAGAGCCCAGGCATTGAGACTGATAGGTTATCACCAAAGGTTCACCCTTTTATCTGCATTCTTAATCCTCATCAAGATCTTGTATGACTTTTATGTTCGTCCGCGTTAGATTTCCACCTGTGGCTATTCAGGAAATATGAAACAGGTTAATCGTTGTCAAAGAATGCGTGTGTTAGAATGTAAATAATAAATTTATTGAAACGTCATATTTTGTTTTCTCAGTGTGACATTTGCTTTCGAACAGTTGCTTGGTTAATGATACTGCTACCTTGATGATTCTACCTTATTGATGTTTTGGCACTTTAGCTTACCATTACACCTGTACCTCTCCTCAAAATGGTAAAGCTATTGTTCACTAAATCGTCAGGTAAACATGTCACTTGAACGTTGGATTTTACCCAAAGTTTGAAAATTTACTTGACTGAAAACTGTCAAACTGAATGTTGGGAGATAATCACCGATATGATACGTGTAACATCGCCTGTAATTTACCTTTTCTTTGGCACAGGCGGTTTAATACACAATATTACACGTTAGATTGGTTGAAAGCTTTTTAGCACTGGTTCTGCAAAGATCGGAAAACATATATATTGGTTATGTATCTCATATCCAGTGACCTGGAACAGGAGATATTTTCACGAATCATTATATTATGTATACTCAATTGTAAAATTGTTTTTCACAATTAAGCCCAAATTATAACGACAATATGCTATAGACGTTTCACATGTGGCTTTTGAACGCAAACATGAAATGGCGATAATAGTTAACTACATTTGAGTTGATTTATTTAATGTAACACCTGTCGACGTATTATTTCACGCTTTTTAAATCAATGAACACTCAATCAGCTGAAAAAGCGCATTAAATTATCAAATTTACAAAACATGCATGGCACCAAACGTGGGTCTGGACGATACATTCCCGTGATAATCAGCGTCAGCATGGAGCTGGGGATGCAATGACATGCGTCTGATCACCCGATTCCGTTAGTCTTGTATTAAGGCTAACATGTATATGATCGCATATGGATCAGGCAGACAGGTGTAAATATGTTACCCCCGTACTTTCTGGCCTACCATCCCAAGCTATTCACCTCTCGCTGCCAGAGTCTGCATGTTGATTCCCTTGCCATCCTCATCGGACGTGGCATACGCGCACCACCTCGCACATTCTCAACGTAAAATCTCGTTCACGTTGTAAGAATGAGTTTGAGTTAAATCGTCGATTCCAAGTACGTTCCTATAGCAACACGCATCAATACATAATTAAATACCAATGTCAAGTTTTGACTCAAGGGTCAATAACAATACCAACCAGCCATATAAAATGACATTCGGAGTTAATGGAAGGGAAATCGAATCTGTCGAAACGTGATGTGATAAAAGCGTAAATGTTACCAAGAGGCCAAGGCACACAACAGGTTGTGAAGTCAGCTGTAACCAACACCTTTTCTAACACATTGTGAACTTCTTATGATGGATCGAAGGGTGTGAATCAAATTAATACATAATCACGTGTATGTGTCTCTCATTAGTGCGGTTTGGGAGCAATGCATTCATCCCCGTTAATTAACCTACACGAAATTTGGGACAACTGTACTTCATAATATATTTCTTTCGCCAGTATTGATTTTTTAATCATGTTTGCTGTTAGTAATGAGATAAATCACATAACACGACGACAAGTTCCAGATCGGTATACGGTCCATAAGTCCGACACATGGTCACAGAAAGATGTCTGTGTAAAACACATCTCGTATATCTTTACAAAAAGCATGCATTAACAGGTAATGTGTTTATAGGGAAATACGACGAGTGCAGTACCCCAAGGCATATAAAGTACCTTAATGGTGTTTGTCTCCAGATACAGAATATATTATTCATACATTATGATGATGGAAACACCCGAAGGTCATGTCATGCTGTTGGTCTGACAACTATTCAGAAGGATACAGAGCATTCTAAGCCGTCGACGCACAGGTAAGAAGGTGTGTTTGTGTACTCTGACAGTTTGATTTTGTTGAACAATGTAGCGTTCCTCGCAATTGTAAGTATTAATATGAATGTTTGGTATACAAAAGTGTTGTATTTGGCTAAAATTGATACACTTATTTTAAGTTGTCCAAAGATAGGAAACTAGACATGGGAGTCTGTCCTATAATTGTATTTGGTGCAATTAATAAAGTAATTACAAACAGGTAGAACAATCGTTTTGGTGTAAGAAGTATGAGAAAGTATTTGAATATGAAACAACTTTTCGAGAAGAAAATTATATTGAAGTGACAGCGGAAGGGGAAAAGAAACTATGCCTGTCAGTTGATTTTATCATGTTTCATTTTCACTTGATATGTGGTAATTTGTAGATTTAACATAAAACTTTTGAAAATGAAAAGGTTCGAAAAGATTTACACGTGTACAAATTACTTATTACAAACTGTTGCAAGAATGAGTTAAACAGACATTATTAGATATCAAACTTTAGTTAATCTCTGATTACATTAAACTATATTTTCATTTGCCTCTCAGTTGACATCATACTACACATTGTTGTAATATCTCTTTTCTCTTATAATATATAGCCTTGCCCAATTCGCAAAGAAGTTCTTTCGTTCATGAATGTTATTTGAGTGTCGTTTTCAGCCAATCTCTTACAGCGAGATGTTTATATTGAAGAATTGTCGTATAGTATCTTGGCTAATCGAAACTATTGGTAAGGGATTCTAGGGAAAATATGGAGAGATAGGTAAAAAGGGCCCAGTTAGATAGATGGTTAGATTGGTCGCAATGGGCTTGTGAGTACACCCTATTGGCATAATTCCTCTTGCCCCCAATCTCTTACGCGCCGTTGTTTCAAGTCACTAGTTAGTACCCCTAGCCATGTTGTGTTAGTTGTACTCACTCTCCAGTAACTAGAATTTAGGTTTTGGTTGTGAATAAGTGAGTGGTGGAGTCACCATATTAGCATAAGATGGCACTCACTGTCCAGATCACTTTGCCAAAAGTCATTATCTACATGCAGAAGTACTGATGAAGTACTAGAGACATTTGTCGTAGACATTGCAGGGAACAATTGGCTACATGGATATGATGTTTTCTACTGTCCAGCAGTTAAGTTATCGAACTACGGACGTTTATCAGGTGGCATTTGTCGTGTGTACGTCAAACACTGGGTAGTTTCTGCGATGGTATACGATCAGATAGAGACAATATAATTGGTCTCTCCATATGTAAAGACTTATGTAAAATTGACAAAAATGTAAATTTGTTATGTACCTATATCCCTCCACCGGGTTCACCATACTATAACCATGCAGCCACCAAGTGTAATATTGTGAAAATAGAACAATGTTTGGTAGATAATAATGATATGTTTTCAAACTCATATAATTTAATTTGTGGTGATATGAACGCGAGAACAGGTGAGAGAAATAACCCTGAAAAACTTTACATCGTAAATGGACGTGTCTATGGTGACACAAATGGGGAATTTACTTATTGCAGCCACCATGGCTGCAGTGTAAATGGTTATTTTTTAAGCTCACCTGATTTCTTTCAGTTCATCGATATGTTCAGTATCGGCGATCGATCTGATTCTGATCACTTCCCACTAGAATTGATGTGTAAATTTCCAAATATGGGTAATAGGTGTAACAATGAGTCAATCGAGGATCCAACAGCATCAGAGAAATTAATATGGAACCATTCTTACTCTAATATGTTTCTTGATAATCTGAGATATAGGATTGCGGAAAACAAAGAAATACTCCTAAACGAAATTGATAATGATATTGAAAATGCAATCAGTCACTTTGTGGTCATCGTGTTAGACTCTGCTGGCTGCATGAAAAAGCCAAGCCGACATAGTTTACAAACCGTTAGTCAAGAACCAGTAAATCTAGAATGTAGACAAGCGAAACGGGAAACACGTGGGACACTTAGGAGACTTCGATCACAAAACACTGTGGCAAACAGAAAAACATATTGTAAACAAAGAAATCATTATAAACTTTGTTGTAGAAAATATAAATCTATCTCATGTAGGAAATTAGTAGACAGGTTACATAGAAGCATTAATAGTCAATCTAGTTTTTGGAAACAAATAAGATTTTTACAGAACAAACCAAAACAGAAGAATTATATAACGACAACAGAATGGCTTTACCACTTTAAAAATGTTTTTTTGCAAATAACAATGACAATCGTTTCAGATCAGTTCACAGATATTGACACAATTTATTCTAAATTCTAAAATAACTGAACATGAAATTACATCATCTATAAACAAGTTAAAAAGCGGAAAATCTGCCGGCCCCGATCAAGTGCTGATAGAGATGTTTAAATGTTCCAATTTGATATAATGCCATTTCTCTATAAATGTTTCAACAAACTCTTTGTTAATCAAATATTTCCAAGGAGTTGGTCATGTTCAGAAACAGTCCCTTTACATAAAAAAGGCGATCAGAGAGACCCTGACAACTATAGGGGGATCTCATTAATCAGTGCCCTTGGGAAAGTTTTTACTGCTGTTCTAAATAATAGACTTACTAACTGGGCCAATATGAGAGATAAGATACCGGAAGTTCAAGCTGGTTTTTGAAAAAAATATTCAACCATAGATCACATTTTTACGTTATATGCAGTAGTCCAAAAATGTTTATCACGTCGTAAACACAAATTATATGCTGCTTTTATTGATTTTAAAAAAGCCTTTGATACAGTCGATCGTCATAAATTATGTTGTTGTTTGAAAAGGGCTGGGCTACAAGGGAAAATGTTTAATGTATTAAAGTCAATGTATTCAAATATTAAATCATGTGTACGTTGTGACTTTGACATTACTGACCTTTTCGATTGCCCGTCCGGCTTACGTCGGGGGTGCATATTGAGTCCTCTTCTATTTTCGTTTTTTACTAGCGAATTATATCATGAAATTTCAAGCAACGGTAAACATGGTGTACAGATGTATCCGGACATCCTAGAAATCCTTATGCTCCTTTTTGCTGATGATGTTATTTAACTTTCTGATACAGTTATTGGCCTACAAAATCAGTTGAATGTATTAGATAAATACACTAAAGAATGGAATTTATCTGTAAATTTAGATAAGACGGAAATTATTATTTTCAGAAAGGGAGGCCCTTAGACTTTTAAAGAGAGATGGTACTTAAATGGACAACGAATTAATGTAATTAATGGTTATAGATATCTTGGTATAATGTTTAATTCAACACTAAGTATGGACAAATGCGTTTCTGACTTGGCACTGCGAGGGAAACGAGCTTTACTTAATATGATGTCGATTTCGCATAAACTTGGAGTTATTACACCTGATATATTTTTCAAATTATTTGACACCCAAAATACAGCCAATTTTATTGTAAGGATCCGAAGTGTGGGGTTACCAAAGATTTGAATGCATAGAAAGAATCCACCTACTGGCATGTAAAAGTTTCTTTGTGTTGGATTAGAAACTCCAAATAACATTATATATGGAGAATGTGGAAGATACCCACTTTATATAAATTCGCAAATAAAATGTCTAAGATACTGGTTTAATATCATTCACATGCCAGAACATCGGCTTCCGAAAATAGCCTATAACATGCTTATTCATCTAGATAGCATCGGTAAGGTTACATGGGTTTCGCATATAAGGACACTACTATTTTCGCATGGTTATGGGTTTGTTTGGCTTAATCAATCTGTTGGTCATTATCTACATGCAGAAGTACGAGGGTTGGCTGAAACGTTCTCAGCCTGAGTGGTTTTTCCCCACCAGGTAGAGACAGGTGTTGCCACCAATGAGGACAATCATTTAGTGAATCATAGACACAAGAACTACAAACGTACTAATAGTTTTATCTCAACTACAGCTCTTTTGGTAAACCTACCCTCTGAAATCATCAGAAATGGACAAAACTGAATACAGGGCAGTCATCAAGTACTTGCAAAAGAAAGGGATGTCCCCAACACAGATACATGCTGACATGGTCTCCACTCTAAGGGATGATGCTCCTTCATTTTCCACAGTAAAGAAGTGGGCTGCAGAATTTAAGCGTGGCAGACAAAGCCTTGATGATGACCCACGCTCAGGAAGGCCTTCAACAGCAACCACTCCAGAAAACATCACGCGAGTGCTCGATATGTTGATGGATGATCGACGATTGACTACTCGACATATTGCTAGTGTAGTGGGCATCTCTCATGAGAGGGTTGAGCATATTACCACCAACGAATGGAATGGAATGGAACCAACCAAGGAATGACTAAAGTTTCTGCAAGATGGGTGCCAAAGCTCTTGACAGCAGAACAGAAACGTGTCAGGTTCCAGACGTCCCTTGACAATTTGCGTCGTTTTGAAGCAGATCCCGATGATTTTGTGGCACGATTTGTAACCATAGATGAGACCTGGATACATCACTTTCAACCAGAAACAAAACTACAGTCAAAACAGTGGAAGCATCCTGATTCACCAGCTCCGAAGAAAGCCAAGTCTGTTCCTTCAGCTGGAAAGGTGATGGCATCAGTCTTTTGGGATTCCAGGGGTATTCTGCTCATTGATTATCTTGAAAAAGGTCAAACTATCAACGGCAGATACTATGCTGATCTACTGAACCAGTTGCGAGAAGCAATCAAAGCCAAACGACGAGGGATGATCGCTAAAGGTGTCCTCTTCCACCAAGACAATGCGCCTCGGTGGTGGCCATGTCAACAATCCGCGATTGTGGCTTTGAACTCATTGACCATCCTCCTTATTCACCTGATTTGGCTCCTTCTGACTTCCACCTGTTCCCCAAAATGAAAAAGGAACTCGCCGGTCGCCATTTTGCAAGTAATGCTGACGTCATTTCCGCTGTGACTGATTTTTTGAGTGTAGCTGAAGAAGATTTCTCCTTGCAGGGATTGGGGCCTTGCAGCATCGCTGGCAAAAGTGTGTGAACTTGGAAGGGGACTATGTAGAAAAATAAATTACATACGTGGACTTTGTAACTTTTTTTCACAGTGAGGCTTAGAACTTTTCAGCCAACCCTCGTACTGATGAAGTACTAGAAATCCGTATTGGTTTGATAATCTTATAAAACCATCCGACTCAGTGGACACCCTACTTTATTTCAGTTTTCACAAAGGGAATTCTGCTCATATTCATATTTTCTAAATAAACACACATTCTACAGGTTGCAATGTACCCGCAAGGTGCACTACATTAAAGAGATACTATCAGTATTCGAGGCGGTAATACTGGTTGAGACACGTATGATCATGTTCGAGGCTCGGCGACCAGAAGTGTCACACGTGTCCTTAAGCTGGGAAGAAGACATCACTGTTGTATGTGTGGTTGGTTTATAAAATGTAAATAAAATGAAATTTTTAAGAAACCTTAAATTTATACGATTCCTAAGTTATTATTAATTACAGATTGAGATAGAAATGCAGCAGAGAGGGTTCGGGTGATCCTGGCACAGTCAGGCTGGTAAAGCTCATCATCAGCTCATGGCCTTCGCCCCACTCTACACGCAGCCGAGAGACCGAATGGGACTTCTCCCAGGAAACACTGCCTAGTCGAACCCACCAAGAACTTTTCGGAGAATATGAAGGCTACCCAATACTGCAGCCTTCTGCATTGCCCAGATTGTCAGAAGGGCTGTGATCCAGGTGGAGAACCCGGGCACTCTCCTGATCTGCGCCAAGAGATCAGGAGGTACCAAACCAAGGGCAAGTGAGACATTTCAAAGGCGAGCTCCGCATATTTATCATGCTTTTCCTGAATCTTGCCAATCACATTGCTGTCAAAGGGACAGAAAATTCAATGATATAAATAACTTCATTGGTTTTATCAAAAAGAACAAGGTCAGGTAAGTTTGAAAGCATCATTCTCCAGGACGCCCTTGACATGTTCAGGGTCGTACCATGGATGGACCTCGGGGCCAAAGCCATAGGCATGGCGGAGACGATAATAAAAGGAGCGAGCCATGGCATCATGTCTTTTAAGATATGCTGTTTGTTCCAAGGAAGGACATCCATTGACAAGGTGTTAGAGAATCTCTGTAAATTCATTGTAAAGACAACATTTCATACTGATATTTTCTTTAAGAGTCACATTCTGGCGATTGCGAGTGGGAAGCGACTGGTCCTGAGCAGCGAAAAGGAAGCCCTCAGTTTCACATTTGAGACCAGCCGACTTCATCCAGACTTGGTGAAAGACTTCACCTGGTTTACTCCCATCGCTGTACCGTCCAACAGTACAGAATAAAATCCTATCATGAAGAGCCTCCACATTAATCAAATCCCGACTTCCTGAATTGATTGGTATGTGTAAACGATTAAGAGAGGAACGAGGGTGGTGTGCTCTGTTATCAGACACGATCCTTCTGGTCAGGCAATCAAGACTCTGGATGTCATGTTTGGTCCAAAGGAATAGGAAAGGACTGGCACTGCAAAAGTATTGGTGGCTTTGACCTTGTTTCGAGCATATAGCTCTGAGCTCCAGATTTTCTTAAACGAGATTTATACTCGGCCCGAAGTTTATCTTGAATCTCGGCATTCTATTATTATAGGATGTTTATATAGCGCACATCTAGGCAGCTAGTACTCGCTCAAGGCGTTGACATATATTTCCCTCGATCACTGGATGCCAATATCAACGGCCCATGGTATTTTCAGTCTCAACTCCCTGGGGAGTATAAACTCTTGTTGCCTCTGGGCGCACCGATGTATTTGTAGCTGTCTCATACTACATGAATCTGTATGATATTAACATGCACTGATTATTTTATATATCTTTTTCATCACTGTCTATCTATACGATTCCCAGGAGGTGACCACGTGATCCCCGACACAATGACAGTAATTGAAGGAGACCTTAACGGTAATGATGAGGTGAGGGTCATTATCTTACTGTTATGTTTCTGTGTCCAAAGGAGAATCTCTTAATGCATTCCAAGAGAAGTGATTTATGTAACATGAATGTCAATATCGTCTTTAACCTTGAACAGAAGCAGGGCAGGAAGGGAGAGGATGACAAGGGGAAGACTGCAACTAGACAAAGAGAGACAGAGACAAATTCTAACCCAGGCCTTCATCGGATCGAAATCCAAATAAGACCGTCGATCAGTTGTTTGCGCATATTTTCCTTTTGATATGAGTGCTTAATATAATCTGCAAGGCAACCGAAATGATGAGTTTGCATGTCCTTTCTGAGCGGTATTTTGAACTGTTATGACAGTTTACTTAAAACGCCAGTTAATGATAATCTCTTAATGCATTCCAAGAGAAGTGATATATGTTATATGAATGTCAGTATCGTCTTTAACCTTGAACAGAAGCAGGACAGGAAGGGAGAGGATGACAAGGAGAAGACTGCAGCTAGCCCAGTAGAGACAAATTCTAACCCAGGCCTTCATCGGGTCGAAATCCATGTAAGCATGTCACTTGTTTACGCATATTTTACTGATGACACGCGTGTTTAATATAATCTGCAAAGCAACCGAAATGATGATTTTGCATGTCCGTTCTGAGCGGTATTTTGAACTTTTATGGCAGTTTACTTCAAAACGCCAGTTAATATGTAATAACTGTGCGTTTTAGTAATGTAAGTCGTATATTTGTCGAGTTTTGCTTCCTATTCATTTGGTATTCGTCAGAGTCGTCTTTAAACTTGGGACCCGTGAAGGTCCGGGGTAGAAGAGATCTTCAGCAACCCATGCTTCCCATGAAAGGCGACTATGCTTGTCGTAAGAGGCGACTAACGGGATCAGGTGGTTAGGCTCGCTGACTTGGTTGACACATGTCATCGGTTCCCAATCTCACAGATCGATGGTCATGTTGTTGATCACTGGATTGTCTGGTCCAGATTCAATTATTTACAGAAAGCCGCCATATACCTGGAATATTGCTGAGTGCGGTGTAAAAATAAACTCAGTCAGTCAGTCACTTTAACCTTGGACAGGAGCAGGACCGGAAGGAGGAGCAAGACATGGAGAAGTGTGAAGATTGCGCGCCGACTGAAATCAAGAAGACTAAAGGTAGGTCGTTCTAATCACATAGTGCAATATGACATGGTTTGTTTTAACGAGCCACGGTCACATAAATCATATTCCTTATTCCAGGTTAGAACTGGTCTTCAGGTACGGTTTTTGTCGTGAGAGGCGACTAACTTGATGGGATAGTCGAGCTCGCCGACTTGACTGACACATATAATTGTATCCCAGTTGCGCAGATCGCTCGATTTAATCACTGGATTGTTTCGTCCAGGCGCCGGTATTTGCAATATTCTAGCAATAACACGGGGACACCAGAAATGGGCTTCATACACTGTACCTATGTGGGGAATCAAACCCGGTTTTGTGGCGTGCATTACGTGGAAATGCTTTAACCACCAGGCTACCCCACCACATAGAAAGGAAAGAGATCTTTGACAAAACGAATGTACACAACTCTACGACGCCGAAACACTGCAAATTATAAAGTGAAAGAATCACATCATGTTGTTAGAGTCTGAATGATTCGTGGTTAATGCTGACCTCGAGAACAAAAAGGGGAAGGGGAGAAGCTGCTTGGTGAAAACGTACGCTTGTCGTGCCGAAGAACCGAGTTCGATTTTCCACATGGATACAATTAGTAACATCCAATATTATGATGCCTCCTGTCCATATTGCTAAAAACGAATCAAGGTGATTTATGAAACACACCACTCCTTCTCTCCAGAGAGGATCTCGACTCGCAGGATGTGGAGAAAGGCACTGAACGACGCTGAGAAATCGGAGGAGGGCAGCTCTGGCATCACCTGTAACCGCCGCGACTACTTGTACATTGCAAGCACCTTGGCCCTAGGTCTAGCTCTCACCTTCGTTCTGGTGTATTTTACAGGTGAGTGGTCGTCCCCGAGGAGTCTACAGTGGTCAAGGAATTGATTTTGTTGGATGTCTGTTTTTTTTCGGCGCACCCCTCTATTTCAACTCTATGGCGGTGGGCTGTAAATAATTATACCTGCGCGAACGTATTTCAGGGTGTTCACATTTGGTGTTAAACAGGGTAGGTGTTCATAATATTGGCTGATCGTGACAAGGGAAAGGTTTAAAATATATATAAGTTGACGCAAATTAATAACTTTCAGCACTAGCACAGTAAGTAACAGTTGGAATCACCCGTGAAGATACAGGTAAGAACTGACGTTCAACACCCCATGCTTGTCGTAAGAGTAATTCTTACATCGATGCTCATGCTGTTGATCACTGGGTTGTTCGTCCAGACTGGATTATTTACAAACCGGCGCTATATACCTGGACTGTTGCTTAGTGCGACGTCATATACCGACCAGGCCAAACCAAGCTGTGACAATCAGCTGAAGGAGTAAGGTTTTAAGCCTCTTTTATCAATGTTCAAGCACTATCAGGATTGAAACTAATAGGAGCAGTTTCATATCTTTCTGGGATCTATAGGTTGATGTCAATCCCTCTATTCGTGGATAGCTGGGCACAATTGTAAGCCGGACCACCCCAGGTCCCCGGCGTGACTAGTCAACTCTGTAACCACGATGCTACGAACCACGAAGTCCACCCACGCACGCGCGCACGCTCAGAGAAAGAGCATGTATGATAATATAAAATCCTGTGTTATGGTTGACAACCAAATTTCCAACTTCTTCTTTAGTTATTCTGGTGTCGGACAGGGGGAAAGTCTCTCACCATTATTATATTCGATTTTTCTCTATAACTTTGATGTTTTTCTCGAGAGCAAAGGTTGTAAGGGCGTCGAAGTCAATAGTGTGTATGAAGATTTTGTGTACATGTGTATCAAATTTATTATTTTGTTGTATGCGGATGATGCGAGACTTCTTGGTGAAACATCTTCAGAATTCCCTTGATATATTCCAAACATATTGTGATACATGGAAACTCAGTGTAAACATACCAAAAAATTTAAAATTCAGCTTTCACCGAAATAAGAGATTTAATTTCGCAATCAATGATTTATTGCGTAGCTCACGTTTGCATTACTGAAGAAATCAAGAAACTTCATTCTGGCACTTGATATTATGATTAATCTGTTCGACATTTTAGTACTATCGGTTGTCATATATGGGAGTGAAATATGGAGGTATGAAAATACTGTACTCATTGAAAACTTTCATCTTAAATTTCTTATGTTTGCTACTGGCCTACGATTAGCCCCCTAACTTTATGTTTTATGACGAGCTGAGTCGTTTCCAATGAACAATCGCTAAAAGGATGATCACATTTTGGCATAATGTAGAAACTGCATCTCACTCATATAGGTTGTCATCGCGTGTATTTCAACTCTTCAAATTAGACAACTAATTTAATCTCGGTAATAATAACGTGGTGATACTACAACAAAATATTTTATTCAGTTGTGGCTTATCTTTGACATTGTATTTGTTAACCCTAGCTGTGTTTGTAAACGGTGGCTGGCCTCAGTGGTCGAAACAACTAACTCTTAAAGATCATTCCATACAGAAATGGCGGGAAGATATCCATGTAAGTTAAAAGGGTAATTATTATAAACTGTTCAAAGATCTGCCGTCATTTGAAAAATCCCTTGTCTTACCTGTATACGTCAGTCGGACGTCGAACTATCACTTAGCAGAGACTGGTCGCTGGAAATATACACCAAGAATAAACAGAAATTGTGATCTTTGTAACTCTCCGGCGATAGCGGACGAATTTCACTGCTTATTGGATGGTCGGTTTTTTTTACAACATAAGATCCTTATTACAGTAAATGGCCGAATCTCGCAAAAATGAAACTATTGTTCACCTTAGATGATTATTCACTTGTTAAGAGTATTTCAACATTTATACGAATTATCAAGAACTCCATAAAAGGACAAACACAATAATATATTCATTGTTAGGAAGTCATCGCAACAATTTATCATTTATATTATGACTTTATTTCTACTGTATCACCCGTACCAATAGTGGTTTGTCGGAATAAATATTGAATTGAATTGAATTGATAATTTCAGACAACATTTTAATTCGTGTTCTCTACGACGAACACTGGTTAACTCAGGCTAAATCTGGTCAACTGTAGTTACAATCAGTCCGATAATTTAAGTCACCTCGGGCCAGTCAAGCTTAATAATAGGATGCACGCACTATTTTCCTTTGAGAAAGGTTCATTCTGATGTATGAAGAAACCCACGTAAAATCGTCATACGCAGTCAGCGTTGGACGTGTTTCACTGAATTTGGATTCGGATTCAGCATCATCTACTACTACTACTACTACTACTACTACTACTACTATTACTACTACTACTACTACTACTACTACTACTACTACTACTACTACTACTACTACTACTACTACTACTACTACTACCACTACCACTACCACTACTACAAGGCATAACGGAGGCAAGTAGTGCAATCCACAGTTTTGATAATGCCGGTGTAAAATGAAGTTAATTATTGCTTCTGGAAAACCTGTAAATAAACTGTATCGTCAAGAAAAAACACACAATTACACTATACTCCGTCTGACTCAAAAGCAGCTCAATCTAACTATAAAAGTAATAAACATAAAATTATCAACGAATGGCTGATCATAATCAAAACATCAGATCACCTGTGTGAGGTTTTTCATGTCTTTCAAATAAAAACGTTGTTTAACAAACTATAATTAAAATCTTGAAACAGTTCATGATTTGTCACGAAGGAGGAGCTTCTAAGAAAGGGACAGCCATGTATGCTTGACAAGATGGCGACGGCACAGCACATGTCAATGATATGAACGAGTGAGTGAACGCATGAGCAGCGCTGTCCCATGCTTTGTGGATACGGTGACTTGCAATCGTCTAGTCGAGGCCTTCTGAGCGATAACATCAGCAAACACGCAAAATGTTTGCTGATGTCAGAATAATCAACATGGCAATATTAAATTTGATGTAAATGACATACTGTGTACATGTGTTTCTTAGCCACTTGTTGATATTCCGAATCAGTGCCATTCACCACACGCACGCACGCGCACGCACGCGCACACGCACATGGACACATCATCAGCACCAGGCATCAACCTGTTTAATGCAAGTTGACATCCTATACAAGATGAAAAGCCATATCTCAGTGTATGAAATAGCGTCTGCCCGGCTGCCAGCTGCTTGCTAGTTACTTGGCGGGCTTACGACTTTATTTTATAGACGGTCCTGTGCGCCAATACATTTTCCAAGGGTACATATTTGACCCTGACATTGACTACGGGAAACATTTCGAAAATAATTTACATTTGTGGTAACTAGATGATGTCTGTATAGTTCATGATCAAACTGTAACTTCCTCAGATCACGTTTAACCTACCCATTTATCTAACACTAAATGTGACTGGTCTAGAGAATGCTTTCAGCCAATGAATAATGTCGTTCTTTTTTTGGTGGCAGTGGCACTAAATGAATTAACAGTGACCACCAAGTCATGGTTTTATGAAATTTACTTTTGCACATGTTTAAGTTTACCTCACTACAAGTAATTCATTAATTACTTTCTTTCAACACCATGTCTACTTTCCTGTATTTAATACATGGCTGGTTACACGTTAAGAAGGCCGGCAACACCTTTTAGTTATCAGTCCTGTAGGCTTCCTGCCTTTTTGTTGGAGTTTCATACACTGCAATCTTACGAAATGTGTACTTTAACATACATGACCATAAGTAGTACCTAGAACCCATGAATGAAAATTATACCAACGAAGACCCACCCTCAACCTCATGTACGATGCTGTTTCACCGTAACACACACGCGCACACACACACACACACATACACACACAGAGAGACAGAGAGAGACAGAGATTAACTGATCTACACAATCGCTGTCTGACCGCTCGCCGTGTTACATTCAGTATTACTGTCTCTCACTCTCAAACCAAGTCTTTGGTAGGTTGATATTATATTTGTGACCCATCACGTTAGATTTCACTCAGTTGCATTCTACATGAAACCTCTGCTGTGTACATTTGTATCTTGCTCTTGTTTGCTGAATACATATTACTGAAAATTTCAGACTTCTCAGCGTTATATTTCCTGGTTCTTAGGGGATTCCATATACCAGTTGTCACGGCAAATTATTCACTGTAACAATGTGCTAACGCTAATGAGAAGGACGTTGTCCACCCCCTGTTATGAATCATGTTCTAAGCACGTGGCAAACTGTGTGTAAGATGTGACAGCAGCTTCATAGATTATTTTACTCCTTACCGTAGTGCATACATAGTAAATTGTGGTGTTTTCTCTTGCAGTGCTGCGAGATGACCCCTGGAATCCAGCTAATATGCCTCTACAGAATAATACAGGTATGAAGCATGATCAAAGACATGGGACCATGTCTCATTGAGGATAGTTATCGGTTCATTATTTGAAATATGACTAAATACGACGGAATAAAATTTCGTTCTTGCCCTTCTCTTTCGTTGCTCAAAGCGTCAAAATATAAATTTGAGGGAAAATAATACTGATTAAACCACGCTTGATTGTTACATGTCTTAGAATTGAATAGCGTCAATATAACCAGGGAATTTAAGGTGAAAGAATTACTTATCGTAGGACTTTGACATTTGCCGTTTTGACACTGAAACTTATAAATCGGACTTTTAGTAATAAAAGTAGATTGCAGGTAATAAAGAAAAATGATGAAATATATGACAATAGTCTTAACATTCTAAAATAAATTTGAACACTTAAAGCTAACCCTTCCCTTTGCATCCACAGAACACTCCATCAAACGACACTGTCTCAAACGTCTTCAGCTGTCTTTCTTATTTATTATAATTCATGAGACAAGGCAACCAACTGACTTGCCTCCCTTAGTGTTGAAAGAATCCCATGATTTTCAAATTATTTGTTGCGTTCAAACGCTCTTACTAAAATCCCATTATCCGAAGTGTGTCCCATTTTGGCTTTGCCTTCCCAGCCATGTCTAGACCAGACAGCCCACCCCCATCATTTCAGCTATTAGCACGAAATGATCAGCCTTGTTTTTGACCACGGAAACTCGCACAAGATTCGAACATTGCACATGCATAACATGTCGTCTTTGGTGATGACATCTCGTTTACTTGCTTGATCTTTAAACATCACAACTATATGGCTCATTGATGTGTTACGTCACAGCTCTATAGTTCAATGATCATTTTACAGCATTATGTTTCTGTCTGTGTTCAACATTTAAACATGTTTGGTGTCTAAATATGAAAACACCGACTTATTGACATCTTATTGTGTTTATTATCATTATCTGGGTTTCTATTGCTTCACGTTACAGACCCTTCAAACGACAGCAGAGACGAATCAGCCAGCCTGGCATCATTGTCAACAAGGGAAACGACCACTATGGCTGAGTTAGGCGCAGGTGACGCTTTTCAATTTTCTATTGTTTGTTGTTATATTACTCTCGTATGTGATTTAGTGTTGAACAAAAACAAACAAAAAAAATGGCGTAGGAAAATTATTACACTTAATCTGAAAACAGTAACACAACGGGATTGACCAAAAGGTCCTTCAGTTTTCAAAAACATAACAACGTATATTATATCTTTTGATCTTCACTTACATTAGGTTTGTGACTTAAGTTATGCTTCGTCTATTCAAGGCACTGATGCCCCGGAAGTGAGTATATCAGACATGTTGAACCCCATCCCCGTTCAACCAGGCAGCCTGCCAGAATCAGGTGAGCAATGTTTCGCATAATCTGAGGATTAATGTTTTGAATTTTCATACGTCCAACTAAAGCATACGTCTCGTTTATCAGTAGAAGCAGTAATTTGTTGTCAGCTTTCTGATTAAACATGAACGAGGATCCCCTTTTGAAGGAATCACCGTTATTTTAGCAATGAGAACGAAATGATCGACCTTTGAGGGAGCAATCATGAGAACGAAATGGGCCACTGTTGAAGTAGCATTATATGAACGACATGATCCACTGGTGAAGTAGCAGCTACGAGAACGAAATGCTCCAATATTTAAGTAATTTTCAACAAGAACGAAATGCTCCACTAAACAAGAAGCAACAATGAGAACGACATGATCAACTGCTGAAAGCGCAGCCATGAGAACAAAATGATCCACTGTTGAAGAAGCTATAAGAACGAAATGATGCACTATTAACGGTGCATCTATGAGAACGAAATGATCCCCTTTCGAAGGAACCTTGTCCTTTTCCCGCATCCCACCATTATTTATTATATTTCATGAGACAAAGCAGCCATTTGAGTTGCCTCCCTTAGTATTGACAGAATCCCATGATTTTCAAATTATTTGTTGCGTTCAAACGCTCCTACTAAATTCCATTATCCGAAGTGTGTCCCATTTTGGCTTTGCCTTCCCAGCCATGTCTAGACCAGACAGCCCACCCCCATCATTCATCATTTCAGTTATTAGCACGAAATGATCAGCCTTGTTGCAATAGCTTTTGACCACGGAAACTCGCTCAAGATTCGAACATTGCACATGCATAACATGTCGTCTTTGGTGAAGACATCTCGTTTACTTGCTTGATCTTTAAACGTCACAACTTAATCTGAAAACAGTAACACAACAAGACTGACCAATGGGTCCTTCAGTTTTCAAAAACATAACAACGTATATTATGTGCACCCTCTTTTGATCTTCACTTACATTAGGTTTGTGACTTAAGTTATGCTTCGTCTATTCAAGGCACTGATGCCCCGGAAGTGAGTATATCAGACATGTTGAACCCCATCCCCGTTCAACCAGGCAGCCTGCCAGAATCAGGTGAGCAATGTTTCGCATAATCTGAGGATTAATGTTTTGAATTTTCATACGTCCAACTAAAGCATACGTCTCGTTTATCAGTAGAAGCAGTAATTTGTTGTCAGCTTTCTGATTAAACATGTTCGAGGATCCCCTTTTAAAGGAATCACCGTTATTTTAGCAATGAGAACGAAATGATCGACCTTTGAGGGAGCAACCATGAGAACGAAATGATCCCCTGTTGAAGGAACCTTGTCCTTTTTCCGCATCCTACCGTTATTTATTATATTTCATGAGACAAGGCAACCAATTGAGTTGCCCCCCTTAGTATTGACAGAATCCCATGATTTTCAAATTATTTGTTGCGTTCAAACGCTCCTACTAAATTCCATTATCCGAAGTGTGTCCCATTCTGGCTTTGCCTTCCCAGCCATGTCAAGACCAGACAGCCCACCCCCATCATTCATCATTTCAGTTATTAGCACGAAATGATCAGCCTTGTTGCAATAGCTTTTGACCACGGAAACTCGCTCAAGATTCGAACATTGCACATGCATAACATGTCGTCTTTGGTGAAGACATCTCGTTTACATGCTTGATCTTTAAACGTCACAACTTAATCTGAAAACAGTAACACAACGGGATTGACCAAAAGGTCCTTCAGTTTTCAAAAACATAACAACGTATATTATGTACACCCTCTTTTGATCTTCACTTACATTAGGTTTGTGACTTAAGTTATGCTTCGTCTATTCAAGGCACTGATGCCCCGGAAGTGAGTATATCAGACATGTTGAACCCCATCCCCGTTCAACCAGGCAGCCTGCCAGAATCAGGTGAGCAATGTTTCGCATAATCTGAGGATTAATGTTTTGAATTTTCATACGTCCAACTAAAGCATACGTCTCGTTTATCAGTAGAAGCGGTAATTTGTTGTCAGCTTTCTGATTAAACATGAACGAGGATCCCCTTTTGAAGGAATCACCGTTATTTTAGCAATGAGAACGAAATGATCGACCTTTGAGGGAGCAATCATGAGAACGAAATGGGCCACTGTTGAAGTAGCATTATATGAACGACATGATCCACTGGTGAAGTAGCAGCTACGAGAACGAAATGCTCCAATATTTAAGTAATTTTCAACAAGAACGAAATGCTCCACTAAACAAGAAGCAACAATGAGAACGACATGATCAACTGCTGAAAGCGCAGCCATGAGAACAAAATGATCCACTGTTGAAGAAGCTATAAGAACGAAATGATGCACTATTAACGGTGCATCTATGAGAACGAAATGATCCCCTTTCGAAGGAACCTTGTCCTTTTCCCGCATCCCACCATTATTTATTATATTTCATGAGACAAAGCAGCCATTTGAGTTGCCTCCCTTAGTATTGACAGAATCCCATGATTTTCAAATTATTTGTTGCGTTCAAACGCTCCTACTAAATTCCATTATCCGAAGTGTGTCCCATTTTGGCTTTGCCTTCCCAGCCATGTCTAGACCAGACAGCCCACCCCCATCATTCATCATTTCAGTTATTAGCACGAAATGATCAGCCTTGTTGCAATAGCTTTTGACCACGGAAACTCGCTCAAGATTCGAACATTGCACATGCATAACATGTCGTCTTTGGTGAAGACATCTCGTTTACTTGCTTGATCTTTAAACGTCACAACTTAATCTGAAAACAGTAACACAACAAGACTGACCAATGGGTCCTTCAGTTTTCAAAAACATAACAACGTATATTATGTGCACCCTCTTTTGATCTTCACTTACATTAGGTTTGTGACTTAAGTTATGCTTCGTCTATTCAAGGCACTGATGCCCCGGAAGTGAGTATATCAGACATGTTGAACCCCATCCCCGTTCAACCAGGCAGCCTGCCAGAATCAGGTGAGCAATGTTTCGCATAATCTGAGGATTAATG
Organism: Haliotis asinina; assembly: GCF_037392515.1. Taxonomy (NCBI): domain Eukaryota; kingdom Metazoa; phylum Mollusca; class Gastropoda; order Lepetellida; family Haliotidae; genus Haliotis; species Haliotis asinina. The sequence goes on along the minus strand of NC_090282.1, from coordinate 31,938,062 downwards.
TTTTGAATTTTCATACGTCCAACTAAAGCATACGTCTCGTTTATCAGTAGAAGCAGTAATTTGTTGTCAGCTTTCTGATTAAACATGTTCGAGGATCCCCTTTTAAAGGAATCACCGTTATTTTAGCAATGAGAACCAAATGATTGACCTTTGAGGGAGCAACCATGAGAACGAAATGATCCCCTGTTGAAGGAACCTTGTCCTTTTTCCGCATCCTACCGTTATTTATTATATTTCATGAGACAAGGCAACCAACTGAGTTGCCCCCCTTAGTATTGACAGAATCCCATGATTTTCAAATTATTTGTTGCGTTCAAACGCTCCTACTAAATTCCATTATCCGAAGTGTGTCACATTCTGGCTTTGCCTTCCCAGCCATGTCTAGACCAGACAGCCCACCCCCATCATTCATCATTTCAGTTATTAGCACGAAATGATCAGCCTTGTTGCAATAGCTTTTGACCACGGAAACTCGCTCAAGATTCGAACATTGCACATGCATAACATGTCGTCTTTGGTGAAGACATCTCGTTTACATGCTTGATCTTTAAACGTCACAACTTAATCTGAAAACAGTAACACAACAAGACTGACCAATGGGTCCTTCAGTTTTCAAAAACATAACAACGTATATTATGTGCACCCTCTTTTGATCTTCACTTACATTAGGTTTGTGACTTAAGTTATGCTTCGTCTATTCAAGGCACTGATGCCCCGGAAGTGAGTATATCAAACATGCTGAACCCCATCCCCGTTCAACCAGGCAGCCTGCCAGAATCAGGTGAGCAATGTTTCGCATAATCTGAGGATTAATGTTTTGAATTTTCATACGTCCAACTAAAGCATACATCTCGTTTATCAGTAGAAGCAGTAATTTGTTGTCAGCTTTCTGATTAAACATGAACGAGGATCCCCTTTTAAAGGAATCACCGTTATTTTAGCAGTGAGAACCAAATGATCCACCTTTGAGGGAGCAACCATGAGAACGAAATGATCCCCTTTCGAAGGAACCTTGTCCTTTTTCCGCATCCTACCGTTATTTATTATATTTCATGAGACAAGGCAACCAATTGAGTTGCCCCCCTTAGTATTGACAGAATCCCATGATTTTCAAATTATTTGTTGCGTTCAAACGCTCCTACTAAATTCCATTATCCGAAGTGTGTCCCATTTTGGCTTTGCCTTCCCAGCCATGTCTAGACCAGACAGCCCACCCCCATCATTCATCATTTCAGCTATTAGCACGAAATGATCAGCCTTGTTGCAATAGCTTTTGACCACGGAAACTCGCTCAAGATTCGAACATTGCACATGCATAACATGTCGTCTTTGGTGAAGACATCTCGTTTACATGCTTGATCTTTAAACGTCACAACTTAATCTGAAAACAGTAACACAACAAGACTGACCAGTGGGTCCTTCAGTTTTCAAAAACATAACAACGTATATTATGTACACCCTCTTTTGATCTTCACTTACATTAGGTTTGTGACTTAAGTTATGCTTCGTCTATTCAAGGCACTGATGCCCCGGAAGTGAGTATATCAAACATGTTGAACCCCATCCCCGTTCAACCAGGCAGCCTGCCAGAATCAGGTGAGCAATGTTTCGCATAATCTGAGGATTAATGTTTTGAATTTTCATACGTCCAACTAAAGCATACATCTCGTTTATCAGTAGAACGAAAGACGAGGTATCCCAACCAGTAATTTGTTGTCATCTTTCTGAGTAAACATGTACGACGATCTCCTTTTGAAGGAATCACCGTCATTTTAGCAGTGAGAACGAGATGATCCACCTTTGAGGGAGCATCCATGAGAACGAAATGGGCCACTGTTGAAGTAGCATTATATGAACGACATGATCCACTGTTGAAGTAGCAGCTATGCGAACAAAATGTTCCACTATTGAAGTAACTACTATGAGAACGACATGATCCACTAAACAAGGAGGATCCATGAAAGCGACATGGCCGACTGCTGAAAGAGCAGCTATGGGAACAAAATGATCCACTGTTGAAGAAGAAGCTATGAGAACGAAATGATGCACTATTAACGGTGCATCTATGAGAACGAAATGATCCACTATTGAAGTGGCAGTTATATGAATGACATGATCCACTATACAAGGAGCAACAATGAGAACGACAAGATTGACTGTTGAAGGATCAGCCATGGGAAGAAACTTATCCACTATAGAAGGAGCAACAATGAGAACAAAATGATACACTGTTGAAAGTGCATCTATGAGAACGAAGTTATCCACTGTTGAAGGAACCTTGTCATATCAGCTATTATCACGAAACAGCTTGTTGCAATAGCTTTTGACCACGGAAAAGGGAGGGACCAACCATGAGAACGAAATGATCCATCATTATAGGTGCAGCAACGAGAATGAAATGACCCACTATTGAAGAGCCTATCTCATTTGATATTTTGAGAACACCTCTAGGAACTATGAGAGGGAAATGATTCACTATTGAGAGAGCAGCTATGAGAAGGAAGTGATTCACTATTGAAAGAGCAGCCATGAGAAGGAAATGATTCACTATTGAGAGAGCAGCCATGAGAAGGAAATGATTCACTATTGAGAGAGCAGCCATGAGGAGGAAATGATTCACTATTGAGAGAGCAGCTATGAGAAGGAAGAGATTCACTATTGAGAGAGCAGCAATGAGAGGGAAATGATTCACTATTGAGAGAGCAGCCATGAGAAGGAAGTGATTCACTATTGAGGGAGCAGCTATGAGAGGGAAATGATTCACTATTGAGGGAGCAGCTATGAGAAGGAACTGATTCACTATTGAGGGAGCAGCTATGGGTACGAAGTGATTCACTATTGAAAGAGCAGCTATGAGAGGGAAATGATTCACTATTGAGGGAGTAGCTATAAGAAGGAAATGATTCACTATTGAGGGAGCAGCTATGAGAAGGAACTGATTCACTATTGAGAGAGCAGCCATGAGAAGGAAATGATTCACTATTGAGGGAGCAGCTATGAGAGGGAAATGAATCACTATTGAGGGAGCAGCCATGAGACGGAAGTGATTCACTATTGAGAGAGCAGCTATGAGAGGGTAATGATTCACTATTGAGGGAGCAGCTATGAGAGGGAGATGATTCAGTACTGAGGGAGCAGCAATGAGAAGGAAATGATTCACTATTGAGAGAGCAGCCATGAGAAGGAAATGATTCACTATTGAGGGAGCAGCTATGAAAGGGAAATGATTCACTATTGAGAGAGCGGCCATGAGAAGGAAGTGATTCACTATTGAGGGAGCAGCTATGAGAAGGAAATGATTCACTATTGAGGGAGCAGCTATGAGAAGGAAGTGATTCACTATCGAGAGAGCAGCCATGAGAAGGAAATGATTCACTATTGAGAGAGCAGCCATGAGGAGGAAATGATTCACTATTGAGAGAGCAGCTATGAGAAGGAAGAGATTCACTATTGAGAGAGCAGCAATGAGAGGGAAATGATTCACTATTGAGAGAGCAGCCATGAGAAGGAAGTGATTCACTATTGAGGGAGCAGCTATGAGAGGGAAATGATTCACTATTGAGGGAGCAGCTATGAGAAGGAACTGATTCACTATTGAGGGAGCAGCTATGGGTACGAAGTGATTCACTATTGAAAGAGCAGCTATGAGAGGGAAATGATTCACTATTGAGGGAGTAGCTATAAGAAGGAAATGATTCACTATTGAGGGAGCAGCTATGAGAAGGAACTGATTCACTATTGAGAGAGCAGCCATGAGAAGGAAATGATTCACTATTGAGGGAGGAGCTATGAGAGGGAAATGAATCACTATTGAGGGAGCAGCCATGAGACGGAAGTGATTCACTATTGAGAGAGCAGCTATGAGAGGGTAATGATTCACTATTGAGGGAGCAGCTATGAGAGGGAGATGATTCAGTACTGAGGGAGCAGCAATGAGAAGGAAATGATTCACTATTGAGAGAGCAGCCATGAGAAGGAAATGATTCACTATTGAGAGAGCAGCCATGAGAAGGAAATGATTCACTATTGAGGGAGCAGCTATGAAAGGGAAATGATTCACTATTGAGAGAGCGGCCATGAGAAGGAAGTGATTCACTATTGAGGGAGCAGCTATGAGAAGGAAATGATTCACTATTGAGGGAGCAGCTATGAGAAGGAAGTGATTCACTATCGAGAGAGCAGTCATGAGAAGGAAATGATTCACTATTGAGGGAGCAGCTATGAGAGGGAATTGATTCACTATTGAGGGAGCAGCTATGAGACGGATATGAATCACTATTGAGGGAGCAGCTATGGGTAGGAAGTGATTCACTATGGAAAGAGCAGCTATGAGAGGGTAATGATTCACTATTGAGAGAGCAGCTATAAGAAGGAAATGATTCACTATTGAGAGAGCAGCTATGAGAAGGAAGTGATTCACTATTGAGAGAGCAGCCATGAGAAGGAAATGATTCACTATTGAGGGAGCAGCCATGAGAGGTAAATGATTCACTATTGAGGGAGCAGCCATGAGACGGATATGAATCACTATTGAGGGAGCAGCTATGAGAAGGAAGTGATTCACTATTGAGAGAGCAGCTATGAGAGGGTAATGATTCACTGTTGAGAGAGCAGCTATGAGAGGGAGATGATTCACTATTGAGAGAGCAGCCATGAGACGGAAATGATTCACTATTGAGGGAGCAGCTATGAGAAGGAAATGATTCACTATTGAGAGAGCGGCCATGAGAAGGAAATGATATACTAGTGAGGGAGCATCTATGAGAGGGAAATGATTCACTATTGAGAGAGCGGCCATGAGAAGGAAATGATATACTATTGAGGGAGCATCTATGAGAAGGAAATCATTCACTATTGAGGGAGCAGCTATGACAAGGAAGTGATTCACTATTGAGGGAGCAGCTATGAGAAGGCAGTGATTCACTATTGAGAGAGCAGCTATGAGAAGGAAGTGATTCACTATCGAGAGAGCAGTTATGAGACGGAAATGATTCACTATTGAGGGAGCAGCTATGAGAGGGAATTGATTCACTATTGAGGGAGCAGCTATGAGAAGGAAGTGATTCACTATTGAAAGAGCTGCTATGAGAGGGAAATGATTCACCATTGAGGGAGCAGCTATGAGGAGGAAGTGATTCACTATTGAGAGAGCAGCCATGAGAAGGAAATGAATCACTATTGAGGGAGCAGCCATGAGAGGGAAATGATTCACTATTGAGGGAGCAGCCATGAGACGGAAATGATTCACTATTGAGGGAGCAGCTATGAGAAGGAAGAGATTCACTATTGAGGGAGCAGCCATGAGAAGGAAATGAATCACTATTGAGAGAGCAGCTGTGAGAGGGAGATGATTCACTATTGAAAGAGCAGCTATGAGAGGGTAATGATTCACTGTTGAGAGAGCAGCTATGAGAGGGTAATGATTCACTATTGAGAGAGCAGCTATGAGAGGGAAATGATTCACTACTGAGGGAGCAGCTATGAGAAGGAAATGATTCACTATTGAGAGAGCAGCTATGAGAAGGAAATGATTCACTATTGAGAGAGCAGCCATGAGAATGAAACGATTGACTATTGAGGGAGGAGCTATGAGAGGGAAATGATTCACTGTTGAGGGAGCAGCTATGAGACGGAAATGAATCACTATTGAGGGAGCAGCTATGGGAGGGAAATAATTTCGACATGTTCAAGGTATAATTTTGTTTAGGTCAGTGTTCAACATCAATGTTTTGTGCCTAAATGTGAAAAGGTACTCTTGACTCCTTAGCGTGTTTATCATTTCTGCGTTTTGTTAAACAGACCCTCCTAACGACAGCGGAAAGGAATCGGTCAGCCCGACATCATTGTCAACAAATGAAACGACTACTATGGCTGAGCTAGGCACAGGTAACGCTTTTCAAGTTTCCATCATATACAGTGTAGTTATTCTCGTTCGTAATTTAGTGAGGAACAAAATCAAAAAGTAAAATCGGGGTACGAAAATTGAGATGAATGGAAAAATTGTTAATTTGTACAATCTGCCTCCACCAAAAATATTTATTGTTTTCAAGCAAATTCATTGTACTGCACTTTGCTTCATCTATACGGGCAACAAGCTTTCCTCTATATAGGATAAGGTAAACTGATTTCTAACGGTGCTGGGCCGAGTGGTTAAAGCATTCGGTCGTCACGCTGAAGGACTTGCATCAATTCTCTACATACGGTACCGTGTGTGAAGCCAATTGCTGGCGTCGTCCAATATTCATTTTTTATGGCAGAATGTATTAATGGGTGAAGGCAACTGACATGTTAAGATCATATATTTCTTCTGCTCACGTGAGTTAATACAATACAGAGTCGTGTCATGGTTGAATGTTTCAGACTCTGACAGTTCAAAGAAAGTAAGTTTGTTCCAAATCCTGTTGCCCCCAGCCGTCAATTCCTCACAATCTGATGACTCTGATGACACAGTTGGAGGTATGACAAGATAAACGATTATTTGATGATGTGAAACATGTATTCTGTGAAACGATTACTTTTAGAATACGCTTATTAAAAAAGCAATTAATTTAGTCGCGATTTGTTTTATTTACACATCTGAAGAATATGCCTTATTTATGTATCATTACAATGCAGTGTTCGAGTTCTCAAAAACATAGTCGGTGCTCAAACTCGCATTGCTGCATGGACTAGATATAAATTTGTTTCTTCATAAATTGTAATCTTAATCCCCTCTACAAGATTTAGCTCAACATACATTTGCACCAAAAAAGTTACTGTACATTTCGACGACCTTAATGTCGAATCAATAACACCTCCCTATTAAAGACTTATTCATCTGCTAACGCCCCTTCTTCATATAGAGACGGTGAGGCAGCACTGTGGTTAAAGCGTTCACTTGTCACGCTAAAGGCCCGGGTTCGATTCCCCACTTAGGTACAAAGTGTGAAGCCCATTTCTGGTGTCTCGGCAATGATAATTCTGGACTGTGTCTCATGTCGGAATCGCACATATGTTTGTCCTCCGAATACAAACTGTGTTGATATCGTCGTGGTTGTCTTATCCTGGTGTGCGGTCAACCAGCTGACAAAGGTGCACGCCTTCACAACAATAGACCTGAACAGTTGTGACACGGCCACGCCACCATTAGTTATCACGTTGTGAAGTCAAGCTGAACAAGCTGTAATTATCGACAAATTACTATTATGTCGACACACATAGTTCATAGAAACCGTTTTCAAACAATACCGGTTAAAGATCTTTTGCTGATTCCATCTTGAAACGGAAGACTTGACAACAAAACAACCGCCAGGGCTAATTATGCTGTAGTGTAAATAATTCAAAGTAATAACAATTGAAAAAAACAACACCATATCCATTCGCGTATTTATCCATTTTTGTACGGCTCTGAGTGTAGTCATGGAAGTTAGCGATGTTTTCAATATATCTTCAGGTATGTTGCCATGCATGTCATTCTGGCTGTTGCCTTAGCGTAAGAAAAAACCCTCGTAAATCTCACTGAAATGCTTCCATAGAGACAGTCGGCATTGGTTTTAGAATACACGTCCATTTAAGTGATGTGCACATTGGCTAGTGACAGTGATGTAAGGCAATGTTTCTCGAATTGTGGTCGGAAAGCACTTTAGTCAGGTCTAATCACATAGAGATACCAGCCTTAGATAAAAAAAGAAAGACTTTTAAATTCATTTTTATCTATCGCAAAATAACGTGTTTAGCTCATGTCGTGGCTTGAAAGCTGACATTTCCATCCATAAATGTTATTCATGAATATATTACTTTGTTATATCACAGGAAGAGATAGTGAAATGATTGTGCTTGTGTCAACTTACACATGTATCTCATCGAGAAACCTGGAAATATTTTCATAAATTATCAAAGTAATCAGTAAATGGCAAAGCTATTATCTAACACGCAATTGAAAGTTTAGTGGAATCAAGGAACCTTGAAGTCTTCGGATCCTTGTTACATGATGTACATCAATATCAGTCCTTTCTATATCCCAGGGTAGGAAGCGGGAGTATGTGATGACGTCCGTCTACTCTTCTCACGAGATTTTATTCCTGTTTTCAGATGATGTGACCACAGAAATCCCGGACACACCCTAGTGTACACACTGGACTCCAAACATACTCGTGCTGTAGTGGTGTATATGTTACAGTGAATATTACAGCGAATATGTCAAATCACTGATTTTGTAGAACCACGAAAAATTTCAGGGATTTTATAAGCATCCTGATTCACTCGTTAGTTTCACAAAATCACTGGAATTCCTAGGTATTTAACAAAATCCCACAAAATCCTAACTTTTTTAGCATATTCCCCAAATTTAATCAACCGGACTCTCAGTGTTTGCTTTGACAATAGTGCTTGTAAATATTGCATTTGTAATAAGTATTGACAAACATGTGTCTAAAATCAAAAAGAAATGTATATTTTTCTTCACTGACGTGAAAAAAACCCTTTACAGATTTACAAAGTATGTAAAATATGCATAAATATGTTGTAAAATATCAAATAATTCAACATGTAAGGGACAACATCAATATCTATCACCATCAGAAGTTGCACAAGTGTTCGATTATCAGCACGTGAAAGGGAAGAGTGACATCTCGAATTACACGTAACCCGGGCCTTTTAACAATTGCCCGTTTGTGTGTGACATCTTTTGGTGCCTCTACATACGCATTTCAGACGGCCCTGTTAATCACATACATACACTGATTGGACAGCAGATCTCACCGATGCAAGTTTCTCAGTCCATTTATCTGCAGTTCTGTAGAGGAACTCTTATATCCCCTGGAATTGCAGGAATTTTATGAAACCACCGTGTGAATCAGGCATGTATAAGTGCTTTACAAAATTACTGATTTGACATTCACTGTAACACATCTACATGCTTGCTATTAGCTTGGAAATCAGATTTGGAATTACAACAATGTGTGCTATGTTGGTTTCACAAAATGTTTAAAAGTCTCACACGAACATTTCTTCTACCTTTCCTCAAATTTGTAGCTCACCTCACTGAAAATCAAGTGGACTGAAATTCTAGCGCCTGGCCCCTGATGTAACCTTCGTCAACCCCTTCGACGTGCACGTCATTTGTAACAATAGTGTTGCCAGCAGATTAGCTTTTTCTTCAACTGCAGCTCTGGCTGTCTATAACACTTTCTGTAAATCTCTCTCTCACCACAATATTGTGAACCAACAAAGTATAATGTTTGACAACAATGGAATGGATGTTGTACCACCGCTGATTATAACGCCACTTACATCTTCATGTCGTCCGTGTTGTCAAGAGAGCCAACAGATATATACTAACTTACACGGTTGTCCAAGACAAAAGTGACAAGTAGAAACGACCCGATCCAGAAAATCCAGTAACTTTTACGTAAGCTGTAAGGTGTAAATAATTATGATCATGATGAACGGCTCAAGATAATGAATATGATGGCGCTTCTTGTTTTACGGTTTTGTTCCCTCGTGCGTTAAATCTCACAAATAAGCAATGTTAACTTGTCCATGTGGACCTTTATTGAGACTTGCAAACGTGTTTGTGAAACATCCTTGGTGAAGATTGTATACCTTTTTTAATGTTTTATATATCATGAAAACAAGCAATCGGATTTTGAGCACCACCGTGCAACATGGTTATTCCGAATGATGTAACGAATGACTCACTCGGCTGGCTTCAAGCTAGCGGAATAACTTCGTGGCTGTGGTCAGATCCGTGTTGCAACAGCGTTGCTGTGCACGTTGTCCTCCTGTTATGACATGGTTGTTATCGTTTTGCAGTGATACTGTTGTGTTGTATGACCATTTTAATATATCGTTTTCAAGTCTAACTCAATGTGCATAACGTATGCTTTAGTCGTTTCACTAATTATTCCTAATACACGATACACAACCTTTATGTCATACAAGCATTATTACATGAAACTGGTGTCTCATACTGTCAAATAATGGCTCAGCTCCGGGAAGAGTTGATTCCATTTCATGGACAACCATTGTAGTGGTTGATCAGTTGAGATTGTATTGGAACTTTTCCAATAATATGTTTTGGCAAGATAAGGCAAAATTAGGTTCCTGGATAAAAACAAATTTCCATGGAAACGTTTAGAAAGTCAAAAGTATCCAAGAGTCTTTGACTACCATTTAGAAGTGATAGATGTAAAGGCAAGCCGTTTATGGATATCAGCTTCTTTACTGTGATGGACACGAGGTATATGTTTACTCCTTCATCGGATGAGGGAGGAAGACTATAGCTCGAAACGTCGTGTCCATCACATTAAAGAAGTTGACGTCCATAAAATTCTTACCTATGAGTATCCAAGTTTAAGATGACAAAGACTATCGCATTATAGCAGGGTGAAGTTGAAAAAAAACTATTGTGGCTCATAGTTTTATCTTCTAGTTTTTCTGTCAGTAAAAGAATCCTAGTCCTCAAACAACATCAGACACGACCACATGCCACAATATCAGACAAGACCACATGCCACAACATCAGACACGACCACATACCACAACATCAAACACTACGACATGCCACAACATCAAACACTACCACATGTCACAACATCAGACACGACCACATGCCACAACATCAAACACGACCACATGCCACAACATCAGACACGACCACATGCCACAACATCAGACACGACCACATGCCACATCATCAGACACATGCCACATCATCAGACACATGCCACAACATCAGACACGACCACATGCCAACTATAAAGGTTTAAATCTCAGTCACACTGATGCTTAGCTACACGTGGATCATGTTCAACTGTCTCGCTCCTTTTGTAACCGACAGTGCCTTCTCGGTATTTGTTTCATATCCTTTTGTAATAAAGATGTTGTCTATTGTAATACCGCGTTGGCTTGTTCATTGGTGAAGGATGTGCCTGTAGTAATTGTTCAGTAGAATAATAAGTCATCGAAACCATCTCCGAGGCACGTTTCGTTTTCACGTTCGCTCACATCAAACTTGGCGGAACACAGCATGTAAGATCCTGAATGGAGCAATCCTAAGGTAGTCTTCTAGATCATATCAGGGATACTCTGCAACAGGGATAGGTCACTCGCTTGCTTTCTTTACCATTTGTACTAATTAACGTATGTCTCGTCATGCTCCAACGCACACAGTGACTTGGCTCGTTCCCAGTGCAGCTTCAGTTGTGTTTAACCAGGGAGACAATATAGAGTATATACGTTGTAGATTATCCCTGGTTTAACAGAACTTCAGCCGGTTTATTGTATCAGTCGGAATGTTTTTACGTATACAATGAATGAATGAATTATAGTAAGAATTAAGAGCAAGAATTATGTGAAAGTATGAACGAAATAAAGAAAAAGAATAAAAGAAAGAAGTACATATGTGAATGAATGAAAGAATAAATGATACACCGCGGCCTCCCCTCCCAAAACATGTTAAAGAACGCAAAAGTATCTCGAGAACACGTGTTGACATAAGCTGTCCTTTTAAAAAATCTACTTTGAAACATTTTTGTTTACATTAATAATTCATTCAGATATCTTATTGCATGTGGGGAATGGAATGGACATTAACAAAATGTTAACTGACACTGTCACACTGCCCTCACAAATAAAGTGTAAAACTCCCACAAAGCGTTCTAAAACACCTTTCCAGGTTTGTCAAAAAATAAGATCAACCAGAAAGAAAGAAGTTATGGAACTATAACCCTCAAGCATCAATGGCGAATCAGATCAGCGATATGTCATATTTTTCTCACACCTCAAATACACCCTAACATTTTGTTTTAGATCATGGAAATTATTACTAGCAAACACATTTCACCAGACAGTATATTCCCCTCATAAGAATTAAAGGTGCATGTGAAAGATGTTTTTGAAGTAATAACTAGAAACACTCAAACAACGGCGTATAATATTTCAATGGCGGATCAGAGCAGATCGGCGATATGTCACATTTTTCACACACCACAAATATACCCTAACATTCTTTTTTAGATTATGAAACTATCACTATTACTTGCAAATACCTTTCAACTAAAGGTATGTTCTCCTTCTAAAAATTAAACGAATGTGTGAAAGAGGTTTTTATCGACACAGTTTAGTCTGTCTTCGCGGTAGATCGAGAATAGAAGCCAGTGAGCTATAGCATACCGACTTGAAACTTTACTAGAAATCTGCTCTCCTAATACGGACACTAATACCAATTATTCGACTTAAACTGATGAGACAAAATAGTTAACCTATCTTCTACATGTTGGATTTCAGTTGTTACAACACTCAGCGAACTTAATCAGCTGTTGAAAATAAACCGGGCTCAATCTTAAATACTACGCTGCCACCATATTGGCTACACTGGTTACGTAACGACCCGAGACATACGTTCAGCGGCTTTTCGAGGAGTTTCTTCTGCCCCTCTATATAGGCTCCCTGATCATATGTAGGACATGATATAGCTATATGACTTCCATCAATACATTCAATAACACCTTTTAGTCCTTCATGACTTTAAGGGCATAATCACCTAAAAGCCATACAAAAAACTGGTTTTTCGGTTGCATCATGGAACATGTTTGAAACTGTTGAATCTGAAACACTAACCAGATTGACAATGTGCATAGTGCTGTGAGAGGTACCACAGAATTTGACACCGGATGGTGAAACCATCCTCTCGTTTATAGAACTAGAAGCTAGTTTAACTTTGAAACCACGAAGCCGAAACTAGACACTCGTTTGCAACAGTTTCAGAAAACCAATAATACTAAATTTAATCAACTAATTGCATCCTTACTCCCTGTCTCGATTTATGATTCGATTCCAGTAAAATGTACGACCCGGTAAGGCTAGGAGTGTGCGATTTTCATGTGCAAATATGTCTTTGTGATTTTTGCGACAGAAACTTTATGATTTCTCTCAGAGTCTTTGTGGTTTGTCACAGAATCTTTGCAATGATACGTGTAATGAGAGTAAAATTACGATAAAATGACAATTATATTTATAACGATAATTCCTATTATTTTATGTTAACTCAGAATAAGGCAACAGCTTGCCCTGTTGTTTATGAACATTTCCGTGGCCAGTAACTGGTGTGCATCATGCAATGCCGAGTCGTCCAAATACACAAGCCTTAAGATGAAATGATTTCTATATTATCCTGAGGGACACCTGGTGTTCATCATGCACAGTTCCTGCAAGTGATTTCAAGCCACATCATCATTATCGATCGATATGGAGCACATACAAATAGTACAAAGCCACATTCATAATAGATTGTAGCTTTACATCCCTATTCTTGTGGCGTTTCGTGGCTATTTTAATCCCAAAGGTGGATTTATTAGATTTGTTTTCACCGAACTACATATATATTGAGGATTATTTACGTAAGGATAGATAAAACTATGTAAAAGGGAAGTATGACAGGCCCGCCTTACAACAAAATTTATGTCAGGCAATTTTCAACGAATGTGAACCAATTCTGCACAATTCTATGATGAGGACTTCACGCAAATTGCATACGTTTCATGATTTATCTAAAGTTCAGTTGATAACTACATGGCCGTTCACATCATCAGAACCGATGGAAGCTCTGCTCTACCAACCTCTCGGATTGTTAGAATTCCAAAGGCCAAAGTATACTGTCTTTACCGTCATTCCCAATATATTTGGTGACTATACATCCATATTTGAATACTGAATAGCATCTTCCCCTCTTTCTGAAATCTGGGAACAGTCAGGCGATGAGAAACAAAAAATTAAACACGGACGCCCTTACAAGGTTTATCAGCACCATTAACGTTTTCATTGGTTTCAGAACAGTCTGACATCTGCATTGCTGCGAGCTTTCCTCACACAAGATGCTAACACGCTGTCACATAACTGAATGTTGTTCAATGAAGCGATAAATCATATTCACCCACTCAGGATATCCAACTGCATGAGCCCTTCTTATGTTCCGCTCAGTACCTAACGCTGGTTGTGCACAGCGATAACCACTTAGTACATTGATACGTTGTACAAGTTAGTCTGAGTCTATGACTGGGTTCGTTATGTTTCCTGGCTTAACTTATTAATACTCTATACTATGCATCGAACTATCAATTGATTGCAATTGTTCAGACTCCGACAATAAATAATCGATGGCAGAAAAGAAAAATACAACAACTATCGATGCATCATAGTATGCGTGACTATCGATTCCGTTGATATTTGCCAAAAGTACAGGAAGTACCAGATTCGTTCGCTTTGATTTAGTTATCTGCCCCTGTCTTTGCAATAGTATGTTGCAATTGCAATAGTATGTTGCCCCATCAATATTCCCCTCTAATGACTACGTCGCCAATTTGATTGTCACCCACTTCTCCTTTGTGAGCCACAGCTGGTGACCACACCAGTAAGTGGTGCATTCAGCCTTTGCACTATAACACCAGCAAGTCTTACCCTTATCTTAACAATCAAGCGTCGAATTCGCAACACACGGATCGTTTGTCATTCCTTGTGGACTTATTGCGTCATTTCACACATCAAATTCCTACAACTTTTGGAACCGTCGTGTTATAAATGAATTCAGAAAACTGCATTAGACGCACAACCGTTATGAAATTTATGAACCAATGTGCTTGGAACCTTCGCAGCACGTGACACGGGACAAATTGACAGCTTTTGAATTGTGCGAAGCACGTACTAGTATTTGGTGGGATGTTATCACTTTTAAGAGCAAAATGTACACCTTGGCCTTGTTTACAGGTGGTGAGTAATTAATACCCATGTGTTTTCTCCATTGTACAGACATGCGGCCTGTGAATGTAACACACACAATCGGAACACCGTACCACAGGGGCCTCCATGATTTACCTCCGTGGTCGGGTACTTGAAGGACTGGCTGACGCATCCGTCAATAATTCATATACCACACACATTGATCGCGAGAGACGGAAACAAAGTTAACTGGATGCTGTTTGTCTGGATGAGAACAGTTTCAGGCATGGCTTCTCAGCAGGTGATAGCTCTCACCGTGGTGGGTTATCTGGTAACACTGATAGGTTTGGTACAAATACCACTAGCCAAAGGTAGGTATTTATTATCTTACAAATCTACTTCCCTTATTTATCGGAGAGATTATATTTAGACGTGATTTTACTTAAAAAAACCCAAATTCATATATTTCCTGTTTGTAACAGTCTGACTTAAGTTTAAGCACTTTGGTTTCTTGTGTATTGTATATAGAATTCAAAATAGTTGTAAGTAAGCATATTGTCGCGTCATTGTAGAAGTTTTGTTAGAAGGAACTGTAGAGAATAAATGTCAGTGCTTAGGAGACCCATGTACCAGACTCAAATATATTGCTTTAGCTGGAATTCGGCTGTAAACTATTTTCAAAATGACACGCACAGACCGAAAAACAATATCTTAAACTTAAACGAGTACGATAAGTCGATTTAGGCTTGAACACAGATGTAGGAAATTCGACACACGGATGGACATTTGTATTGTTGTCTTTGTCATCACTAATTCAGTTCACTCACTGTACGTGTATGTGTGGACACAAGGGGTTCTTCAGGTCAGTACCTGGTGACACCATCCCTTGCTGCCGTCACTGTTCGGCAGGGATTTCACAAGTCGTCGAATTTATTCTTTGGGAATTCTTCGCCATTCCTCCTGCAATTGTGCAATGGTGACGTTCTCGCTCGCGTCGATCAAGAACACGATCAGGTTCAGATCAGGCGATTTGGAAGACCATGGAAGGACAATTGTGTTTGCACTGGCAAGTTAGGTACCTGTTAGACAAGATGTGTGGACTCGAGCGTTGTCGAGTTGGCACAGTGGGAGGACGTGACGTCAGAGGATTTGGTCGATGTAACTTCTTGCTATAACTGAAAGATTGCCTTGATCCACCACTACGAGGGTTGGCTGAAAAGGTATAAGCCTCACTGTGAAAAAAGGTACAAAGTCCACGTTTGTAATTTGCTGCAAGGCCCGAATCCCGGTCAGGAAGAAATCTTCTTCAGCTACCCTAAAAAAATCAGTCAAAGCGGAAATGACGTCAGGATTACTTGCAAAATGGCGACCGGCGAGTTCCTTTTTCATTTTGGGGAACAGGTGGAAGTCAGAAGGGGCCAAATCAGGTGAATAAGGAGGATGGTCAATGAGTTCAATGCCACAATCGCGGATTGTTGACATGGCCACCACCGATTTGTGAACAGGCGCATTGTCTTGGTGGAAGAGGTCACCTTTAGCGATCATCCCTCGTCGTTTGGCTTTGATTGCTTCTCGCAACTGGTTCAGTAGATCAGCATAGTATCTGCCGTTGATAGTTTGACCTTTTTCACGATAATCAATGAGCAGAATACCCCTGGAATCCCAAAAGACTGATGCCATCACCTTTCCAGCTGAAGAAACAGACTTGGCTTTCTTCGGTGCTGGTGAATCAGGATGCTTCCACTGTTTTGACTGTAGTTTTGTTTCTGGTTGAAAGTGATGTATCCAGGTCTCATCTATGGTTACAAATCGTGCCACAAAATCATCGGGATCTGCTTCAAAACGACGCAAATTGTCAAGGGACGTCTGGAACCTGACACGTTTCTGTTCTGCTGTCAAGAGCTTTGGCACCCATCTTGCAGAAACTTTAGTCATTCCTAATTCGTTGGTGATAATATGCTCAACCCTCTCATGAGAGATGCCCACTACACTAGCAATATGTCGAGTAGTCAATCGTCGATCATCCATCAACATATCGAGCACTCGCTTGATGTTTTCTGGAGTGGTTGCTGTTGAAGGCCTTCCTGAGCGTGGGTCATCATCAAGGTTTTGTCTGCCACGCTTAAATTCTGCAGCCCACTTCTCTACTGTGGAAAATGAAAGAGCATCATCCCCTAGAGTGGAGACCATGTCAGCATGTATCTGTGTTGGGGACATCCCTTTCTTTTGCAAGTACTTGATGACTGCCCTGTATTCAGTTTTGTCCATTTCTGATGATTTCAGAGGGTAGGTTTACCAAAAGAGCTGTAGTTGAGATAAAACTATTAGTACGTTTGTAGTTCTTGTGTCTATGATTCACTAAATGATTGTCCTCATTGGTGGCAAACACCTGTCTCTACCTGGTGGGGAAAAACCACTCAGGCTGAGAACTTTTCAGCCAACCCTCGTAGCTTTGATCTACCCATGTAGGACATGGCTCCCAACACCATGACGTTCTCCACAAAATCTGTCCACCTGTCCAACACAGTTCGGCGCAAACCGTTCGTGTCGATGTCGAGAGACACGTTGTCTCTCACCCCGTCTTTACTGAAGGAAACGCGATTCATTGCTGTGTCGAGTTCCCCAGATTGTATCCAAACATGTCAAAATTTTGGTCGATATGCTCACATTACCACTTCTCTCAGACGATTTCTAATGATTCGGTCGGAAATTCTTCGAAAACCAGGAACTTGTCATGCAGTGTCCGTTGCTGTAACAACTCGGTGACACAGATGAAACACCAATGCCTATTCCCCGTGGCACCATTGGGCACATCGTTGTTGGTGTAGTCGTGTCTCCGGTACAGGGCAGGTGTGGTCACTCTTGGTGTTCCACCTATGGGACGATCTTTGGTCTTAGTGAAGCGAGTAAATGGATTCCATAACCAAGATATGGTGCTGTGGTGGTCTTTTTCTTGCAGCGGCAGACTCGTACGCCCCTGCTTCCAAACGTCCAAATGGCGACATTCGGTTCGAAGTATTCAGTTTTGGAATTTGTTTTTATCTTCGTGTACGTCGTACGTAATGAAATGATGAATTTGATTTGGATAGTCGTTGTCTCCACTCATGCTTCCGACACATGGCACGTGCATTACGTGGAAAACTGCTCTGCATGCACTTTCCTAGCATCTTCATAATCTTTTATTTTTATGTAACTTTTACAAACTCACTTTGGGATGTGTATGCGCTTACTACAAAACCACGACATGATTAATGGGATTCGAACCTAGGAATCGTCATACTGAAACATACAGAAATGAAGTGCTGGAACCGCCCTTTCGTTTCTCTTTTTGGCGAGTGTATCGGTACAGTTCTTTGTAACTAGGGTATTTCCGTCACCAATTTTGCTTTGGTATATAATACACCGTGAGTCAGTGGAAATCAATTCACTGTCTTGTAAATTAATGCGTTGTAACAAAGGGTACATGTGGAGGCCACTCCACTGTGATGTAGCATCTAGTCTTCTGACAATGGCCGAGAATTCGATATGCATAGGCGCTGATGTGGGACCAGTGCAGTTGTTTGTTTCTTTCTGGAAAACAATGTAATCACAAACGACGTCTTTGTGTTTAATATCTTCTTTGTATGTCTACTTAACATATTTTAAAACAGTCTGTTTTCTGACAACCATTTGAGTTTGCTATGAAAATTATATCTTCATATATGTTTAAAGTTCAGGCACATCTGAAGTTAGGATTGGTACATGTATTCCACAGGCTATACGGTGACAATAAAAGCAAACGTTACTAGAAAACGTTCATTTACGCACAGGCACACCGTAGCGCAAATGATGTTGCGCATAGATAATATGACAAGTCTTCATATATGCGAGCGAAGCGAGCAAAGGTTGTCAACTTACTTTCTTCACCTCTGATCCAAAAATATTTTTCATATAAAAACTAAACATCGCCACCATCAAAGGTACACCCCCATTTCCCCACTTGGTTGTGCTCTCACATTTCCTACCCCATGTTTAATAATTACTCACGTGAAGTATGTTTTATTCAACATTTTAAGCACCACTCGTGGTATTCAGACTTCAGGCGAATGAAGCAGGGGACGTAACTGTAAGTATTTCATGTGGAATAATAATGGAGGCAAAGAACTGTCTGATCTATCACGGGTTGCGCTTCACGTGAGTAATTGTTCAAGATGGGGTTGGAAATGTGAGAGCAAACCCCAGTGAAGAAATAGGTGTATACTTTTGATGGTGGCGATATTAAATTTTGACATGAAAAATATTTTCCGAACTGAAGCGTGGAAAGTACGTTGCCAACCTTTGCTCGCTTCGCTCTCATGTAAGAATACTGGTCATTTTCTCTATGCACTACAGTTTGCCTGTGATTTATATGGCTAAACCAGATGTCATGTTCCGTGTTTGAGCTCCGGACACATAACCTGTGGACTGAACATTGGTTACCTAAACGGACGGAACGAGGCACTTTTCTTGGCATCGTGAGATAATTTAAACATTCAACATAACATTCAGGTGAATGCAATTCCTGTTTCCCTTTGATACCTAAAATATTTGTGACATTCGTGTGTTCAACCTGTGTGAACAAAGACTTAATAAGCTGCAAAACATCTTACCTAACTGAGTGTCTTGTGCGAAACACCCTTAGAGAGTTAAGTCTTAAGTCTATGTTAAGGTATGGGTTTTATGGTCACCTTAGTGCTAAGATCGTTTTGTACAACGATCCCTGGACCATGTTGAGTAGCCGTCCATGCCGAGTTTACAGGATCACAGACAGACTGTAAAACTTCGATCCCATCCTATTTTATTAATAAAAGATATCTACGTCATTGAACTGTAAATACCAATTGTCCATGACATTCACGACGCACAGTCAATATCGCTGAAATATTCATTACTACTACTAGGTACACGTGCACTGTGCTCGTGCATGCATACACACACACACACACACACACACACACACACACACACACACACACACACACACACACACACATGCATCATGTGTGCGATTCATTCCCACACATTTGGAACATAGTTTACACATTAATGCTCTAGAACAATGTTTGCAAAATCTGTTTGCTCAAGCAAAGCATACTGGGTCCTTGTACATTTAAATAAATACCTGATTGATTTTTTTCATGTTTAAAGGAAATGAACATGCCGAGGGAAGTCGCCATTGATTTGCACCGTGGGTTGTCATTATAATTGCAAACAGTTTTGAGTAAATGTTTTTAAGAGCATCCGCATCTAAGCGTGCAGTAATTGTAGATACGTTGGTTGTGTTTGTAATGGAATAATGCGGTTTATTGATCATTATAATCATCTGCAATGTCAGTGACGACAAATACGACACATCCCCATCTACGTGGCCATGATGAAAGTGGTCAAGGTTTGCATAATCCAGTATGTATTGTATGAGTGTATTACACCCCTTTCTTATACAAATACAACTTATCACCGAAAGAAAGTTTGCCACCTTGACCCCCCCACCCCCACCCCCCCCCAAAAAAAAACAAACAAAAAAAACAAACAAAAAAACAAAAAAAAAAACGCCGCAAGTATTTAAACTCACAAGTTCAAAACTAAATCAATGCAAAACACTTCGTCTAAACACAACAATGTTCTATGCTGAAAGTAACACACGTCTTCAGGACGATACTGTTCATGCTTTATTTCTGACAATGACGGACGTCGGTAGTGACCAATGCATTGGCGTATGTGGCTAATCGCTGGCAAAATGGCTAGACGACTCAGAGCTCACGTAAATAGAGGAGCTGCAGAAGACATAGGACTTACAGAGGACAGGCACATCATCGCCAGAGATGGAGATGGTAACGGACGACACGTCGTTGGCAGCGACGTGACTGCCAGAGGGCCGTCTTTATTGATGAAAGGCCGTTAACCAGTGGACTCATTACACGCTAAAATGTGTCATTTCATTGAACCTGAGAGTATGTTACACCTATATGCGGGCCTATTAGCCATTTTATTGAAACTTGTTTTTGCAAACCCATCCCAATTCGGAAACCTGTCATGCCGGTAACTGCTGCTGTGTGACTGCTTATTTTCACTATGTTGATTTCATTGCGATTTTGATCTTTCCAACACGCTGCACTGCTGTGTGACTGGTACTTTATATATGTTGATTTCATTGCGATTTTGATCTTTCCAACACATTGTACTTAATGCGTCTATTGCGGTATAACTTATGTGGCTGATAAAACAAGGATAAAGTTTCTTTTGGACATGTGCTAATACGGACGTCTACAAGATATAATCTCCCCAGTTGTAACATCAGTGCTTATTTATGGAAGCATAGCTGTGCAACAATCTGAACAAAATATCAACTACGTGGATGTTAATTTCATCTGTGCAGATGATGAAAAGCTGCTACAATGTGGTACCGATAAACTTCCGTACTTATACCAAAGCATGAGTTTCACCCATTTTGACAAATGTCGCGCGTTAGTTAAATGATTCACCTATATGTCCGTGTGTTCCAAAACATAGAAAAAGCAGTTTGGAAATGTGCTTGCATGCTTTTTATGCCAAATGGTTAAGAAATTCAAATAATAACCATCAACACAGTCATGACGTGATATTCATGACAACATTATTTTTATCTACAAGGGACAATGTTAGTATATCCGATTCGAATTGCATTAACTGAGAGGAACGATATATTGTATATTTCGTGACCTGTGTGTCATATTTATTTGAATATCAAAATAGAATAAACAGTCTTAAACATACTTGGGTGAGGAGGTGGGTCAAATTTACTTTTCCTTCACGAAATTGTTTGCCAGTTTTTATGCCCATAAGATGCAAGATCACGTTTCGATGAAGGTAACTGTTCTACGACATGCGTGTCTTGCAAATATTTCAACAAATATTGTAAGTCGGGTTTAAGTCCACCCCGTTAACACAGGGTATGCCAGCTTCCATGTACATTGGAAGTTCTTCAAGCTATAGTGTTACCTTGAGTAGGTCTGCTGTAAAGTCCGTCAAATGGTTCACTCGGACATATGATAGCTTCTAGAATGATTTTAGAGGTTATTATCCAATTTTCTCTTCTGAAGGTGCCCCAGTCGTATTAACGTACTGATTGTTATCAGAATGCTGTTAATTGTACACTCATTATAACTTTTGATCTAATGTGGACATCGGGAAAAAAGGTTCAATTTTACGCAGGGACACCAAACTGAAGTTGGTATTGGTGCTCTTATCCGGAGCAGAACTTTAAAACCGTTCACTGTTCCTTCACCAAACTTGGCACGTGGACAGGCTCGGCGGTGCACTGGTGTCTTTTGGTAGTTTTGGATTTCCAAATAAAGTATTCTTTGCCTTTCCATGGTGGTGGAGCTCCTTTCAATAACAGTGCTTAAATCTCTTTCAGTATTCCCCTTCCACGTTGCTATAAACACGCCAAAACATTTGACATAGTCATAGCTAGTTGACATATTCATACAGAGTATTTTGCCATTGCTGGGGTTACTTATGACTTTATCTTTTAGCTTGATTCATTTCGATCTGCGTCTACCACATAATTAGCAGTATATTACAATATACTACACGAAGCCCATATATATATACTGATATATCTGTATTCTTCACATGTTTAAATAACCTACAGTCAACGGCTGATATTTACAGGAGACATAATAACTTTGCAAATAATTGTTTTCCAGTACTGATCCTTCCAACTCAGGTATTCATAAGTTCACATGTACAAGTGCCCTTTGTTACGAGTTTTAAGTCACTAGCTCTTTCTCAAATAGAAAGACAATAAGAGTATCCGTCATAAGCAATAATTGGTAATGGTGTATACTTGCATACAGCATAAGATATTTAGATATTTAATGAGAATAGTGTATGAGGACAATGTTTCTGACAAGAACGATTATAGTATCCATCGATTAGCGCTGATGAGCACCATTAGTGTTAAGGCAATATTGCGTTGTTCTGTAAGAAAGCACATATACCTGACTTTACCTACATCATACATGGTCAATAAATGTAGGTGCTTTATCTGTATAGTGCTAATGTGACGTACTGATCTCAATATAATACTAATGATAACAGAGTAATAATGAATAATTTCTATAGGGCTATATCCACGTTCGACGTCGCCCTGATGCTTTGAAGTAGGTAGGAAAGACTTCTACAGGTATGCACCCGGAAGAAATAGAACGTTAATGCAAATACTCAGTCTTGAATATCCTCAGAAACAAAGTTTGTTTGGTGTGAAGGAAAAATGGCTGTTAAAACGATATGAATGAATCATTGAGAATCGAGGATGACATCAGATGTTCGCTAAAAGGGTCTACTGATCGCACCCGCCATTCACAATATTGGCCCAAAGCTTAAATGTTTTCCTAAAACCGCACAGCAGTACTCCTGTCAAGGAAATCAAGACAATCACGTGAGCGATTGACCAGAACTCCAGTTAGATAATAATGACACCTGTGCAGAGGTACAGATTGTGGTGTTTAAGGTAGAGAAAACAGTCTGGGGAACAGATTTGGCTTGAATCACAGAGGGTAATGTTTGTTTTGTAGTGAACACGGCATACTTAAGCAAATATTTAGTACTATTTGGATATTTTTAAAGATATGACGAGAAAAGGTTTGAAAGACAGGGCCGTTATGCTCGAAACGCAGCCCTAAAATACTCCCATGTGTTAAGAATGAACGTAAAAGGTTCGTAGGGTTATGAATGTTTCGAGAATAGCTAGCCAGGTATGTTTTGCTTTTTAGAGAAATATCGAATAGTGATTGTTGGTGGTCACTTTGTACTTAATTAACGGGAGGAAGGGTGGTGGTGGTGGGGGAGGGTGGGGGGGTGTCGCTCGGTCATTCACATTGTTCCTGCTTCTACATATAAATCACCATTAGCCTCCCCCACCCCCACCTGCCATAAATCAATATATGTACGGTCCCTATTTCTGAAAGAGAAAATACATAATCTAAGAATCCATCCTCGATGTGATAACCTGCCTTGGTTAGGAGCATTTGTTTTATGTAGTCGGGAGTCCATATACCTCCACTCCGGACGCTGTACTGTTGTTCGTTTTCGCAGGTTGTGGTGGCGTCATCACCGCTAACAGCGGCAGCATTACCTCGCCTGGCTACCCCGGAAACTATGGGGGCTCACTATCCTGCACGTACACCATTGTGCCAGCTCCAGGAGTGTCTCTACAGCTTGTGTTTGGTGACTTTGAGACAGAAAGTGGATATGATTTCGTGCGCGTAAGCAAAACATATATTCCATTATTCCAAAATTCTTCCTTTCATTATTCTATCTTTACAGAAAAATGGAAATATATCTTAACCCAATGTTCAAGATTGTTGCAGTTATACGGCAACGAATGCCTGGATGCCTGCATGCATGCGTGCGTCCGCTTGTGCGTGTGTCAGTGTGTATGCGTAACTATTTGTGAAAGTTGTCTCTTTGTTCTAGTTCTTGGTGACATGCTTTTAATTTGGATACCACGCTAAGCAGTGGCATTCAGTCTCTGAGGCGAGTAATCTTGTGTATTCAGACAGACAGACAGCTTGTGACCTAAGAGGCCAACAAAACACTTTTCATAATAGGAACCGCACAGATGATTTTTGAGAATATTGGACTCTTGTAGCTGCGACAAGAACAATACTAATATACTGTTTCTTTCCAAAACGTCAACTTTTGGCCTAAAAAATGCAAAGTCATCAGGCCACGACTGAATGTCGCTAATCCAAACATCGACATAGGCCTCTTTGAAGATGGTGAGTCGCAGTCTGCAGTTGCCCTACATTCAACGTTCATCAGAGCACCATATCTCGTCTTCGGGATCTTTTCCTGCAGACCGATTCCGCCAAAGGTCGCCGTGGAAACTGCCGACCAAGAGTTACCACCCATGCCCAGACCGCTACATCACCTGCGTCATCGTCTTGCCAGCAAGATGGTCCCGGGCAGTACTTGCTACAAAGTACTGGCTTTGACGCCGGCTTATGGACAGACACAACAAAGAAGGCTGCTGTTGTGCTGTCGAACTCTTTGTGTATACACGTGTGAATTTCACCTTTTCTACCGTTGAAATAATTGGTCTTAAACTTGGTTTTACATCGCTTTTAGCGCTATTCCAGCAGTGTCACTTCGGGGGACACCCGAAATGGACTTCACTCATTGTGCCCATGCGGGGTATAAAACCAATGTGTTGCGCGTGACGTGCCGACGCTTTAACCATTTGGCTACTGGGGTCCAGGAACATGCCAGCATCAGGATGGGATTTGTTCAAAGCATGTTTCTGTCTTCCTTCATACAAGGTGTATTGGAATAGAAATCCTTCTTGAAATTTAATGGCTTTGCTCAAAGCATAGAATTAGAAGGTCACGGTATGTGGGCGTGACGCCAGGCTTTCATGTGTATCATGTTGAGTACGTCAGTAGATGTTGACAGTCTAGGCGTCGTGTCTAGGATTCAAACATAAGTTACAGGCACGGCCAATGAAGGTATGTCTGCTCAGCCAGCCGAACCACCTATACACCCTTTAACTGCGTGATCGAAGCCGAATAGCACGCGGTCCAAGTCGCTGCAAGTGGCGGTGCTGAGTTACGTCTCTTGTGACAGAAAAGTTT
Organism: Haliotis asinina; assembly: GCF_037392515.1. Lineage (NCBI taxonomy): Eukaryota > Metazoa > Mollusca > Gastropoda > Lepetellida > Haliotidae > Haliotis > Haliotis asinina. Next base: position 31,912,734 of record NC_090282.1, on the reverse strand, counting down.
AGATGGTGGGTTTGAACCCAATATTAATCCACGTTGTGTTTAGGTTTATCAGCACCTTGACCACGCCCTTGGGTTCTCGTTCTGCATCGCACCAACATTTCTTCTATATGAAACTGACACACTCTGCTGCCAGTAAGATACTGTTCAAAGCAGTTCTAAAACTAAAATTCAGCCAGTCAAAATCTCTCTTTAAGTATCAAATTCTTGCGATATTGTAGGTCTACAACTCATCTGATTTCCAATTAACGGCTCTGACTGGTTCGCGGAGCGGGACGGTCGTGCAAACGTCCACAAGCTACAAGGTAGTGCTCAGCACTGATCCATGGACGCACAGGCGTGGTTTCAAGGCCACCTGGTCAGGTAAGTAGACAGAAATGTTTGTTTCTTGTTTTTCTCGTGGTCTGTATCAGACAATCCATCGATCACATCAATCACTTGCACGGTCGTCTTGACGCATGTGCGGCAGCGCGTATACGCTCGGTTCTACCCTCTCCCATACTTGCATGGCCGTCTTGACGCATATGCGGCAGCGCGTATACGCTCGGTTCTACCCTCTCTCATACTTGCACGGCCGTATTGACGCATAAGAGGCAGCGCGTATACTGTAGGTTCTACATTCTCCCATACTTGCACGGCTGTCTTGACGCATATTAGGCAGCACGTATACGCTCGGTTCTACCCTCTCCCATACTTGCATGGCCGTCTTGACGCATATTAGGCAGCGCGTATACTGTAGGTTCTACATTCTCCCATACTTGCATGGCCGTCTTGACGCATGAGGCAGCGCGTATACTGTAGGTTCTACATTCTCCCATACTTGCACGGCCGTCTTGACGCATATTAGGCAGCGCGTATACGCTCGGTTCTACACTCTCCCATACTTGCATGGCCGTCTTGACGCATGAGGCAGCGCGTATACTGTAGGTTCTACATTCTCCCATACTTGCACGGCCGTCTTGACGCATATTAGGCAGCCCGTATACGCTCGGTTCTACACTCTCCCATACTTGCATGGCCGTATTGACGCATAAGAGGCAGCGCGTATACTGTAGGTTCTACATTCTCCCATACTTGCACGGCCGTCTTGACGCATATTAGGCAGCCCGTATACGCTCGGTTCTACACTCTCCCATACTTGCATGGCCGTCTTGACGCATATGCTGCAGCGCGTATACGCTCGGTTCTACCCTCTCCCATACTTGCACGGTCGTATTGACGCATATGAGGCAGCGCGTATACGCTCGGTTCTACCCTCTCCCATACTTGCACGGCCGTCTTGACGCATATGAGGCAGCGCGTATACGCTCGGTTCTACCCTCTCCCATACTTGCACAGCCGTCTTGACGCATATGCGGCAGCCCACATACACTCGGTTCTACACTCTCCCATACTTGCACGGCCGTCTTGACGCACATTAGGCAGCCCATATGCGCTAGGTTCTACCCTCTCCCATACTTTGACGTTTACGGGTCAATGTATCTTTTTTTGATGATTTGATAGTGGTTAAAGACTTATATCGAGGGAGATGGAACCTGGTTTATTGCATGGTGCAGTTTTGGTTATTGTTTAGCGGCTGCACTCAGCAATGTTCCAGCCATATGGTAGCACCATCTGTTATTAAACGAGTCTCGACAAATGATCCAGTGGTCAATATCAAGAACATAGATCTACGCATATGCGATTCGACAACGTGTGTCAAACACTTCAGCAAGGCAGACCACCCGATCCCTTTAGTCAACGTTTAAGACAAGTATGGGTTGATAAGGACCAGTTCTAACCCATGTTTGTTACCTGACACTGAGCCTTAGAACAAACGAATGCAGTATTATGGTACATGTGGAAGATCCTGGCTAGAAATGATCTTCAGTAACCCATGCTGTCGTTAGAGGCGATTAACTGGATCAGTTGGTCGGACTCGCTAATTTGGTTGACACATGTCATCATTACCCACTTGCGTAAATCGATACTCATTTTGTTAATCCCTGGATTGTTTGGTCCAAACTCGATTATTTACAGACCGCTGCCACAGAGATGGAATATTGCCGAGTGCGGCAAAAAACTAAACTCCATCAATGAACCTATGTGCTATGCTTATTGACGCAGCAGCCAGGCCACAAGGGACATCATCCACGGTCCTTCATCGCACCGTCGGAGCAATCCCAATTAATATGTACAGGCTCTGCTGCTGAAGCATTGTGCTTGAATTCCATGTAGGCCTATCTACGATTGAAAAATCCTCATCAATACTGATATTCACTGGAATTGTCAAACTATATTATTCATGAACATAGATGGTAGTGACTTTGTTTACTCTCGTTATATCCCATAAAGTTAATGATTGTTTTGTTTTTTCAGCCTCACCGTCATCAAGCGTTGATCCAGAGTTTGGCTTATACACTCTGTGCCCCTTGCACACTGGGTTCACACTGGTCAGCAGCACCAGCACAAAGGTCAAGGTACTGGAACTGCTGCCTGAGACCCGTTGTCGAACATTGTGCACCCTGCTCGCAGCCTGCACGCACTACAAACTGACGGATACCGGAATGTGTAAACTGTACAAATATGACGCGGCTGCCAGTGTTGACTTTGTGGACGTTTGGGCCAAGAACTGACAAACGTTAATAGTTTGGGGTTTATAATATACAAATCAAAGAGTGTTTCATTGGAAATAGTTGCATTAGGTCTTTCCGATATAAGGCTTGCCCGTGTTAGCGTTTGGCAAAGGGAGAAAGATGAGTTGGACATCACTGCCGTTGGGTAGCCTAGTGGTTAAGGCATTCGCTCGCCACGCCGTGGGTCCGGGTTCAATTCCCAGCATGGGCACAATGTGTGAATCCCATGTCTGGTGTTCCCGGCCGTGATATTGCTGGAATATTGCAAAAAGCGGCGTAAAACCATACTCACTCACTCAGTTCAGATCTGTATTATTATTAGGAAGGAGGACAAAGGGTAGTATCTCTCACTCGATATAACTCGAGAAAGATAATCTGTCATTTCCCGTCACTCGTTAGTTATTGTCTAAATATTACCCATAAACAGTCTCCATTCTCTTATAGAGCAGGCGATTGTTGTATATATCGCCTGTACAATGAGCATGTGTTTACGGATCGCAATCACATTGTGATCAATCACGAAAATGTGAACGTATCCTGTCTCATCTGTAGCCAAAGTCACAAACAAGCTCAAAGACAAATATGTGAATGTGGGAAGTTGTCTCGAGGATTAGCGGATAGAACATCGATCTTTATGGCCGCATAAAGACTTGTATGTATGTATGTATGTATGTATGTATGTATGTATGTATGTATGTATGTATGTATGTATGTATGTATGTATGTATGTATGTATGTATGTATGTATGTATGTATGTATGTATGTTATGTATGTATGTATGTACGTACGTACGCATGTATGTTGAGAGACATACACACACACACACACACACACACACACACACACACACACACACACATATATATATGGTAATAGTAATGGTAACGGTAAATTAAGACAAAATGCCCAATACCTGCCCAGCATGTCATACATATATGTATCATAAACTGATAATTTAATTTATTAACATCACATTTCAGTTAAACGTTGCATGCGTTGAGCTTATTAGATGTTTTGAAGATTATTTGGAAAGGTCGAGACCACTTGGGAACTTAGCCTGCTCCAGAGAGACGCGACGGGTCAGTGGTTACACGACCTTCTGTGCTCTGTGCTTATTAAGGATGGTGATGTAGATGAAGGTTACGCATGCAGGAAAATTACGTGATGTGGGTATACTACGTCGGTTCATTCCCATTATGACTACTCCCAGTTTGACTACCCGTCCAACATACAACTTGTTCCAGTCCAGTGGTTTTTAATTGCTAGCTCTCTCCCCTCCATCAATGGTAGACTGTTCGATATCTTCCCATTGTGACTACTCCAAGTTTCTCATCAACATACTCTTACACATACGTTCCAACAGCACCATAAACAACTGTAGCTGTACCGGGTTCATAAACATTTATTCGACTAATTACATAGGTAATTATATTTAGATATATATGTAGCTATACATGATGTACACCTTATAGTAAGTGAATTAAGAATAATAATTGACATCTCAATGAAACTTCTGGCGTCAGCATTTCTTCTTCTTCAGTATACTATTTGTGTTTACAACAACTGTTTCGCAACATCGCCTGCTGCCCGAACAAATTCAGTGGGGGACTTCTGTTGTCTCTGGAGCTGATCCTGCAAGCGACGGATGCGAGCATCTAAATCTCTGTACATTCTTTTCCTAGGTGGTGCAGGTGCTCCATACTCAAGCTGGGCAATTCTTCTTCTATTCGTGGCCTCGGTTCTCTTGATCGCCTCGATGAATTCAAAAATGTTAGGGTGACTGTGTCTGAGGCTCTGGTTGAGCGAGTGGTGAAAACCCTCGAGGTGATTATTTGTCGGTGGACCATCTGTTTCAGAATGGTTCCACACAGGAATGGGGAAACGTGCATCGTCATCAACCCAGACACTCACAACGTAGTCCTTGAATGCTTCACATCCCCGGATGTCTGGTGCTTGGTTCATGGCCTCAAGCCAGGTGTCTTGGACACGTTCAGGAGGTAAAAAGGGATGGGCTACCGCAGATCTAAACAGCTCAGATAAGTCATCATTCTCTTTGTACATTGTCACAAGCCCTAGGTCCTGAATTTTGTGCCACAAGCACTTCGTGTAATGAAAGTAACACCCTCTAACAGATGTGTTAGGGAATTCATCAGCGATTCATTTGACGATCAGGCATGAGACAGAAAGCTAAGGGAATCATAGTATAACCAGTGAGAGAGTGAATCACGTACAGCTGAGGCCAAAGTCTTGGACGCGAATATAAACTTCCATCCATAAAGAGGACATCAGACTGCTGTAACGTGGAGAGTGCTTCCTCTGTAGAAAACACCAGCAATTTGTCACCATCTCCGTCTTCAACAGCAAGAAAACGACGACCATCAGATGTAGTAGTCCATCTTCCGTCAAAGTTGACACCTCTACGATGTTCAGGCAATGCAGGTGTTGTCTTCCTTCTGTGTCTATACAATGCTGACTTTACACTGGACAGAGGTTGTGCAACAGCAGCAGCATCAACAGGCGGTTGGCGGAGCGATTCATTGTACATTTGGGTCACTGGTGTTGACTCATCTCTGGCTCTTTTTTGCAGTGTGCTCATGAGTCTAACTGTGGCTGGATTGTCGGGCCCGTGATTGTGCTCGTCAGTAACTGCTCTGATGAACTCTCCAGTTGTTGACAAGTTGCTTCTACACCTAGGAACAACATATTTCCAGTAGTCAGACACATTTCCAGACTTGTTCAACTTGTACCGGAATCCAGCATGCAACACTTGTCGGGCTCCTCTCTGTGATATAACAAACTCTGCTCTCTGAACATCAGCCATAGCTAAATCAAAATACGTGGAACTGGGTCTTATATACTTGTTGATAAATATGGTAGTTATTTTTTTAATCAGAGTAGAGGGATACCTTAGTTTGGGTTGTACAGGAGTGATCTCCAAATATGTCCGGTTTTCAAAACAAATGAAAGGTTGAATGAAGCGTGAGTATCTATACACCTGGAAATTAATCAAGCAACACCCCAATTTTTTCTATTGGAGCAACTTTGAAGTGTTCTGACAATCAAAATATGCCGGGTTGATATAGTTTGACACTTTTTTATTCAACAGACGATCTCTGACAAACAACTTAAAGGGAAAAAGTATCAAGACTTTGCTTTATTGCAACGAAATCCAAATTCTTAAAACTGTCTTAAATTCATGAAAAAATGGACACAATTTACTATTCATCCACAGACGTTGTTGTCAGGTGTATTAACACAAATGTCACATGGAAAGAAAGAACAGTCATCTGAGAGTCTGCACACCGACTTTCATCAATATCTAGTGTGTCCTCCCTGCGCACGCACCACCGATTCCAGACGCCTCCTCATTCCTTGGATGAGTCTCCGGATCTGATTCTGGGGGATCCTGTTCCACTCCTCATGCAGGGCAGCCGTCAATTCGTTGAGATTATGGACTGGTGGGTCTCTCTGCCTCACACGACGGCCAATAAAGTCCCACAAATGTTCAATGGGGTTGAGGTCAGGGCTCATGGCAGGCCATGGAATTCTGTCAATTGCATTTTGCCGCAAAAAATCATTTACAGCATGCGCCCTGTGAGGTCTAGCATTGTCGTCCATAAATATGGGTCTCGTTGCCAGAGGATGGTTCTCAAAATGAGGTACCACAGCCCTGTCAAGAACCTCCTGTTGGTAACGAACACCGTTAAGGTTGCCACGGATGGTAATGATATCCAACTTGCAGTTCATGGAAATGCACCCCCATACCATAACGGAACCTCCCCCAAAGGCCACAGTCTCCTGGATGTTCCGTGGAGCCATTGCTGTGTTCCTCTGCCTCCAGACCCGAGTACGACCGTCCACCATGTGCAGCAAGAACCGGCTCTCATCTGAGAAATGGACCTTCCTCCAAGAGGCAATGTTCCAGTGCAAACGGTCATTACACCAGGCCAGTCGGGCTGCCTTATGGGCTGGAGACAGTCTGGGTCGCTTGATTGGCCTCCTTGCCCGGTATCCTGCAGCTTTCAGACGATTCCGAACAGTCCTGTTCGAGATGGGTCTCCCTGGAAGCCACTCCTGTCTCAACCGAGAGCTCGAGTCGAAGGACCTGCGCCGTACAAGTCTCAGTAAAGCTCTGTCCTCCCGGACTGTGGTCTTCCTGGGTCTTCCTGGTCTAGGCAGGTCTTTAACTTCATTAGTGACCCGGTATTTTTTCAAAAGTTTTGAAATTATGGAATGATGTCGTCCGATTTGAGTCCCGATTTGTCTTAGAGACATACCAGCATTCCTCATGCCGATTATTTGCCAACGAGTGGCCTCTGATAATTTCCTACGTGCCATGACATTGAAATGAATGAAAAACCGAATGCAATCGACAACCTGCGCTTGTAAACACCCCAGGGAAAAAGTGCATTTTTCGAAAGTTGAGGTTAAAGCAATGCACGTGCGCTGTGCAAGCTTCACGTGCGTCATATCAACCCATGAAAAGCTCATGCTGTATGTCAATACATCAAAATTGAATAATCAATCATCAAAATTACTTCGTTAAACTTTGTTAAGTTTTTATGTGTCTTTGAATTTGGTGTTGCTTAATTAATTTCCATATGTATATATCTTTGATCAGTGTAGAAGGATTATCATAGCTTGGGTACTTTCAAAACAATCAATCTGTATTTTAAATTTTCAAAGTACCTTAGTTTGGGTTGCAGAGGAGTGATCTCCAAACTGGGAATAATCAGCTTTACGGGTACAGTACATTATTAAGTGCAGGGGTGGTCCATTATATGTGTATTTTTATTTTTCCTCGTCTGACAATTAGGAGAATACCCAATAAAACCTCGGTCGAAGAAAAGCTGGAACGGGCAAACGAGAATTACTAAAATGGATCCCACACTATTAATGAACAACTAAACTCAATGTTTGGCTACTCTTTTTATCACTGCATATGAAAGACTTCTGGTTAGTCATAAACGGAACACCATTTAAAAAAAACCCAAACAAAACAAACAAACTTGTGGTTAATTAATACCAAGCGCTCAAAAGTTGCTAAAAAGCCGTCTGCTTCTCTCTCGCCCGCAGACGAAACCGCAAACAGAAAGTGTCGCCAGAGCCTTACAGTGACGTCATAGAAAGAACGATTTTTAGTTAATTGTATGGAAAATGTGTAGGAAGCCCGTCATTTTGCTGATTTCTCGACGTCACCAAGGACATGCCGAATTGTTGTGTTGCCCTCAATTGCTCCTTGGGGTCGGGTGATGGTGTCACTATGCACAGATTTCCACCGGACCCCGTAGTTTGTGCTTAAATTGGTTGTTTGTGTGTGCGAAGCGAGCGTGTGGAAGCCAGTGGTATATACTAAATCGGATGGTTCGCCCCCTACCACGCTTCCAGGATAGACAATGGAGTTCAAGTTTCATCGAGTTTATAAAATCAAGACTGCTTACTACACATTGCTGACCAAAAGGATTTTGCATGGATATAACACTTTCTTCCTCGGAAACGAGGTTGTGGTCGAAGTGACAATATTATCGAAAGTAATATTATATTGACCCCTTATATTGACCGCTTCCAAGATTGAAATTGTTATCTTATAAGCAATGTCATGTAAAGTCCTAATGTCCATCAATAAAATACATATTTTACTACCAGTGAAAAGTAATTTTGCTTTTGTAAGTCGGTGAAAACAAACTTAAATACCATTCATCCTTAGACAGGGTGCCGACATTTTTGTAAATCGTGAAGCCACGGGCTAAAGTCCGTTAGCATTATTGTGATTATGATTTGTTCTCATCAAGTTAGAAAATCAAAACTACTTTTTACTGGTAGTTAAATATGCATTTGAATCATGGCCAAAAGGATTTTGCATGACACAACTTGTAACATAAGGACTTCTTCCAAGGAAGCAAGGTGGGGGTCGAAGTGACATTTATATTGCAAGCAATATTACATTGACCTCCAACTCACTTCAAAGAGTGAAATTGTTATGTTATAAGCAATGTCATGCAACATCCTATTGTCCATCAATAAAAAACTACAAGTAGAAAGTAATTTTGCTTTTGTAAGTCGGTGAAAACAAACTTAAATAGCATTCATCCTAAGACAGGGCGCCGCCATTTTTAAAAATCGTGAAGTCAAATTCATTTGAATTAATGAGATTATGGTTTGTTTTCATCAAGTTAGAAAATCAAAACTACATAAATATGTATTTGAATCATTACCCAAAGGAGTTTGCACAACACAACTTGTAACATAACCTAAGCGAGGTCGGTGTCGAAGTGAAAATTCTGCGCGATAAATTTCTTCATTTGCTAAATGTACTTGGTTTGTAACGTTCACTCACCAGTATGTAGCCACTTGTCAGTATACGTCTTTATACTTGGTCCCATAATGCTTATTACTTCATACTTGTATGCATTTTGAAACTTAATAAAAAGAAGCGATCTGCGAATGTATAACAGGAATGTAATATGTGGACATTTCATAGTTTGCCTAAATGAATCATAATTCGCACGGATGTCCTAGTGTATGTCGTCTGCATCATTACACTTAACGACGAAAACAATGATTCTGTTGAAAGCTACGACAAAAATGCAAATATGCAAATGAATTTATAGGATCAATGTCAGGCTCTTACCTTGTTCGAGTGATATATAATTCATCTGCAGATTTCCCATGTGATGTGTGTTTTAACAGTCTAATATACGAAAACGTGATGTATCGTTTCACGTTTTTCACATTGCTGTATAGTGTCACTGGTTACCGAAGATAGCACACCTGGCAACTAATTGCATAATGTGCGTCATTCTTTTTAAAAAGTGATTTAGTTAGCCAATAATGAGCAAGCAATCAATGTATTGGCGTTTAATCCTTTGAAAGAAGGGTGTTGTTTTTACATAGACACAGACATACACGACAGAGTGTGAAGAATGAGGACTATGATTTATGGATATACAACTTCTTTTATTCAGTGAGTGCGACGTATGTCGATACTAATCTATGTCGAAACGTCTCACTCACTGAATAAAAGAAGTTGTATATCCATAAATCATAGTCCTCATTCTTCATCTAGGCAACTTCTAGAATGCCTATCAAAGATGAGTGTATTCAGTATAGATTAAATGTGCATACATGAACACTACCTTTTGACAAATCCCCCATTTAAATCCGCATAAAACTAATTAATCAATCAGCGTGTTATCGGTAGAAATGCCAAATGGGGGCCTTTGTCGGGTAATTTAAGTGGTGTTACCACGTGCACTAATTATACCTGTTACAAATTCATTAACTGAGCATTAAATGAATGATGACAAATAACGTGTAGGTTTGCACCACCTATCACGGATTACAACACCTAGCGACACCAAGTGATTTTGACAGAATCGTCTATAAAAACAAGGGTTGCAACGCGAAAATTAGGCAAAATAAGGGGACAAAATTAAATGATCGTAGATTGTGAGAACATACAGCTTTCATTTTTCTCAACAGCTTTCGCGCTTTCAGGTTTGTACAAACCTGTAAACGAAATAGTTTAACCCTTGAAATGTAGATGAATACTGCACAGACCCTCATTTCTATACCTACAATTACGTCACGGAGACGCGCCGCTCTGATTGGTTGTAATTTCATTTGCGGCTGAGAATTGTGCACCGTTGACAGAAAGGTCGATTTAAGTTAATTAAAGGTCGAAATGAGTAGTTTTAATGGCGGGGTTTCATTTACAGCGATGTCAGCAAGTGATTTTGTATTTGTACCCTAGTAGAGTATATGTCATCTTTAAAGTGAAACATGCTAAACTGGGTAGGTACACTTTCCAAGCGTAAGGTTTTACCCACGAAGAATGTATTCAACAACGGAAACTTTGACAACATATCGTGTGTCACCTAGAAAGAAACACAGTTTTGTTGCTTGGTGTTTCCTTTGTGAGAGGTTTTACAAGGCCATTAGCTCACGACTGGTGACGCGTGACGTCCTGGACAGAAGGTGACAGTATTTTGAGTTCTTTCCTTAATTACCCATTTGGGGAGCCTTAATTACTCATTTGTTCTGAAGAAGCACAGACTGTGTAGTTTATATTTAAGTGGTTATTGTTGAATGTCAGTGGGATTGACAAGACATATTTCAATACAGTGTAAAGATCTCACAACACTGTTTATTAATGTGTCCCAGCATAGTCTTTATGTCACTGGAGTTTGGTCACTCTTGATTAGGACTTTCACAAATAACTTCAACTTCATAGATATACGAGGGGATGTCAATAGGTTTTGAGCCTTGAATAGAAAAACACAAAATATTGGTATGAACCACACTTATTTTTCAACATAGTCCCCTTGTGAGTCAAGACACTTGTTCCATCTTTTCTGCCAGGCGCTGATGCCATCTCTGTAGAAGGCGCCATTTTGGTCCTCAAACCAAGCCTCAGTAGCAGCAATAAGCTCATTATCATACTGAAATCTACGACCACGCAAGTGTCTCTTGAGATTTGGGAACAGATGGTAATCACTTGGTGCCAGGTCTGGAGAGTAGGGGGGATGCGGTAAGATTTCGTACTCGCATTCCTGGACAGCAGCGGCTGCAACGCGAGAGGTGTGGACTGGAGCATTGTCTTGATGTAGAAGAATACCACGTCTGATCTTGCCCCGGCGTTTCTCCTTGATTGACTGTCGCACTTGCCTCAACAAGTTAGCGTAATATTCCCCATTCATTGTTCTTCCTTTTGGTAAGTAATCTATGTGGATGACGCCTTTGCTGCCCCAAATGCTGCCATTACCTTCTGCACTGATCTGGAGGCTTTGAACTTTTTGGTCCCGGGAGAAGTGACATGTTTCCATTCCATGGATTCTTGTTTGCTCCCAGGATCATAGCGGTGGATCCAGGTTTCATCAAAGGTTACTAGCCTGGAGTGAAAATCTTCTGGATTCTTGTTGTATCTGGTTAGCATGGAGTTGCTTATGGTGACCCTTGTTTGCTTCATTTCATCTGTAAGCATTCTTGGCACCCATCCTGCGCACACCTTAGACATGACGAGATGTTCATGAAGAATTGTCTCGATGGATCCGTGTGAAATGCCTGTGGTCTCCTCTAACTCGTGGAGTGTGATTCGACGATTTTCCAGCAAAAGTCTATGCACTCTGTCAATGTTTTCCTGACTAGTGCTTGTTGTTGGGCGAGCTGGACTGGGGTCATCTTCAAGACTCTCTCTACCATGCTTAAATTCATTGACCCATCGTTTGATGGTAGCAGATGAAGGCGAAGACTTCCCAACTGCTGAAAGCCTTTCTTCAATGTTCTTCGCCGAGTTTCCTTCAAGAACTAAAAACTTAATTACTGCTCTATACTCAATTTTATTCATTTTCACTGCCGTGAGGGGGGTCTCTTTCTGTCAATGTGAGCTGTTCAATAACCTCTGAGAGTAGGATACCAAAACTTATATATCACATCAGCTACACCCCAAGGTTCAATGTCGTACCATAGGCTGTGACACCTGGGTATGAAAAATGCTCAAGGCTCAAAACTTATTGACATCCCCTCGTAACTTGAATTTTGTTATATTTATAGAATACCTAAATTCAAAAGAACGTCAAGGGTTAGTGTTCCAAGTGTACACTGTATATGTTGCAGGAAGTAAAGCTCTGTGTTCAGGACCCGTGAAGATCTGGAGTAGATCATTTTTTGTCGTGATACTCATAAACACACTTTCATTAATTTTACAACTATGTATTTTGAGTCGAAGTGCAGATACTTATAATTAGCGGAATTAAGTCAAAATGAGTTGAATTTTGTGTCATGATAGTTATAAGTATATTCTCATTCATTTACAACCTCCAAAACACAGGAAAAGATGTATTTTGAGTAAAAATAATTATTCTCGTATATTTTTTTAAATCTCCACGAAATCGCAAAATTATGTCAACATCAGTTGAATTCTGTGTCAAGATACTCATAAAGGCACTTCCATTCATTTACATCCTCAAAAACATTGGAAAAGATGTATTTGGAGTAAAAGGAAATATTCTCGCCAATGGGCGAGAGTTTTTTGAATCGCTCTAAATTAACGGAATTAAGTCAGAGTGAGTTGAAATTTGTGTTATGAAACTTATGACCATACTTTCATCCATTTACAATTTGATCCATGGGCCAAATGTTTTTCTCCCTGGGCGAGATCTTTTGAACAATCGCTCCAAATTAGCAGAATTAAGTCAAAATAAGCTGAATTTCATGTCACGGCACCAATAAATATGTTTTCGTTTATATTAAAACTGCAAAATTTTCAGTGAAAATAAATATTCTCGTCCATGGGCCAATACGTTTTTCACCTATGGCCGAGATTTTTAAAAATCGCTGTCATTTAGCGGAGTCAAGTCACAACCAGCTGAAATTTGTGCCATGATACTTATTAACATTTTTTCATTCACTTACAACCTCGAAAACATTTTTTCTGGGCTCACGCCTATGGGCCACTGTTCCCCCATGGGCATGCCCATGCCACGGAATGTGAGCCTATCCCTGGCCTCATCTCTTTGTTACGGAATGTGAGCCTATCCCTGGCCTCATCTCTTTGTCACGGAATGTGAGCCTATCCCTGGCCTCATCTCTTTGTTACGGAATGTGAGCCTATCCCTGGCCTCATCTCTTTGTTACGGAATGTGAGCCTATCCCTGGCCTCATCTCTTTGTTACGGAATGTGAGCCTATCCCTGGCCTCATCTCTTTGTCACGGAATGTGAGCCTATCCCTGGCCTCATCTCTTTGTCACGGAATGTGAGCCTATCCCTGGCCTCATCTCTTTGTTACGGAATGTGAGCCTATCCCTGGCCTCATCTCTTTGTTACGGAATGTGAGCCTATCCTTGGCCTCATCTCTTTGTTACGGAATGTGAGCCTATCCCTGTCCTCATCTCTTTGTTACGGAATGTGAGCCTATCCCTGTCCTCATCTCTTTGTTACGGAATGTGAGCCTATCCCTGGTCTCATCTCTTTGTCACGGAATGTGAGCCTATCCCTGACCTCATCTCTTTGTCACGGAATGTGAGGCTATCCCTGGCCTCATCTCTTTGTTACGGAATGTGAGCCTATCCTTGGCCTCATCTCTTTGTTACGGAATGTGAGCCTATCCCTGGCCTCATCTCTTTGTCACGGAATGTGAGCCTATCCCTGGCCTCATCTCTTTGTTACGGAATGTGAGCCTATCCCTGGTCTCATCTCTTTGTCACGGAATGTGAGCCTATCCCTGGCCTCATCTCTTTGTTACGGAATGTGAGCCTATCCCTGTCCTCATCTCTTTGTTACGGAATGTGAGCCTATCCCTGGCCTCATCTCTTTGTTACGGAATGTGAGCCTATCCCTGGTCTCATCTCTTTGTTACGGAATGTGAGCCTATCCCTGGCCTCATCTCTTTGTTACGGAATGTGAGCCTATCCCTGGCCTCATCTCTTTGTTACGGAATGTGAGCCTATCCCTGGCCTCATCTCTTTGTCACGGAATGTGAGCCTATCCCTGGCCTCATCTCTTTGTTACGGAATGTGAGCCTATCCCTGGTCTCATCTCTTTGTCACGGAATGTGAGCCTATCCCTGGTCTCATCTCTTTGTTACGGAATGTGAGCCTATCCCTGGCCTCATCTCTTTGTTACGGAATGTGAACCTATCCCTGGCCTCATCTCTTTGTTACGGAATGTGAGCCTATCCCTGTCCTCATCTCTTTGTTACGGAATGTGAGCCTCTCCCTGTCCTCATCTCTTTCTTACGGAATGTGAGCCTATCCCTGGCATCATCTCTTTGTCACGGAATGTGAGCCTATCCCTGGTCTCATCTCTTTGTCACGGAATGTGAGCCTATCCCTGTCCTCATCTCTTTGTTACGGAATGTGAGCCTATCTCTGGCCTCATCTCTTTGTTACGGAATGTGAGCCTATCCCTGGCCTCATCTCTTTGTTACAGAATGTGAGCCTATCCCTGGCCTCATCTCTTTGTCACGGAATGTGAGCCTATCCCTGTCCTCATCTCTTTGTTACGGAATGTGAGCCTATCCCTGGTCTCATCTCTTTGTCACAGAATGTGAGCCTATCCCTGGCCTCATCTGTTTGTTACGGAATGTGAGCCTATCCCTGGCCTCATCTCTTTGTTACGGAATGTGAGCCTATCCCTGGTCTCATCTCTTTGTTACGGAATGTGAGCCTATCCCTGACCTCATCTCTTTGTTACGGAATGTGAGCCTATCCCTGGCCTCATCTCTTTGTCACGGAATGTGAGCCTATCCCTGGCCTCATCTCTTTGTCACGGAATGTGAGTCTATCCCTGGCCTCATCTCTTTGTTACGGAATGTGAGCCTATCCCTGTCCTCATCTCTTTGTTACGGAATGTGAGCCTATCCCTGGCCTCATCTCTTTGTTACGGAATGTGAGCCTATCCCTGGTCTCATCTCTTTGTTACGGAAGGTGAGCCTATCCATGGCCTCATCTCTTTGTTACGGAATGTGAGCCCTGGCCTCATCTCTTTGTCACGGAATGTGAGGCTATCCCTGGCCTCATCTCTTTGTTACGGAATGTGAGCCTATGCTTGGCCTCATCTCTTTGTTACGGAATGTGAGCCTATCCCTGTCCTCATCTCTTTCTTACGGAATGTGAGTTTATCCCTAACCACAGATTTTCATCACGGAAAAGGAACCCATTCCTCATCGCAGTTTATCATTAACGAATAGGAATCCACCCTGGAATGGGATTCATCCATCCATACCATGATTCCATTACATATTATTTATAAAACGGCAACCCCGTGATTTTCAGGATTTGTCAGCGAATTCAGAACAAGTCTGAAACAGAGAAAACACTTGAAAAAAGTATAACACGAAGAAAACAACTGCCAGAATGCACACAAAATATATGTGCATATTCTATCAAAGGTAATATTTCATGCCTACTCTAAGGATGGCAATACAAAGACAATAGCCTTAGGGCATCATAAACATGCTAATGAAGATTTGGTATACCAAGTAAACACAATATTCAGTCTTAGACATTGTTTAAGGTGAGCATTGTGACTGGAGAGGTCACGCAGTGCACGTCTCGGGACATTGGTCTCTCTGGAATTCGGTATAGAGAATAGGTCACGCTGCTTTCTTGTAAGCACGGGTTCGGCGACCCACACTGATAAGTAATGCATAAGGCTGATTCATTTACATCCTGCGGTATACATCATGAGCCTACAGGGACTAACTGCTTTAAGCTTTAAGCATTTGGTCGGTAACGCTGACGTCAGCGATCTTTCTGGTCATTGTGTTCGAGAAAGTGACTGTCGTTTGTATTGACATCGTCCAATACAACAGATTCCATTTGATATGTAAACAAGTAACTTTCTGGATTCGTCGGATTTCGCTCTTTGTATTGCATTCAAGCATGAATATGAAACAGTACATGTCTGACGTGAGTGTGCATTGCTACTTGATTTGTAAAATGACGTTTGCATTTATGTCGCCATTAAATAGAACATCAGAAAAAGTGACCTTTAATGCAAATTTATATTCTGAAACCTGATCCTGCAGCGATGGAATATCTGTGGTCGAAGATTTACAAACTGTCCAAGAGCCGTGAAGACACCTTTGTCGTAACTTCGTGGTTGCCTTGTATCTTGTACAATAAATATCGTACTCACTTTCCCTTTTTCCAAGATCGTATTGCTACTTATGCAACCCTATTTGACCATATATACTCAGTTAAGTCTGTTCGTCATAATACATGTATGCTTGCAATCTTGTAACCTTTATCAGGTAGCTTTTTATCGAGAGTGTGCCGCTTTTAGCAATGTTTGTAAATTGTGCATGTTGGTATGTAACCTGAAAACAGTGAACTGAAGACATCACAGAAATACTGATCGACAAAATATGTACTTGTAATACAGACGTGCGATAGTGACTTCTGGCGCTCGTCTTTGTGTATAAATTAACAGCTGGGTCTCACTCTGAGTCTTCGTGTTATTGTAAAACGTTTGAGACATAAAAACCATTCTGAGGCTACAATGAAGGAATGTGAGTTTATCCTTGGCCTCATCTCTTTGACGGCCTGAACGATTTCTCCCGATACCTCAGATTCAAAAGCCCACGTAGCATCCCCCACGCCTGAAGGAGTGAACCGAGATGCTTACATTCAGATCATGCAACAGCTGATGAATAGTGGAAATGAAAACAGTCTTAGTCAATACTGTCCCTGTCTCTGTACAGAAGAGAGGCTGCACTGGATCATGGCTTCTTTCACTCTGGAGTAGGTTATCTAGAGCTGCTGCAGGGCAGAGTGCTTTACCTTCAACTCTGGGCAGCAGAACCTCCAACTGCCGTTCCCTAAACTGCAGTATTTGTGTCACTTTCAGTTACAGAGAGTATCCTCCTTCGCAAAGTGAGAGATCGGAGAGATGCAGATCTTTATGTGGATTAAACAGTTTTTTCAGCCAAAAAATGACCTGGCCTCAGCACATCATAAAAGGCAGCAAGGCAAGCAGCCCAAACACTAACATGTGTTACGTTTGACATATCTAATCTAGACCTCAGCGTTAACAACAGTTGAGGAGACATGGGGACTGCGAGGTCTTCCGCATCCCCAAGTTCACACTTCACTCTGCGCAATACACATGAGAAATGCCCGTTATCACTTATCACATCATCAAATCTATTGTCCATTTGCAGATTAGAAATAGGAAGCAGATATCCTCGAACCAATTTGTAGCGGATAAAGCCCTTCACATCAACGAGGTATGCCATATAGAGAGCAATAGTCTCTGTGGAGGTAGGCAGTGGAGGAACATCTAATTTCTTACAGAAATCTAAGTAAGATCTTCTCTGGCAACTGTACGTTCTCTATGTTGATTCCGCCAAAGCCTTAGATTTGAGTCCAAGTACCGTCCTTTGCAAGCTACTGCGTAGAGCATGTGCAGCCCCATCTGCAAGCGATAAATGCAAATGACATGTGATTCAGAAGGTTTGAGATAGTGACAGGCATGACAGATAAATGTGGCAACAAATTATACAGTAAGGACAAACGTCCAGGTTCCTCCAATCTGGATACTGTGTCAGCAACCACATTAAAATCCCCTTTTAAGTGCACTGCCACCAACTCAATGTTATTCAGTGCTCTTCTCCAAAACAGGTCTCTAACATATTTCATGGCGGCTTGGCTACGGATAGTACCATTATTCATAGCAGTGAATGCATGTAACGGTGTCCGTATGGACCACAATTCGCCTGTTCTGAAATAGGAGCCGACAGCGTTCTAGTGCTAGAACCACCGCCATGAGTTCTTTTACATTTATATGTTCATCACCCATCTTAGGCACATCCAGGCACCAGTTTCAATAAGCAAAGTCTCCTTCCACGTAAGCACCAGCGCCGGTGTAACACGCGTCGGTATACAGATGCATAGAGGCTGAAACTGGTGCGAAAATAACAGTTCCATTTAAAACGCACATAAAATCACACCACCAGTCAATATCAGCTCTGCATTCTACATCAATTTTTACTTTATGCTTACCACCTTTTAAGACACATTTCAAATCAAATCTTCTCCTGAGGAATGTTCGTCCACCCTGAACAACTTGTGCTGCCCAACACAGCTTGCCTACAAGTGTTTCCAGTTGTCTCCTGCTGACTCTAGTCCTTACTCGAAGCTCGCGCAGCGTTGTCAACAGCTGTTCACATTTCACAATTTGAAAATGTTAGCAGCATAGTGTTTATTTCTATCCCCCAAAACACTATACTTTGACTGGAACCATCAACTTTTCCCCAGTTGATGTCCAATCCCAAGCAACGGAGCACATAAACTAATACCCGCATAGCCTTAACACACTGCCCCTTGTTTCTGGAAATTATCAAGAAGTCATCAAGGTATGCAATAACATATATACTGAACCGACAGCACATAACTGCGCACACAGCTCTGGACAGGCACTGGAAAATACTTGGGCTCTTGGCCGTCCCGAAATGAAGCCGTCTTTCTATAAGACGGACATGTCTCTCCTTCAAAAGTCCAACACACACCTGTCAAATCATAACTGGAGGTATGCATCAGTATAAGCTGCTTTGCCACATGCAATTCCATATATGCGCACTCACACCCTGTCATATACACGTTTAGTCCCTTACCCACGGGAAGGCTTGCGTCATGTATGACTCTAATTTTGTCCACGTCCTTGGGCACCGCTCCAAGGGCACTCACAATTTTTGGGCGATGTGAAACCAATTTATAGTGACCTGCCAACAGTTCTGCTTTTAGCTGCTCTTCAACAGGAGATCTGTTAATAAGCGCAGATCTGTGATTTTGGCAAAACACAGTTTCAATTGTACCAACTATATCCTGCTCAGCTAAATAGAAACCATCTTTAACTCCATCCAAAATATACTGCCTGTCTTTATAGTCCTCGGGCAACAGATAGACCCACGCGTTGAAGTTTAAACTATTATGCATGGGGTATGCAAGGTTTATCAGTTTTCTGGTGCAGGCATGTTTTGCATACCTGGAGCCATACCCTGGCTACATCCCACGTTGCTTGGCGGGGTGAAAGTGTGGCTGCTCGATGGATGAGGGCCTCTGCACAGTAAACACACGTGAACCAGTTTGCAATCAGATAGTTGGCACGAATATACACTGTTATGTCGCCGGCATATTTCCATACCATCTGCCGTAAAAGGACATGGTGGGCCTCCTGACCTTTGATTTGGGGATCCACCATAACCCCTGGTGGGATGTTGTCGCCCTTCCCTTGCATTAACTTGTTTCTGCCCAGAACAAGCTATGTCTCTTTGCCCCACCACATGGTGCCAGTTACATTGTTCATCTTTTCTCACCAGCTGATGTTCTCGGAGAAGCTGGTTCGGAGCTCCCCATTGGAAGCGCTCCTTCGCCAGCACGTCCCTATACTCCTTGTCGTATAATAAAACGGAAGTCCAAAAGTTCCTACTTGCCAATCTGAACACGTCACGTATGTAGCGGTGGTAGTCTAGCACTGTTTGCATCGAGGCCCCTTCCTCAATCATCTTATCTAGTGTGCCTAAACTAGCATAGCCCCACATTTCCATGCTAACACTGCTAGGTGGGGGTTTGTTGCTACCCAAATTGAGTCTACCGTTGTCAAACTGCAGATCGCAATGTTTATTAACATCAAGAGAGTTCATCCACACGAAATCCGTGATCTGACGAGCATTACCTTCAATCGTGTCTGTTGGAGTTACTTCCCTCTGCTGATTGACCTCAATATGATCACGTTGCGACCGTATGCTTTCAAGGTCACCTTGAACCTTCCTTATTTCAGCTTTCAACGAATCCTTTCGTCTTTCCAGCTTCAAAGCCTGCAATTCCGTTTCCAGACTCAAGCACTCATCCTGTGCCAACCGCAGCCGGCTGTTGTTTCGGGGCGTTGAAAACCATGTGTCCCCGATCGGCGGTATGTCACCAACCGCCTGCTCACCTTACGTACGCCGTCCGTTGCCGCTTGACTCGCGTTTCTGAGGCTTCAACATCTCCAAAACTTCACACATCTTCTTCCCCGCGCCCTCTCGTTTACCTCTATCCGTGATTTCGGAGCACTAGATGATTCCATACAGCTTTTCTTTTTTTCTTCCTTTGATTATTTTTTTAAATTTCGCCGTTCACGCCATGCAACCATGCTTGCCATTTTAGTGACGTAATGAAAAGGGGAAGCAACTCTGCTCACCATGCCAAATACAACATTCCTACCACTAATTAAAACCGAATTTAACCTGTTAAATTTCCATAAAGTTTGCAATGTTTACATTCCCACAATGCAATCGTGGAGTGTCGCATGACTATTCAACTTACTTTCGTTGGTAGTAGAACTGAGACGGTCATTTTGCCTTGTATGGTTTAAGAGAATCACAGATGTAAACGGTCTAGAGAAGATATTTAACCCGAACATAAACCTTCACCAAACTGTTCATCATTTGTTTTTCTAGTAACGTTTGTCTTAACGTAGGGGGCTGACGCGTCAAAAGAACAGAGAGTCAGTTAGCCCTGTGCGAGGACTCTTAAGTTAGGTCACAGGCACCGTCGTTTGTTTTCTGCCATAGATTAATCGAAATTAGGCTTAGAAATTATTAAATGCGGCATCTTAGAAAGGAAATACGGTTCGTTCTGCCACCATGTATAGTGCAGTAAAGCACACTTTCGCACTGAACTATTATATCGTTAATGTACTCGGACGCAAGCGTCCTCGTGCTTTAACTATAATAGTTCAGGGCGAAAGTGTGCTTTATTATACATGGTGGTAGAACGAACTGTATAAATATATGGCGACTTTTTATAGCAGACCTGGCACTGAACGAGACTATTTTGTCGATGATAGTGTTGATTTTATTTCTTTGGACGAAGTACGAGGAACTTGATGCCCCACCAGTATACCCAAATCGTCAAAATAAAGATCTTGTTGACAATAATTATGGAAGAGAGTTATTAGACTTATGTAAAACTTCTGGATTGTACCTGTTAAATGGCAGATTCTCAGATGAGGGGGACTATACATATATTGCTCCTACTGGTCGTAGTACACCAGACTATATTTCAGAGCCAGCACCGTTATGTGGCGGCCTTCAAGAGTGTCTCTCGCTCGGGGTCTGATCATCTCCCGCTCACAACCACAATCTCATCCCTGTTCGATGTGGACTGGGATGTTCGATGCCAGCAGATGATAAGTATTTTTATTGTAGTAACAGAAATGAATTTAGATGGAATAATGAAAAAACACAATTATATCTTGATAATCTGCGATAATGTAGATACAAGTGATGTGTTTCCGGACTTAAGGAGCAGTCTACATGTGAACACTGATAAAGCAGTAAATACACTGCAGACCATTCTACAAACCTGTGGGCGAGATGTGGAATGTAGACAGCCCAAAACCATCAACCCTAAACAACAACCTGAATGGTTTGATCAATAGTGTCAAACTCTTAAACACGAAAAGTTTAAACTGCTTAATGTGTTGACAAAACCAACAACATTTGAGAATCCGAATTGATACAAAGACATTAGATCTCAGGTCAAATAGATCTGTAAAACTGAAAAAGATTGCTATAAATTCATGGTCAACTGACATTATTATCCCTACACAAAAGTAAGGTAAGTAGATCTGCCCTGAATATGTATAGGGGATCTCTATTCCGAATGTTACGAGCAACATATTTGTATCGGTTCAGAACTAAAGATTGGAGTACTTTTTGGAGCTTCGCGAGATAATTGGAGAATGTCAGTGGGGATTCAAGACAGACCGTTCGACTGTGAACAGTATCTTTATTCTCCAGACAATCATTCAGAAGTATTTAACACTGAAAAATGGGAAGATATATATTGCATTCATAGATTTTCGCATAAGAATCCACAGATTTACAAGAAAATACCAACATATAGTGACATTTTATTTTATATTCAGTCAAAAACTATAATTAAATAATAATGAAAAAATAATAGTAGATATCATTTAAGATATGTATATGGCTATTTTGTGTAAATATAAAGTGAACAGCTCAATCAATTCCTTGGGTTCTATCCCATTGGTGGATTTGATAACACGATGAGTTTCCAGTTTCGTCAAATCGTTCTCAGTACAGTTATAACGCGGATGACGCGCTACTATAGATACACCAGATGTATAACGTCGTGAAACTGTAGTATTTGGTTCCACCTTGAAGACAGATTACCTCGTTTCTGAGACACCCAGACAGAAATAAAGTTGTTTCATATTTCACTGACGCTTGAATGCAAGCTCATAGTTCAGAACAGTGAGTGAAAGAGTTTAGCTTTACGCCGCACTTGGCAATATTCCACCTACAATTTATATGGCGACTGTATGCAAATGCTCGAGCTTGGACAAGACAATCCGGTGATCAACAGCATGAGCATTGATCTATACAACTGGGAACCGATGACACGTGTCAACGACCATCCGATCCCTTTAGTCGCCTCTTAGGACAAGCATGGGTTATTGAAGACAAATTCTAACCCTGATATTCACGGGTCAGAACAATAACGCTTAATATCATAACGACGTCACAGCCACGTTCGCCTCTTGCGAAAAAGGTCAGCAAATGAACACGTGTTGTTTGTGGAAAACTCCACTGATTATAGCTCTTTGAACAGTAGAGGTGAAGATAGTACACGGTATTGACGTGACACATACACATGCACGTTGCACACATCTCTCCGTCCGGATAACTGGATCATATTTCAATGGAAATCTATCTGAATGGTTTGAAAATTCGCCGTCCGGGACTGGAAGCGCGAGGTCCGGTTAACCAAGTACAATTAATGAACATAAGTTTTGTTTCCCATAAAGAGTGTCTTCCCAAACGTCGTGGGGTTAATGAGAAATGAACATAATGTTGAAGTTGTTTGTTGATAAGAACAAGCAAACATAATGTAACATTACCCTGGGGAACTATGAACACAGATATTGTTACAAATGTCCTCAGACAGTGGATTATGAGATATATTGTATGCTGTTCCCTAGTCACGAGGAGGGGCCGTACCTTATCTCGATTAACACTGAATCACGTATGATGTCATTCGTGACCAACGCGAGTTATTTCGGGGCAAGCCGAGTACATGCAGTGACTAGTGTCCCTTTGGAAGGATTTCATACTGGGGGAGGAACATCGGAACTGCTTCACACAGGAACGATAACTCCATCCCAGTTTGATTATGTTTCTAGATATCACTGAAGCACCCGTACATTGTGTTGCGGTTTTTGTTTTTACTCTCGTTTTTTTAAAAAAGAATTAAACCTCTTTGATACAACTAAAAGAAGGAGAAAACATATTTGTAAAAGACATATTCAAATGTAATTATTAAAAGTTCACCTTATATTTCCAACAATATTTGGAAATAGGGTTTAACAATCACAAATTCAATTTTTATTGAATATGTTAATAAATTTCTTCAAAACCAGCAGCAACATTAAATCCTAAAGCAGAAACTCAAAAATGACTTTAAAGTATTTATCAAACTGAACATTTGCTTAACCTGGCTATCATGTACCTCAAGTGGAATTTTAAATGAATTTGCTGAAAAATATATGAATGGTCAAAGAAAAGTCAGACTAAACTATTTCCAGTGGTTGAAACGTTTGCATAATGTTAAAGATTAAAGTTTACCAGTTACATACAGAATAATGTTATTGTTTTGAAACGCGCAAGAATGTACAATGAAATTTCTTAACTCTGTTCGAAGCGCATGTACAATCACCCACAAGCCCGCAAAAATATCAGAAATACACTCAGTTGGGCCCATGAAAGCCGTTACGTTGGCACAGTTGTGTATTTGAATCTCTCACTCTCAGTCGCATGATTTGTATCCGAAATTCACATCATACAGCTCAGGTCTGTTACGTTCTTAGTACTTTCGGTGTGACGACATATAGTTTTCTTGATTTTTTAAACAATAACATAATGCTATTCTGATGTATTTGTCGTATTTTCGCACATAACAAGCATTGAGAGCAGGGCAAGTCTTCTTGGAGGTTACGGAAAGGCCCGAGTGGTGACGAATGGTATGATGTACGGAAATTACCAATGTATTGCGAATGAAAATCGATGGAAAGGGTATGACTTAACTTCTAAATTTGTCTTGTCAGCAAAACCGAGCCATGGCTACCTGTGCCTCCAACAGTTCAAATTTAACAATTAGGTGTTCGGTAAGATAAATACGTTGTTCACTGGTCGATCGGGGCCCATGAGTTGATGTACCCTCGATGTTTGTTTGTGAACATAAACATACATACATGTCGCTTTCTGATTGGCTGAGTGCTCTTCTATCGGTTTCCATGAACCCTGCTTACAAGCGAGTAACGTTTTCTATGTGCTCTGCTCTGAAATCAGAAGTTATAGGGTGCTTCGTGGTAGTAATTCTTATTTCCAACAGCATTAAATCACAAGCATGAGCATGAACATAAACAATCATCGAGGATGCATCAACCCATGGGCCTCGAGGGACCAATATACACGTTATAATGTAAATGTAAGACATAACAGTCCCCACAATCAACTTGTCATGAGATGTCATGAAATGACAGTCCCGCCAGTTAGTTTGCAATCAGATGTCTAAAATAACAGTCAGTTGCAATTGAATAACGTCTCTGTTGCTCCAAATCAATATGATCAATGACTGAAAACATAATATTGCGTGGACATTTGTTGAGGCAAAAGCAATTAACGCTGACAGACCTTTGAGTATAAATTTTAAAAAGACAAAAAAGAACGATTCAAGCTGTTGGGTGTCCTTAACATAGTCAGATAACTCATCGTGGCAGTGAACACGGTGATGGACAGAAGCTGTCCAATTTTCTTACAATCCGGACAAATGAGTTGGTCAAGGCCAGTCCGTAAGATGTTTCAAGAATTACTGAGCGTTCTTCATCCTGCAGGCATCTTGCCTCCAGAAGATCAATACATGTTCATAGGAACAGGAAGTTTTACATATCTATATATCTATATCTATATATATGTATATATATAGATTTATATTGACATAAATATTGATTTTATCATGTTGTTTTTGCTTACCTATTTCATAGGTTGATTGGGTCACCAGTGCCAGCCCGTCTGAGTCCGTGATTCAGGGATATGAAATCACAGTAACCATCTCTCGTACCTACAGAGCATCAATAATAGCTGTCGGTGTCTGTTATTTCACCACTACGTGGGCGCTAGGGTAGCCAAGTGGTTAAAGCGTTCGCTCGTCTCTCCGAATACCCGAGTTCGATTCCCCACATGGTGCAATGTGTGCGGTGGGTACCCCGCCGTGATATAGCTGGAATGTTGCTAAACCGGCGTAAAAATAAACTCATTCACTCACTCACCCATGTGTCTTGACCACTATCCACAGTTACCACTGATTAATTTCAGGCTCTGAGGTTAATGTCTATATGTACACTATACCATTTCAATAGTTTACATGACCCTCGTGTTATTTGTGAGTGTCGTAATATTTATTGATGGGGTCCCCTGAACCAGACTTTTTGTAGTCAAGTGAGTTAGTGAGAGTGAGAGAGTTTAGTTTTATGCTGCACTCAGCAATATTCCAGCTATATGGCGGCGGGCTGTAAATAATTGACTCTGAACCAGACAATCCAGTGATCAACTGGTGATGAGCATCGATCTGCGCAATTGGGAACTGATGACATGTGTCAGCAAGCCTGACCACCCGATCCCGTTGGTCGCCTCTTACGACAAGCATAGTCGCCTTTTATTTCAAGCATGGGTTGCTGAAGCCCTATTCTACCCCGTGATCTTCACCTGTATTTTATAAGTCAAGGTTAAGCCCTGTTTGTATATGAAAATATATACGGGTGCGAAACACGATAGAAACCATCTGAGGTGCATTTTACATTTAAAGGAAACATTCCATTTATCGCGGTTGCACCTCAACAGCTCAACACTGCAGCACAACAGAGCGGAACATGTTTAGTCTAAATTTGAGAGGGACAGGTATCTCAACCTGATGTTCGTGGGGGATGATGCAGAAATCAGCACTGGTCGGAGTCCCGAAGGAGTCTTGAGTACAGATATTTCAGATGATGATATGGTTACTGCATGTCATCGTATTCCAACTTCCCAGATCGATGGTCATGACGTCAGTTACTGGATTGTTTATTGACAGACTACTGTCGTACACGTAGACAGTTGCTGAATGTGGCGTTCAGCGACAAACAAACAAGATGGTGATAAATGGACGTAGTGAAAGCAATCAGTCACTGAATCCGGATTCGCCAGTGTCCGGTTAAGACAGATTCCACTGTATATCTGTTTGTTCATTACTTTCATCAGTACACCGTCCTACCTCATTCAATACAAGCACCTGAAGCACAGAAAAAGTTGGTTCGCATGGTAATTCGACGATGTTAGTCGACGACAGGCAGTGAATAGAAGGAAGCATGTCCAATGGAAAGAAACATGTTCCGTGAACTGATGTAGCAGGTGGAGTATATTCTCGTCAGTGTCATACTTCGATCTCAGGGAAATACTCTGCAGCGTAACGTGCTGCAGGCGTTGATAAGACATGCAGTTACCGTAATTTTAATTATCAACGTATGTCCTGCTTTTCTTGGCAGGTGTGTCAGTGGGGCAAACAGCGATGTGGAAACTCTACACTTGTAAACGATCGATCTTCCTCCGTATCTAGGATACACCTTTTCAGTATCTCTGTTACTATGTAACGTTCACAGTGTTTTTGGTTTGCGTGAAGGTATACACGTACGTTGCCAACCGTTGTCAGAGCTTCGTGTTAGATGGCGTTTTAAATAGGCATGGCTTGAAAGACGCTATGGTGATCGGTGCAAGTACAGTTCAGTGCAAAACATTTGATGTGACATCATACCAGGTCGGGAGTCTATTAACCCCATCTACAGTAAAACTATTCAATCTTCTATGTTTCTTTGTCTTAACACATAATTGTGCATAATAATATGTCTCAATTACAAAAACAATACTTCCCAAACCCTTTTAAAACATTTGAATTATAATTCCACTTTGGCACTAAGAAATTTCATTTCAGTAACTTACGGTTTAGTTTTATATATTTAAAGCAAAGGTTTTGTGTCTTACCATATAGTTGAACTTTTAGATCAGTATTAGTGCACACATTTGCAAAGATTTTACTTGACAAAAGGTTCAGCCTCAGTACTACGGTGAGTAAATGTATGAATGTACAAAGTTGCGTCGGTTGAACGTGGACAACCTGAAGATCCAAATCTTACTGAATGTTTGTGTGTCAGCACCACAGGGGCCCGTGGATTTCACCAAAGCGAGATATAACTGAATATATCACATCTATTTCATATGATACCCGACATATAACTATAAATCTGATCACCTCTACTTGATGTCAGTAGAACTCACCAATGGGTATCGTGTCTTAAGACGTCTTTTTTAGACAACCCAATCGCACACACACTCATAACAGATACACACATGGACACAGTCCGATGAAGAGACAGATAAAACACACATCTGCAAGTCAAGACTTGGTGTACAATACGTTGTATACACAAGAAATATTATGCCATAATCAACGTCTTTACTTTCGTATTGAACGGGACATTTACAAGACTGGGCCATTCGGGAAAGTCAGTTGCACTTTTAAAGCACATGGCCAATAATAGCAAAATATTTGGCGGCACCGTACAGTAGAAATATTCACCATTTGAAAATATCGATCTGATACTAAATATAAAATCTGTAAAGGATTCGGTAGTATAACACCCTGTTTCACAGACGTCACATAAACAATGCTATCAAAAACCCATATAGGAGTAAATATATCTACACTTATTTGGCAAAAGCAAATATTTTCAATGAGTAAAAGTAACATACAGTTTTTATGATAGGAGTAACTGCTGCAAGGACTCGGTGATCTCGACCCATCACAGCTTGTGAATTACATCACTGGACAATGGGAGCCTTTCACGGAATATGGACGGCGGTGTGGGGAGGGACTGTCGGAGAGATGACGGCTGCTTTTCATAACATATGTTCTACTCCGACGTATGACGTTGTACTTTGATCGTCGGCCACAGCAGAGGGTCCTCAGTTGGGGGGTACACATTGTGTAACGGTAGAAAAATACTTAGACCCCAGTTGGGTCCAAATACTGACTGCAGTTTACCAGATAGGGGACGCGTGTCAGTGATTTCGATCTTTTTTCTGTTAAGATTGCCAAGTTCAAATGAGGTCATTCCATTCTTGATCATCAAAGTATGTTCAAGTAGGAACGAAGCTGACAAAAATACAAAATAAAACAGAAAGCACGTGACAGACATGTATATGACGACTATTGGAGACGTGTATCCCAGCATCATACGTAATACTGTTAAGGGTGGTATGAAGTCGAGGTAGGAAATCCGGAACCAGAAATAGTAGTACACGTAATACAATGCGTGAACAAGAGCATAGGAGCACGCAAGCGATGCCCACAGACAGAATATCACAAAGTGACGTAGATTCCTCCACCCCACGCAACTGCCCGCGAAGTAGCAATGGTGGTCCCGTTTGAGAATGCACGTTTTGCACAGTTCGCAGTGATGGCATCGAGGGGGGCGCATGACGTCACACTGAAAACATGGACACCATGACCAGTACGGGTATTTAACACTTTTACCGCCAGTTTTATCCTTATTCGCCAAACCAGAAAAATCCATAGAAGATGGTTTGACGAATCGTTCACGCAGCCCAGCGGTCTCCGGCGTCCGATTTCCGTTTTCATTGTTTTCTGCGGAGGTTTTCCCTTTCCCATCTCCTTGACCTTCCACATCACTCGAGTGACCTTGACCTGACTTCTTATAATGAGAGTAGGACGAATCCACGTACCGGATACACAGCCAGTTAATCATCAACTCGGCGAAGAGGAAGGAAACGAACAGCCTCTGCAGCAGCACCGTGGTCGGTCCCTTGTCCCTGTAGATGGTGGGTAGGACGTCAGCGATACCAATCACCCATGTGCCTACTATAGTGAATAAGAACATAGGCACTGCGTGCGCAATAACAAACTCTGGCGTCAAGGGATGATTGTTCTTTTTGTAATGAGACCTGAACTTGGACATCAGAGACTCGCGTGCAACGTTGTTCGCCGGCATTTTAAAAAATAAAATAGGTTTACCTCTAATGTATTGCCTTGTTACATACGCGACACCAGGAAAATATCCAATGACCAGGGACTGAAAATAGCAACTAACCTTCCAGCCAAAACCTAACGTTTTAGTTACGTCAGTAGGGCTATAAGATACGTGTATCGTGTAATATGCTATTAACGTTCTCGCAAATACTCGTTCGGCTTGTAGGAAAAACAAATGTTCTTTGATTCTCAGGCATTGCACAGGTCGGAGACACCATTATTTGTCGTATTTGTTTGATATAGGTAATCATGTGTCTGTATCACGCTAGCTAGCTTGTCGCCTGTTAATGACGCTTTGACACTCAGGACAACATATCCAGGCGTCTCAATGACCCACCGTGCACATGCTTTGTACTATGCACTGTAACTGTCGACATGTACAGACAAATCTCTCTGGTGTATGACCCGGCAGGTGTGTGAGCTGGGGTTGTATTCCAACACAGTAACAGCCCACGGGTGACTGAACGCATCCGAGGGTACAAAAAGCGGCGCAGTTACAGGCCTGGACAAAAAAGGAAAAAGTGATCAACATGTGACAACATTGTGCTGTTAGGGTACATACATTGTCAGGGCGCATACAGTACCAGAAAATACCAAACTACACTGATCGCACGAAACGGGAAGCTAACAGAATGTCCTTGCAGGGGGTTCCAACATTTGATATAATAAGCGGTCGTCATGGTTCATTAATCGTAAGGTTTCTGTTATGGTTGTGCATAGCTTATTTCAGTTTCGTGTTTGATATATACTAAAGTCATGATACAATATACCCATACGGTAATGCTTTAACAAGAGGACTTGTAGCCGAGAGACATGTTCAAGGTTTACTCGGACATAGCATTATCACTTCCATTGTTAAGTCCATACTTAAATATTTACTTAGAGCTGGGTTTCCTTTCGACACGCATTGTGATCTATAATCACAGCTGGATTGCTTTATCAATTCTCCATTAGGGCCCTACGTCCAATCAACCAGCCTTGATCGAGTGTAATCAGTATATGTTTGCTCGGGCCATGCAATATATCTTCACTTTATAATGCTTTAACTTCTTCAC
The DNA here is from genome assembly GCF_037392515.1 of Haliotis asinina. Classification (NCBI taxonomy): domain Eukaryota; kingdom Metazoa; phylum Mollusca; class Gastropoda; order Lepetellida; family Haliotidae; genus Haliotis; species Haliotis asinina. The sequence continues at coordinate 31,882,420 of NC_090282.1, read as the reverse complement.
AAATATCAATGACTATGGCTGCAGTAAGTTTACATATACAAGTAGTGTTTCAGTTGCCAGAGGGTATGATTGTGTTACGCGGTATAACATGTTTATCATAAATCATACATACCTGTAATGAAGTTTGACGTTAGGGACTAGTAAATCGACGCAGCGAGCTCCCGTTATTTCATTTCCCACCAACGTTTGTGCAAGCAGGGCCCCTTCTACTACTACCTCTTCCCCAAATGTCTCTTAACGTACACGTCCCGTCACGGGTGGCGAGCGTTTGATTGACTACACTATTGCTGTCGTCAATGGCAACACCGTCAACACACCAGCTGATCGGAATGAAAGAGGACGCGAAAGCGAGGAAAATGGGTTATTGATTACATGGATGATGAGAGCAAACAACTGAAGATGATGCTGTTTGTAAAACATCAACGGCGGTCACTCGTGATGTGTCTATTGTAAACACTGCGCATGACAAGATAACTATGCACGAGACTGGACACCGTGGATACGCGAAAACAATGCAGCAGAAGGGAAAAAATCGATTTAGTCCTTTCTTTTTTCACTTTATGACAGATGATTTCACATGTTCATTTACATAATACAGGATATTGTGCTTTTCTATTTCGTGTTTATTCCCCAATTTAATGACAAGATGCCGGTATTGTATTTTGTACGTTTAACTGTCGGCAATGAATAGGCGTGGATGATGGCTCAGTCACAATATTTATGCAGTATCGTTGCAGTCTGTACATCACACAAGTCCACCAAGACAATCTGGTGGTTGACAGCATGAGCAAAGATACACTCCGTCCAATACGGAATTACGTAGTCTCTGTATTTTGGTCGGACTTTGCAAACAATACCAAATACTGAATGTTCTATACAATATAATCTTGTTAAGAACTGTAATGTACATGTATTTCAGTGATGTGATGTCGTTGAATAACAACGAAAGAGCCATTTCCTTCCACTAATTTACCTGTCCGACCTGGAAACAGAGGAGTCCGAGGAATGGCTTCAACGTTTCAACAGTCGGGTTTTCCACAATCGTTGATGTTTCAATTTCACCACGAGGTAGTGACAAGAAAGGGAACGCTATTCCCTATTTTGAACAGTAGCATATACATACTCCCATTCTAGGTGACCAGCTAACTCGTCTTAGCATATGTTTATTAAACCGCGAGTTCGGGGAATTGGCTCGCTTGGCAAGAGGTATGACTATATCTACCCATACACAACACAACACCTGAGTAAACAAACAAGGAGTTTAATCACAGCTGTCACGTGGTCTTTTGTTACATAATCATTCGATAATAGCATGGGTACAATTATTATAGTGATCAATCAACTTTCAAAGAACATAAACATCATACGTAGATTCGTTATACATACTACATTAATCACGACACACTCAAAAGTATACAACGCTGTCATTGTTAAATACTCTACACATCAAGCCAGAGGGCGTTTACACAATCTACATTGTACACAGTTACAAAACAGCATGTATTCACAACGTAATGCAATAGATAAAATTCACAAGACAGCCACCCCCTGATTTATGACTGTCACCCGTGTTATATATCTACTGCAGCTATCGCAGATATTCGCGTTTACAGCTACAACTTACGATAATCTTGTTATTGTGAACTTCAGAGTATATCATCTGGATGGACCAAGGCATCGATAGCCAGTCGTGAGTATGCCACGAAAGTATACATGGCAAGCACGAGATTTCACCAGCATGAACTACAAACAGCCGTAGAGACAGATACATGCATTGCACCTTGGTTCTGTTAGCTTAAGCGATACTGGTCAGCGATTAAGTCTGATACTCGTTGTCATTGTGACCCTTGACAGGTTTAACACTGTGGAATGTGTCCAATTGGTCTGTAAATTTCCAATTTTCAATAACACATACAGTTATAAAATAGTGGTGAAACTTTGGTCAATTTTGACGTGTTAATATGTTGATGACTGGTGCCAGCTGTGCAGTACAACACGTCAACTTTTCACTATTTGATAGAGATTCATATGCCATGTCAGCGGGATTGCATAATGGATATATCGCATGGGCGTGGATGATTGTTTTGACGGCTTTATTTTTACCAGAATTTAATTTGTAACATAGAAAAAGGGATGGGCGCTTTTATACAATCCTTCAGTGATCAGAAACTCAGCAGGCGATTACCAATTGCTCATTAATCCATGATGTTGTGTAGTTGTGATATGCTTTATTGACTAATGCTCTGGTATCCTCATTTGGATATAGGCGAGATGTCCTATAACCATGGTTGTATTATCATGATCGAAATCGGATGGATATCTCGCATGTATGTATAGACAGTCAATAGTGGAGTTGTTTTGTGCTGACACTAGTGAAGTTTTGATGTCCTAACAATGGTGGAGCCATAACGCCGTAGCAATAGCGGAGCCATGATGTCCTAACAATAGTGGAGCTATCATGCCGTAGCAATAGCTGAGCTATGATGTCCTGGCAATAGCGCAGCTATCATGCCGTAGCAATAGCTGAGCTATGATGTCCTGGCAATAGTGCAGCTATCATGCCGTAGCAATAGCTGAGCTATGATGTATTGGCAATAGTGCAGCTATCATGCCGTAGCAATAGCGGAGCCATGATGTCCTAACAATAGTGGAGCTATCATGCCGTAGCAATAGCTGAGCTATGATGTCCTGGCAATAGTGCAGCTATCATGCCGTAGCAATAGCTGAGCTATGATGCCCTAACAATAGTGGAGCCATGAAATTTTTCAGGCGAGAAAGCGAGAAAGCGATATCACAAGACGAGAAAGCGATATCGCGAGACGAGAAAGTGATAACACGAGACGATAAAGCGATAACTCGAGACGAGAAAGCAATAGCACTAGACGAGAAAGTGATAAAGCGATAGAGCGAGAAAGCGAGAGAGCGATAAAACAAGGCGAGAAAGCGATAAAACGAGAAAGCGATAGAGCGAGAAAGCGATACAGCCAGTCGATAAAGCGATAGAGCGAGAAAGCGATACAGCCAGTCGAGAAAGCGATAAAGCGAGAAAGCGATAGAGCGAAAAAGCGAGAAAGCGATATTTACCTTAATTGTGCCCTGTTCCTTGCCTTCCTAATCCAACAGGAAGCTGAATCACTATTTGGTTTAGTCGCATAGAATAAAATGCATATGCTTTCAAATTTTATGGCAACTTTGTCATTAATCCTTTAACTTGTCTTGGCAATAATCCAACGGCGTGTTCTCTTTTTGCCGGCAGGAATTGTTATGGGATTGAAAGCTGTGGACCGTTCTAATCCTTAAAACAAACAGATTGGGCAGGGTTCATCTCACACTTCATACCATACACAGTCACATTTAAATTTACACATACAAAGAAAATTTACTTAAAGACTTCCCAGTCACATTTTAAAATGCAATATATCACGGACAATTTCATGAACTTTACATCACTCACACATAAATTTACATATATATCACGTATTATTTAGTCGCATTTCAATTTACAATCCCACCAGATGGAACACTGCGTCACCATAAACAGGTGGTGAGATGGTGCCAGTTAAAAGTCTGTATTTCTGGATGTCGATCCTCCCGTAGAGTTGTCGATGTTTTCTGCTTTTTGGTCGAGGAGAAGCATTGTTCAGATTTCATGATGTTAATCAATTTGAACGTATTTTGGTGACTGGCACTTGAAAATATCTACAATGATGATTACAAGACTTACTGTTTCTCTCTTCTTGGAAGATGGTTGGCACTGGTCTATGATCTACTGTCACCAGTTCCTTCAAGCCATCGATAAATGAATCCACCTTTAGTTTGACATTGAAAGTTTCTCTTATAACTGGTCTCGCCGCGTCATATTTGATTACTGGTAATTACTGGTGATAACTGAGTTCACTAATTATTATGAACTGTGTTCAGAGTACATGGCATGTGAGCCATGACATGGTGTGTGAGACGACCCCCGGACAGCCTCTGCTGACCTTTAATCCTAATCTGCTTGTAGCCAATGAAGGTGCCGGCAAAAAGAGAACAAACCAAGCCAACAATAACCCCAGAAACCAAGAGCGTTTTTGTTGAAATAAATGAGTGTTTTGAAAGCCTGTGAAAATTTTAACAAGGTCGGGATTAATTCCTGGTTTACATTTCTCTATTGCCATTTCCCTTGTTAAATGCCACCATTGTTATCTCATCACTCATGGATGAACAATCCCTGGATTCCATTTGCCCATCCACCCAACCAGTTTAGCACTATTATCAATCTGCTTCCCTTGTTATCTTATCACGGTTGTTTCAAATGTTCGTATATAGCTTTCCGTTTCATAGTTTCTTCATACACCTGATGAAAGCAATAAAAATATACTCTTTAACACCGTGTACCACAAATACAGAAGTATTTCTCTTTAGGTTTTTGCTAGGATTTGTTATGCCCTATCCTTAAGCTACACCTTTCCGTTACGCCATAAAAAAGAGTATTAGGAAATGAGATAATACCCAGCAAAGCCTTAACAACCAGTACCTTCTATACTCCCCATTTTACCGGGGAATAAGATCGGGGTTACATCAGTCTTCAGCAACATATTCTTGTTGTAAGAGGTGACAAACGGGATCAGGTAGTCAGGCTCGCTGACACATGTCATCGTAACCCAATCATGTAGATCGATGCTCATGATGTTGATCACTGGATTGTCTTATCCAGACTCGATTATTTACAGACCGCCTCCAACCATGTGAATGCCATCTGTTGCTGTCATTAGATTCGAATAGTCTTGACATAAATTGACCAAATTATAAATACTAGGATTATACAGGTAGATCATTACATATATTGAACGAGTTTCAAGTCCTCGTCTGACAACGAAAATGTTACAGACTGAAAAAAAGTTAATTGGATACACGCGTCACCATTCAGCTTATCAAAAGCTACGCGACCACAACAGCTGTACCCTTTGAGATATATACATGTAACACATGTATACAGAGATAGGTAACGCAGTGTATTTATGAGTTACGACGCTGTCAGATATGGCAAACGGAATGTTTTACATATCAACTTTCGACATATAAACACCATTTAAACTGTCTCAATAATATATTCATAATGGACTCCAGGTGATGATATGTATGATGTCAGATAAACGTGATACAGAGCAAAGAGATGTTATTTGCATGGGCACTTGGCTTCATCATGCATCATTGTTAATGGTTCCAGTTGGTTGGATTTTTGCTAAGAGCAACATAATCGATCGAATCTCACTCACTGAAGCGTTTCCTACAGTATTGTACATCACGTGCTTGATAACAGTGTCTACACCAAAACGTTGCTTATATTATAATAAAGAAGCTGCATATCCATAGAACTGTCCCCACTGTTCAGCACACCAACTGCTAAATACCTCTCGAAGTTCACTATGGTTAGTTAGCCCAGCGTTTACCTGCGTAGTGTATACTGTATATTTTCAGCTTTGACTGGACGAACGTTGGACTGCATCCTTTTGCCTAGGTTAGACCACTGACTGTGGAATGGTTCTGTTTCTACATTTAGGTACCAATTTAAGGTGCTTTACTGTCAAGCGCGCCTCTTCGTTTCTTGGGTAGGAGCGATTTAGGTAGAGTTCATAAAGGTGAAGATCGTCAATTAATAAATTTTATCATCTTGAAGAAATCAAAGAAAGTACAGCTGTAATTTTTGATAACCATGAAAAGCATAAATGGTTCCAGCTTTTTTCATTATTGCTAAGAGCGACGCAGATCGAATCTCACTCACTTAATGGGGTTGTTGCAGTGATTTTACTTTAGGATGAATGTTTGGATGTGGTTGAATACACCGTTTTAGGTTGTGCTAGTGCTATCACAATGCCTTATTTGTCATTACCCCCCTCCCCACTAATAATAATTGGTTGATGTCATTAAGTTGGTTAAGACAATTCCAGTTCAGTGATGGCATAAAATATGTAATTCTTTCAGTCACTTCACAAAATGAATATTTCCGGTATTTCACATTCAAATAGTATGCCAAAGGAAAGTCTACATCTATCTTAAATTTCTCTAAATGTCAAGTCAAACAATGCCAAAAACATTACTGAAAACCATTGTATACTGTTGAGAAACTACGAATGGCGATTAAACTCCAGTTCATTCATGCTCAGACAGGACTGAATTGTGGGTAATATCGCTTTCTCGCTTTTTCGCTCTATCGCTTTCTCGCTCTATCGCTTTCTCGCACAATGATATCGCTTTCTCGCACAATGATATCGCTTTCTCGTCTCGTGCTATCGCTTTCTCGTCTCGTGTTATCGCTTTCTCGTCTGGCGTTATCGCTTTCTCGTCTAGCATTACCGCTTTCTTGTCTTGTGCTATCGCTTTCTCGTCTCGTGTTATCGCTTTCTCGTCTCGCGATATCGCTCTCTCGCTTTCTCGCCTGAAACATTTCAGACGAGAAAGCGATGGCCCAAATCAGCCACCATAGCAACGGCAGTGGCAGTCGTTGAAGTGGAGCAGTCGCTGTTTTCTTTTGTGTGTGTGGATGATATGAACAGCGATCAAAATGACCCACACAATTGGGTGCTAATGTGAGAAATGCAAAACATTTGACACGTTTGTTGCGCAAAGTTTACAATAAATGAACAGTTTAAAACAACTGTAAAACATATGAAACGCCACACATTTCCGAACGTTTTATAACTGAGTTGTGGGTATAGCAGAGCTTCACAAATAATTGGAAGTGTTGTCAGTTTACGGCCATTATTTGTGATGCGGACATATACTACCGACAAGAAATAAGGGAACTAATGAAATAATAGCGAATTAAATATCCACTAAATCAATTTTAGGCGTCAAGTTCAATATCTGGTGTGTCCACCATGTTGGGCAACACATTCACGGCACCTTGATGGCATGCTGTTAATCAATTTCCGGATGGTTGCCCGTGGTATTGCCCGCCATTCCTCTTGGAGAGCTGCACCAAGCTGGGCCAGATTGGCGGGTCCTGGGTCCCTGGCGTACACCCTTCGACCAAGAACGTCCCGGAGATGTTCAGTTGGGGACAGGTCTGGGGACTTAGAGGGCCAGTCCAATGTCTGGATACCTTCTTGTCGGAGATAAGCGGAGACAATTCGGGCCCGATGTGGTCTGGCATTATCATCTTGGAATACAAAATTTCGGCCGATAACTCTAGCCAATGGAGCCACAACAGGACGCAATATTTGGTCAACGTATCGCTGACAAGTCATGGCTCCGTTAATGATGACCAAATCTGATCGTCTGTCATGTGTAATCCCACCCCACACCGTGACACTACCACCGCCATATCGATCATGGTCAAGAATTGCTGCTCTGGCATATCGCTCCCCACTCCGACGCCATCAACATTTTCTGCCATCTGTGAATCGTAGGCAAAACCTTGACTCATCAGAGAACTTGGTGTAACGTCAGTGGCGCATAGCCCGTCCCTGATGCTGCCTAGCCCATGCCAATCTTTGGCGCTTATGGTGAGCTGAAAGGGTGACACCCTTAAAAGGCCGTCTTGCTTTCAGACGAGCTTGATAGAGTCGGTTTTTAACGGTTGAGGTTGAAATGCGTCTTCCAGTGAGTGTGCGGAATTCTCTATTGATGGCAGGGGCCGATTTAAACCTGTCGCGTAGAGCAATTAACGTAATGAGACGACCCTGTCGTGGTGTAGTTGATTTTGGTCTACCACGCCCAGGTCTCGTTGCAACCCCACCCGTTTGACGGTACTTATCCCACAGGCGTGAAATTACACTTTTTGATTTACCCATCTGCCGGGCAACTTCACATAATGATGTCCCCCCTCTATCATCCCTACAATTCTCCAATTTGTTGCTTCACCGAGATACTGCCTCGGAGGCATTTCTGTCAGTAAGTGTCAATCTCTATTGCATTAGTGATTGCGACTTCTCCAGTACATTTACAGGAGTAAACTTCTGTATGCACGTGTAGCACGTGCTGGGCATGCATTATCCGAAATTCCATTGTCATTGGATGTTGCCTTTGGGAGATACGCCACGATAACGGACCCTGTCACAGTCAAAGTCATCTACATTCAATTTCTTGGTTCCCTTATTTTCTGTCGGTAGTATATAATCGTCGAACAGCGGTCGGAAGTGAAAATCTGGTTCAAGCGATCTGGGGAATAATTATGACATAATTACGCAGACGTACAATTAGTAGTACAGAGAAAGAACAGGGCCCCCAAAGGCACATATGATATGTAACATTTTCGCAAAATGCTTTTATAAGCCTAACGATATCGCAAATGTAGAATGACATGGCACATTTTATTCACATGTTTTTTTAGGTACATTAGATACGCCTAAAAAGAAATACAAAATAGTAAAAAACAAATATGAATATAAAATGTACAGATGAAAGATTGCCATATAAAACGGAAAAGCAAACATGAATGTAAAATGTGCAGGTCAATGACTGAAATGTGCAACCCTGTGTCTGGGTTTGTTGGTCTGGCAATTTGTAACGACCTTAAACAACTGAAAGTTGCAGACGATATTATGAAAGGAATTCAACTGCCCTGAGCGTTCAAATGAACAAATCGGGACAATCCGCCACATCGCACGTTCTGTACGCACACACACACGCGCGCGCGCACACACACACACACACATGCAAACATGCGCAGACACACGCACGCACATGCACACACAACGCGAACAGGAAGATTTTGAAAGGAGCGAGTTGGGTTGGGTTAAACTGGCACTGTGTTGAAGAGAGTGGATGAGTGTTCACCGAATGTATTCAACAGACACCATCAAGGCCTGATTACCAATCTTCACAATATACGGGTTCTAGACCGAGTCTGCATGAAAATGTCTACCAGGATCCTCCTACAAATGGTCGAACTATCGATTTGGGGATCCCCATACACAATTTAGGTGCAACACATACTTCAGTAAGAAATTAGGAATCATCTATTGCTTGCAGGACTGGGGTGTGCATATAGTCTCATTTGCTGGTATGGAAAGGTTATCGACTACAAGATAAAGCTTTGAGATCGGTGAAAGCGGCATTACCTCCGTTCACTCCACAGTTTCAGTGTTGAGGGGTCTGTGATTTTGAAGATAATTTTTCTTAGATTTGTTAGGTGTATCTACGAGACCGTGTTTTAACTTATCTATATGTATACCTCTATATCAAGTATTTCCATCCATATTTTGTTTATGTCAAATTATTTGCATCCCATGTGTTGTTAAAAAGTCGCGACAAAGTATATTAATCCAGTGTGTTGCCATATATCTTAACAAAGTATCTTACTACAGCGTGTTGGTACACATCTTAACAAGGTATCTTAATCCCGTGTGTTGCTATACATCTTAACACAATATCGTAATACAACGTGTTGCTATACATCTTAACAAGGGATCTTAATCCAGTATGTTGCTATACATCTTTACACGGTATCTCAATACGGTGTTGCTATACGTCTTAACATTGCTATATATCATAACACAGTGTCTTAATACAATGTTTTGACATACGTCATAAAGAAATATCTTAGCCAAGCGTGTTGGTTTCCATCGTAACAAAGCATCTTAATCCAGTGGACACATGAAGACCCGGACAAGTGCTGATATTCCGTAACTCATGCACGTCGTAAGAGGCGACTAAAGGGATCGGGTGGTCAGGTTTGCTGATTTGGTTGACACAGGTCACAATATCCCATTTGTGATGCCTGGATTGTGTGGTCCAGACCCAAGGTATCGATAGTGCTCTTGGAATGAAATAAGAACATCGCCACTTGCGTACACTGAGAGTAGTTTTATTGCCATCTTCACAGGCGTTTGCAGAAACTATTGACGCTGCAAATCATAGGTATCAAATTCATAATACAACAACGGAACTTTAATAAACTGTCAACATCGTGACGACATATTTCCCCATTCAAGATCTGATTTACTGAGTATACGTGTTATTTATCAACCAATAAATATTTGTATGTGTCACAACACTCAAGCCTGGAGATATGATATGCTGGTTGAAGCTCTGACTGAACAAAAACTTGCAACTCTAGAGTCAGTCATAACCGGTAAAAGGGATTTTAGTCCCAGAATCAGTGTGGATTACCAGAGACCGCTGTTTAGCTCAAATGCTTACGAAAGAAATCGTACATTCTTCTAAGGGACACCTTACAGGCTTCCTCGTTGTAGTTCGGGCCTGTTTTGTTGGTGAAGGCGTGACCAGCGTCGTAGCTGTAGAATTCATACGGTACTTTGCCATCATCAAGCTTCTTCTTGAGTTTCTCTTGGCATTCTGGATCTGAAAATCCGGCAACTGCATCATTAGCACCAAAATGGCATTGGAGGGGCTTGGTGATTTTGGAGGGGTCGCACAGGCCATCTCCACAGATGCCGTAGAATGGTGCTGCCGCCTCGATATCAGGGATCAGGCCTGCAGAAGCCATGCTAAGAGCTCCACCCATACAGAACCCTGTCACCCCGACTTTGGTGCAGCCATTTGTTTTCAGATACTGGACACATGCCGAGATGTCATTAATGGCGCCCTGCCAGTCCAAGTTGCTCATGAGATGATTTGCTTCTTCATTGTCGGTAGCTAGCTTGCCTCGGTAAAGATCGGGAACGATCGTGGAGAAGTTACCGTCTTTGCATATCTCAGCAGCCTCGTCTTGGATCTGCTGGTTTAAGCCCCACCATTCCTGAAGAACCACAACGCCCATCTTTGTCTGTGTGTTCTTGCAGAAGACAGCGGGTAAGGGGTCTTTGCCTTCTGTTGGGATTTTGACATTCACGGGATTGACGGCTGGGGCTGCCATTGTCTTTGACCCTTTCTGAAACAGAATAGAAAAGTAAAGGATTCAAGTATATACAAAGGAATATCTCAAACTCACATCTGGGCCTACTGGTTGGAATTTCTGAGTAGAACAGGTCTCCAAGCAGAGGATTATTAAAAGAAATTCGAAGCATGTAAGTGGAATACTTTCGGGTAGCCAGGATGGAGTGGTCACTGTTGATGACTTGGCTGTTAGCATCACCGTAGATGTTTTCAGGTGTTGATTCTCACGAAATTCGATGCCTCACTGGCCGCAGTGTTAAATAGTACTGTCACAACCAATCTTAACGGCGTCCTATATTCTCTTGAGTTGACCATCATCAGTTTGGGGATAACTTTCAGATCAGTCTCACTCGCAGTCTGTGATGTGTCACGGGCCGCTATGTGAAATATTTCTCAAGTCACCATCAATCTAGACTACATCAAACATACTCAGGATTTGACCATCATGATCAGTTTTAGAGACACCTTCCGTCTCACTTACAGTGCTGTTAACAATACTCCCAAATCAAAAGTGATATGTGCTCTGACACTGCGTGATAGTTTTGTTGGGCGCTTTTTCCACTACTAATTAAACCAAACTACCGCTGGTCACACGTTAGTTGTCAAGACGTGACTGCAGTATGTGAACCTGGCGAACGCATGAACAGCGTGCCTAAACTGAACACTGTTAGACGAGTGCATTATAACACTATGATCCGGTATGTTCGTGTCCCCGTTTGATCTATTTGTTTGACTGATGAGTAAAGGAGAGTCAGATCTTCACCATGAAATTCAGGGTTTCAGACTTCCATATTCTACCATCTGTACATAACATTGGTCTGTTGTTTAACGCCGCAGTCAGAAATATTCCGTTTATATGGGGGCTGTCTAAAAATGTTGAGTCAGACCAGACAACCCTGAGATAAACAGCATGGGGATCAGTCTAATGGGGACTGGGATACGAAGCCATCTATACATAACCCCTCAACAGTCGTAAAACGACATTTATGTGCGAGGTAAGATAAATAACATTGTGCACATAACATGAATATCTCATGCAGTGTAACATAAAATCTAACATTCAACGATAAATACAAGCATACAAATGTCAGTTTTGGGCTGTCACTAAGTGAGAAAAATAGACTATCTGGCAAGATAGGATCAGATTTAATATCTACTATACAACGTTATTAATCGTCTAAAATACAACTTACTTAGACACCTTGTTTGATTCTGACAAACATCAACCGTCATGAACACCTAAATAGATTAAGGCAAGGTCACTTACATTTTTTTAATTGTAGGAGAAAGGGGAATATCACCCACTGAAGCTCTGTTCAACAAAGCAGCGATTCATTCACCATCCCTACAAACAGATTCATTGCTCTTAGATACGTACCTTACAAGAATTAAGATTTCCCATACAAGTCTCCAAGATGTCTGACCTGTTCCTTAAGACACGGGCATCTATAAACTAAACCTAATTATTTTCCAAGAACGCGACTTATCGAAACCACGTGACTAGAAGTCCTCGCTTCAGCGACGTTCAAATACCACGTGACTGTTATGAACATGACGGCATGCGTTCGTCAACTCATTAACAGCACGTTCAAACCCTCGCCATTTTGCTTCTCGCACGATCAAAGTGCCGGTATTTCCTGCTCGTCGTGGAAGTATTTACCTTGATGTAGTCGTCGCTTCCTTCTGTGTAGTTCCTGCGGACGGATTATCAGCTTACAGGTACGAAGAGACACGCTTATGACGACAAAGACATGGGCGAGGAATTCCTCGCATTCTGACGTCTGTGGGTTGCACTGACTCATTTTGATGGCTTAAGTTTAGCTATGAAAGCATACTGAGCAATGGCTGAGGGCATTCATCCCAGCCTCCGTGTGACAAAGCAGAAATACCTTATGCGGCCGATATGCTGAAATGTTATTCGGGCATCTTTGTGGGCAACCTAATCTAACTGGCATGGTCGCAAGGTCATGACTGTCAAACGAGTTTGTTGCAACGAATAACGGCAAAACTGATTTCTCTCTTAGTTGGCATAAAGTGTTTGTTTATACGCTTTCCCGTTTGTCTTTGGCGATACATTTCATCATAATAGATCGTTATTTTGTTTTATCTTCCGTGTTAAATCCAGACATAGCTTGTTCGGTCTACCACGATTCTAACAGGATTTCTTAGCGTAGATGAACGTAGCTATAGCCTACAGTGAGTTTCATCATATCAACATTCTGCCTAATCTGGGACTCAACCCATTAAGGGACTTAACATATGCATATGTAAAAGAAAGTGCATTTTGGAATGCTCTCACGTGTCGTGATGTTTTACAAGTCATGTGACAGGGTTACATGAATGGTAAAGTATAAACTCTAAATATATATGTTTCTGCCTCTGGAGATCACTGCATTGAGCACTCAAAGTCAATGTTCGTTTACTTCTTTTCCTGGCAAATGTCCCCATTTATTAAATGCATCAAGAACATAGAGTCCCAGTCTTACACGTTCAATCGATTTTAGAGGAATGGCTTTGGTATTTTAGAGATAATAAAACAGATTAGGGAAATATTTATGTATTATCGCCAGATCGGCTCAGTGGAACCTATTCCGGTGTTCTGCTCACTAAATCGACCTCAAAACGACTTCAAACACATATTATACATATGACACATATTATACATATGACACATACATATGACACATATTATACATATGACACATTTTAAACATATTACAACAGGTGCTGCATCCATCACCACCTTCACAAGGTTGCACCATACGCATAGAGTTTTAAGAAGAGATAAATGTATGGTGGAATACACTATTTATTTGACTAAATTATAGAAACATACCATCATCGTAACCTATCTTTTGTCTGCGATCTATTCTGCTTTTAACATAGGCGATCACATTTATGTTTAGGATAAAACACATACTGATGTTTATCATTGAACGTGGCAATAACTTATAACTCCGGTACGGACAAAGCCAATGGCTGAAGGGATGGTGTAAATCCAACTAGGGTCCATGCAGGTAGCAAAAGTAAAGTCACCATGGTCCCTAGTGTGGTGATCTACCTTCAGTTGTTGACAATATATAGCCCATTTTTATATTGTATTGTTCTCAATGGTTAAATTATTTTAGATCTAATCACTAGTTTTACATTTTTCTCTGAGATATTCTAGTTAGTTTTACTGTCCTTCGTTGACACGGTTTTACAATGTGCCATTAATTAATATGCATTTTGTAATTAATCGTTCTCGTCACGATATGGCTGAAATACTGCCGATGTGACGATAAATTTTAACTCACTCACGGATCAGTCCTTCGTCAAAGGCGGCACTATATGCATGCTGTGTACTGTTGCGTCCCGTGGGGACTTTCAAAAACAGTACCCGACTCGGCCTCCTAAAGTTTCACTTAAGAGCTAATTGTATGAATATATGTTCAGTGAATACTCTGTATTTGCACTCTGGGCCACGCGGCCTCCAATGCTGAAATAAAGTCTCTCTAAACGGCTGAGACCGGCATCAATTTCGACATTAGTCTCACAAAAAGCTAACAAAGCTTAGTAAGACTCTGTTCAAGGCGGTTTAAAACCCACTTTTAAGCGTATACGTTGGTCACCCGTAAGGAGCCTCACGTTCTAGGCTATCTGGGTCGCAACATGACATTGCCAAAAGTCATGCCGGCTCCCACGTCACGATGCAGTGAATATTTGAGAGGTTAAATGACTACAACTGCCACAATGTATAATCTGCAAGTCTGTAAAACGGCATGCACCGGTAGAATGCGTGTCAACGCTGTCTCGCGTCATGTGATCACGAACAGGGAGACGTTAATATTCTTACTGGATAATTGATAATCTGACGAATAATTCCTAAAATGCATTATTGATGAATAAGTGTATCATTCACACGTGTTTCAGTCAGTCAGATCACCAAGTTGTCAACATGTTTTACTTACCTTGAAATGAGAACAAGCAGATCGAGAGAACACGCTACTACGATTTCTACTACTGTGGCTGTTCCGTTCACCTCCTCTGTTATATAGTCACGGGAGCATTCATTGATTGGATAAAAATGCCGCTACAAGCAGGAAGTGGTATTTCTAGGAAATCGTCTTCTACAAATAACACACGTATAAGTCATAGCGTTATTTATTGATGTGTGACCTCCCACGGACCAACAGACACCAGTAGTTAAGTCATGCTGAATACCAACGTGACATGACGGTGTAAATGTTTACAGTAATCGAACTATCCTGATTTTGTGACATGATTTCATGAAATCAAAACTCGTTGAGCTTTTATCTCATATGTGTTATGTGTAATACGTACAACATTTCACACTTAACTGACAGTTCGGTGTGAATTCGGTAACAACTTCACATCTGAATGTATCTCTAAGGGATAAACCCTCTTTCCCCTACTAATAACGTAGGTCCAAGTGTTTTATGATTTCTTTCAATTCCCAATGAAATTGACACTGTACCCGCTTCATGGCACACGATGTCAGTTCCGTCATGAAACAACCTATAACGATGAGTCTTTACAATAATGTGTTACTTAACACGTACACACTGCGAAGTAAATACCCCTTTCTTTCACTGGACAGAATGCAGCATGTGAGATTCATGTACTGTTTGAGTGCGTGAGTGCATGCATGTGGTTTTACACTGCTTTTAGTAATATTATGGTAGTATCACAACAGAGAACATCAGAAATGGGCTTTACACAAGTGGGGAATCGAAAGCGTGTCTTTGGCGTGACGAACAAATCTTTTAACCACTTCTCTACTCCAACATCCACACACACATACACACACACACACACACACTAACACACACACACTAACACACACACATACACGTGTATGTATATGTATACCCATTTGGTGACGCTATCGACCATTAGTTGGGGATAACAGAACCCTGTTCCGCAGCTTATCAATATTACTACTATTTTATACTATTACTATCGTATCTGTTATTGTATGGGAGTAATCTTTGCACTTATCTAGCTACACCTGAAGTACCGATGGAATATTTTCTTTGTTGTTATCTGTGTCTCAGATTGCAGGTTTTTAAAAAATAACATTACAGACAATCTCACCACTTGAACAAGAAGGTCTTATATAAGGGGTTCACAAACAACATTCTCGGTTATCTAGGTCAATTTATAATAGTTCTTATCGTTAACGGTGAACATCCTGGATGATGTAGTGGTTTTTACACAAGAAAGCACCCACACGCGCACACGCGCACACACGCAAACACACGCACCCACACGCACCCACACGCAAACACGCGCACCCACACGCGCACCCACACGCAAACACGCGCACCCACACGCACCCACACACGCACCCACACGCAAACACGCGCACCCACGCACCCACACGCGCACACGCGCACCCACACGCGCACACACGCACCCACACGCACCCACACGCGCACACACGCCCCCACACGCACATACACGCACACACGCGCACACACACGCACACACACGCACACACCAGCCAAACCAACTACTATGATATCTATGACAACACATGCCTGGCGTCAACTTGAATGTAATCAGGTTACAAGCTGAAGACCGCGGTCTCCCTGAGTTTAGTCATGGTGAAACCAAATTCTCGGTGGCATTAAACACGTCTTATACGGTGTGATATGACCGCAACTTTTTTGCAACGACATTAGTTACCTTGAAGGCCATGGCAATGTGACCAAACACCGTTGTTATCCGACGGCTGAACATTTCTTTACACTGACAATAACTCTTTTTGCACTGTTCACCAAGACGGGCCCGCTAACCTTGACATACGTGTTACGGCGACCCGTCCCAGTGACCGCATCATAAATCAGACAGGAGTGGATGATATATTCCTCACTAAAAGTTAAGCAATCAATTTTTTTAGACTCATTACATTTTCACTTATTGACATTGAAAATCGTGGAATGATACAATAGAAAGGTGAAACGCACACACAATTAACAAAATGAAATTAAATAGAACTGACCAATGATATACGTACAAATGATCAAAAGCATGAACCTGTGAAGCAGTGTCCGGCGACGCGTGTGACCACCATGAACACAAATGCAAGCCTCTAGATGTCTTTTTCATTGACCAAACGAGTCTTTAAATATGTTGTTGTGGAATATTCTTCCATTCTCTGTGTAACGCCTTTTCAAGTTCCCCCAGAGTCTAGGGGTGAACATGAATACCGCATACACGACCTCCAGTGATGACCCAAGCATGTTCAGGCCCCGATTTCTCGAAACAAACTTAAGTCTGAGTTTTGACTTAAGTTCAAGTTTTTGCTCAAATTTGAGAAAATGCAGGAACATGCATTTTCCAAAATGAAAGGAAATTGGTATTCAGCTCAAACACAGTAAACAATCTGAATTTGGTGGACATATTTCTTTAGTTGTTTGGACTTTTTTAGTCTATAAAATGCAGTTGAGATAAAAAATCAGCTGTTTCAAATTGTCAAACTCAGTCTGAGATTTGAGTTAAAACTTAAGTTTGTTTCGAGAAATCGGGCCCAGTGGAATAAAGATCAGGTGATTTTGCAGGCCAGTCCATGTGTGTGATGTTGTTGATCTAAATGTAGCCGCCACAAAATTTCCGAGTCCCGTGCTGGGATTCGAACGACGGACCTTCTGACCCGAAGTCGGACGCCTTGTCCACATGACCAAAGAGGTTAACCCCGTCAGCAAGCTACATAAACAACATCATTAACACCTCTTTCTCGAGCATTATCATCATGGGGGGACAATATCATCCACCCGCTTGTTGTACCAGAGGAATGATTACAGGCAGGTTTTAGCCTATCATTCATTTGATAGTCATTAGGGGTTGTGTATTCTTTGAATATTTACCTTTCAGTGATATGCCGACAAAAATCGCTGTCAAAATTATTGTACATGTATTTTAGGAGGTCATTCCCATTGTACATATATCTCCATCAAAATCATCATCACCACCCCAGTCATAAATAATGAACGGTCCCTTTACTCGAATTCCCGTGTACATGATATGCAAAAATGTCACTCTGAGTCCTATTTATTAAACCTGCTCCAAGTTAACCACGGTGGTCGTTAGATCACAGGGTCATCTGCTCCAACTATTATTATTCGGAACGCTGGCAAAGTTGGAATATTGCAGAATGGTGATACACAACCAACAAAACCAAACAAACTTAAAAGCGAGATTGTAACACATCTTCATGTCGCGTAACCAGGTGAGCAGAGAGGTACATGTACGTTTAAGTTTTTCTTAGGTACAATAAAGTTTTAAACGAAAAGTGCGGTATTTATGGAGAGCAAATCGCCCGGAAATATGGACAAGCCATACAACCATAAGTGCTATAACTGTTGTATTGACACGCACGTGCGTGACGGAACTGCCTCAATATAACGTCATACTTCTGTATGTTACGTGAGGAACTGCAAAACAACTGTCCGCAGTGAGAGGACAGCGGAGATGGGGCGTGATATCGCAGCTGTGCTATGTATTATGTGCAATTACTTTCACAGCGTGGTGTATCACAAGGACACGTCCTCTCAACCATCCTTTATATTTACTTTACATACACTGGTATGCCAAAGTACAAAGCAATGTCAAATTAGTCTTAGTAAGGACAGGTTAGTGTTGATTACAGTTCTAAACGGGTTGAGGTTAGTCTAACTCCAGTTCTGGGCCTACATTTTCGAAGCTCTCCAACCGCTAAGATAGTCGTAAGTGCCATACATTAGCATTAACTAATGCCAACAGTACTAATGCCAACAATACTAAACAAGTCTACGATTCTAAACAGCTAAAAGGTTTTTCTTGTCTATTTTTAATAAAATAAACAAGTTTGCTTAATAATTCTTTTTATCAAACAGTTTATGGTTGATTCAGCGAAAATCCTTCTTCAACTATAGAAAAAGGTATTCGCTTAATCGACGGTTGTGGTTCCGAACGATATCACTCAGATGGGTACTATGATATTAACATTACCACATGTAAATGACACTTCTGTCTTCCGACCAGTAGGTTGAACTTGTATAAACAAACTAAGCAATAGATACACAATGCCATTTAAAAAGTGGTCAAATGTAACATATGTCACATTTTCGATTAGACATTCTTAGTAAAGTACAAATTCTAGTCATGTACTATGGGACTCAACCAAAAAGTACTAGAATTTGTACTTTACCAAGAAAGTCGAATCCCAGTTATGACACATGTTAGAATAAGCAATACCTTTGAAACAATGATAACAAGAAACAATACTGTCACAAAATAAACTTCTAATATTTGTGATAATCCACCCAAACTCTCACCAAATGTGACCAATGCTTGACAAACTTCATCCCTTACTTTCATAGGTTTGACTTTGTATAGCAAAGTAGCTACATAGTAGCTATTTCACTGCAGTAGTTGGGGTGCCTTGGACGTTGTCAGTTGTCAGTATTATTGGTCAAGGGTTGACCCTGGGACAACAAAGTACGCTTGCGATATTACGAAGAACCAAGAATTTGAGCTACAAGATTTTAGGTTTGCTCTTACGGCCGACATAGGTTGCTGTAAGTCAACAATGAAACTTCATTTGTTCGAGTTACATTCTCCGTATTTTAGGGAGAGTGGTGATATATACTGGCGATAAAAGGAAAGAATATCACCATGTTTCTTGGTAGTTCAAAATGAAACGGTTTGGTGGTGTTTCCTGGGTCACGTTCCACAAGTGACCGTACCGCCAAGATGATAACATTGACTTACGACTGTCGTTGCACAACGATTTCTTTGAGGAACGGGGACCTGATGGTTCAAGTCACACCCAAAACGTGGATTTGATACCCAACATAGGTGAAGCCCATTTCTGACACAGAGTTCCAGATAGGTTTCCAAGCAATTGGGTATTTACTCCCGTGTCTGTATATGTATTAGTAATTTCATTTTTGAGGATTAACTAGCATTTTGTATACTCGCACTAGTTTCAAGAACTGAGTATTTTTACTCACAGTTTCCCATCCTTCTAAATATATAAATATAAATGCATCTCAACAGACTTATAGTAATTTTTGGCAGCCATTTCTAGGTACTCAACATGGAAGTCACCCGGACAGTGGCTATAATGTTCGATGTATACATAGGCATCGCCTACCATTACCTAATGCTGTTGTAGAGTTTGGGTGCCAAGCCAAATCACACGCAAGTCAATTTAGTTATATGAGTGAAGTACACAAGGTATTATAGATTTGGATTTTCATGGATTTTAAGTGATTCTGACGCGTTTTCTGTACTCCCAGATTTGTAATTAATTGAGTAAATGTGATTTTTATTGAGTAAAATACGCAAATACATGCCTTATCTGGAGCTCTGCTGACATTTTTGAAGTGATATTGCTGGAATATTGCTAAAGGTTTAAAACCCACTTGAACTCACTCGTTCTACTTTAGCACTCGTATTTAGCGTCGCTTAAAGTAGGTCAGGTCGAAGTGACTATGACACTGAAGCACCGCATGTGACGATCACTGAATCGGTCATGGTTGGTTCCACACAGGATCTGCCTCGGTATGCAAATATCACGTGACACCTTTTTAATGCGAGTATATGACGTTATGACTGTTCCCGATCGGCAGTGACTCTCAATGAAATTGCAATGCCTGGGGCTTCATGAATTCACCCATCCCTAAGATCAACGTTGATAGTACAGGCATGTGTATCCGTGATTTCCCTCACTGTTCAAACTGGATAAAAAACCCATAATATATGAGAGAGACAGAGACAGAGAGACAGACAGAGACAGACAGAGAGAGAGAGAGAGAGAGAGAGAGAGGTTGGGTGATGAAGGATGACAGAAAGAGTTTGTGTGTCTGTGTGTATGTGTGTCTGTGTCTCTGTGTGTCTGTGCGTCGGTGGTTTCTTGTGATATTAAAATGAAACCATGTTGTCATTCGAAACAATTTTGATTATGGCAGTCAGGGCAGAAGCGGGCCAGCATTAACCTGTTGCCTCATATATACATATATACTAGCCTCTATACTTTCCCCCAAGCGACAGAGAGTAAATAGCTACTAGGGTTACCTCCTCCTGGCCATGTGCTTTTGTGCTATATACAACTATTAATAAACCTGTGAAGCTGAACTGTGTCTTGTGCTCAGAAGACACGTATGTGCGGTGCGCCAAGCATTTTCACGGTAACAACGTGCTGATCGCTGAACTTCACAAGCGCACATTTTGTCTGACAATAACGCCAGTGGTGGAGAAGATGTCCCCATCGGGCACCCCGAGCAACATACACTCGTCAATGGCATTCCTCCGCTAAAACCACTGATAGTAGATTCTAATATATAGTAGAAAAACAGAAATGTGAGAATGTTGCAACTTTGAAGTGACTCACTAACTTTGACAAATATTATCAAGTGACTGTTTCCACACAGCATTGATGATGAGGCACTCATGATATACAATGGCATCTATATCACTTCAGGAAATGGAAGAACTGTGCAAGACACTGTTACAATATGTGGTAGTTTTGTTATCACAGAAATTA
Organism: Haliotis asinina; assembly: GCF_037392515.1. Lineage (NCBI taxonomy): Eukaryota > Metazoa > Mollusca > Gastropoda > Lepetellida > Haliotidae > Haliotis > Haliotis asinina. The sequence goes on along the minus strand of NC_090282.1, from coordinate 31,861,062 downwards.
ACGACTATCAACAAACGCTGTCCTGCTGAAGCCGGAACATTTGAAAACTCTCACTCATCAATAAGAACACTTCTGAAAACATACAATTATTGTGACAATTGCAACCCCTCAATACTACGAGATAGAAACACAACACTGTGTACTGAGAGAAAGATACTTGACTATGGACCGTGCTACTGATATCTGCAAAGCTGCAGAGTAGCCTTGAAGTAGATACCCAGAGAGCCGAAATGTCAAGGAAAATGAAAGGTAACAGTAAACAGACGACCCCAAATAGAAGTTACTGGCTCGTTTTCTCGAAACAAACTTCAGTTTTTGCTCAAATTCCAAACTGAGTTTGACAAAATGAAACACCTGAATTTTAACCCAACTATATATTTAAAAAACCCAAAACATACATACTTTATTAATCTATCCACCACACTTAAGATTGTCTACTGTGTTTGAGTTAAATATTGATTTCAGTTCATTCTGGGAAATGAATTTTCCTGCGTTTACTCAAATTTTCGTGAAAACTCAAACTTAACTCAAAACCGAGACATAAGGTTGTTTTGAGAAATCGGGGCCAGGTGTAAGTTTTGTGACAGATCACATGACCTGCATGCCCGGTATGGCATAGAGTAAACCTGTGACAATTTTTTCCAGTAAGTGCCCCAATAAGACCTCTCAAAACTCGTTTCGTACCAAGTTCGGAATGCACGATGTGAAGATGACACTGATGAGAGTGATTCAAAGGGGTGGATCAGAGTGGCTGAAAATCATGAACACTGTTTTGAATGTTAACGCTGTTGAATCCTCATATAAAGACATTAAAGTGAAAATGAATATCAAGGACCAAGATGTGATCTTTCTAGTGGATACCGAATGTTCTGTTAATATTCTTCCTGTAAAGTATATTGATCAAGCTGATATCAAGTCTGATAAACATTGTAGAACGCGTCTTCACCGTGTCGGTACCAACACCTAGTCCCACATCCATAGTGGACAATATGCATTAGTATGAACTTGGCACTTTCCATGGTGAAGTGCTTTTTTTGACACGCGCAGATGTTTTTGCAAAACTAATGCCCAAAAAGTGAATTACTGTTGCGTCAGACGAAGTAACGAGATCGGCCAACAAATATGACAGTCATTGAGTCTGTTGATAAACCTGCACCTTGCGTTAGTCAAGTGGCAATCACCGAGAAGTCTTCAGGTGACATCATGATTTGCCTGTATTCGAGATCACTCAGTCAAGCTTTGTGCAAAAAGCATTTCACAGTGCCCGTCCTTGAAGATTCACTTCACGAGTTAGGTCAGTTTCGTGTCTTCACCAAAGGAGACTCAGGTACAACTGGACGAGGAGTGAAGTACGATGACGACCTTTCAAACCTGCTTTGGACGCTCTTGGTTCAAGTGACTTCCATTTGAAACATCCGTTCATCGGCGGCATTTCAGTAAAAAAGCTGATTGAGAAGATTGATGGTATACCCGGAATACTGTGTTTTGCTCATGATGTTTTGATACCCGGCAAGGATGATGAAACCCCTGACAGGAATCTTGAGGAATTCCTTCAAGGATGTGATGGGAGCGACATCAAGTTGAATGGAAACAAACTTGAACTCCGCATGAAGGAAGTGGCATTCATTGGAAATAGAATCTCTAAGGAAGTCTACATACATTCTCTACCCACAGAGGTTACTTGTCATATCTTCATACGAACCTCTGTTCTAATGTGGCCATATTTCGCGGTTCTCATAAAATCCCCTAGCGGCAAAAAATGGCAGCAGATTTATCTCCCTTTTTTCTGTCCAATCAGAACACGTGTTACATCGACTTAGATTCAACTTGACAAATGCAAGCAATGTGGAGAAACAAATATGACATGACTGAGTTATGTCTAGACGAAACATTTGAGTATCGCGCTCGGGAAGAGGTTCTAGTTTTCACGATGCATCCGGAAATTACCGAGATCTTGCGAACGATCACTTTTGAAACAAGGTCGCTGATTGCACTACTAAATCTGATTGCCTCTAATCACGAGTCTTGAATACTCGCACCACGAAAGGATCGTATTAGAACAGAGGTTACGTAGGAAGATGTGACAAGTAACCACTGTGAGAAGAGAATGGTCTGCATACTGATCCCGAGAAAGTGAGATCGAGCCATCCAACATATTGAACGCCCTTCTGATGTTAAAGGACTCAGACACTTCCTCGGTATGACCAACTAGCTTTCGAGATTTCTTCCACATTTTACAGAGATAAGCGAGTCTGTCCGTAGTCTCACCAAGAAAGATGTTTTTGGAACTGGCCCGGTTTTCTGGCCAAAATATGTTAAGTGATATTCGATAGTCCATAGGGTCGTGTGACAACTGTGCGACCAGTGCTGCCAAACATTCTGCCGAAATTCTCCACATGCATAAAGTTCCTCATCGTCCGTGGGAGAAAATGGGTGGTGACCTGTTCCCAATTCATGGTAGATCATACCTCATAACAGTGGACTGCTTCGTTAATTTCGCTGAGGTGGACTAGTACCTCAGATAACCAGTAATGTAGGGGTTACGAAGATGAAGCATCACTTTGCACGTCACGGCATACCAGACATAGTCGTGACAGATGGAGGTCCTCAATATGCCTGTCCTAGGTTCGTGTGACATGACTGAGGTCGTCACAACCAGTGACCCAGAGATTGCAGTATTCAAACTAACATTCCTCCTTATCGGTTGTACCAACAGTAACTACCAGTGTTCATAGGTGAACTGGGTGCTATTTCTGTTTATCACAACGACAGCAATTACAGGTAGATGGAAGAACGGCTTTCAATGGGCATACTTGAAAAGGCGGGATTCTTCCATTCACGACGATCGGATTCTATGCGTAAATAAAACGCGACTCATTGTTGAATAAACGTATACATTGTATATAATGTTGTGGATGTTGCTGCGTGTATTCGTTAAATGTATTTCATCCATAACAGTATTCAGGTAGCAATGTGACTTTGGTGTGTGTGCGTAATTATGTGTAATATAACAACCTTTCGGCCTCGATCTTCGTGTCACTGGCACAATGTCAGCCACTGAAACTCTTATATTGTAGTTCTTGAACATGGATTTCAGACGCACATATTTTTTATATTCGGTTTTGTAGAAATAAATCAATGAAAGCAAGTGTTTAGCTTGTTTGTATTCTTGTTGATGGGATATCCGTGTCTGTTTTATAGCAACATGTCGCGGGACCACAATTTGGCCGTGTCGGCTGTATTACTTGCAGCCTCTAGACACATTACTGATAACTTTTAATTATAAAGTACACTCACATAAGATCATTCAGAGAGTGCCGTATCTTGTCCTGTAACTGACGCTATTTCTATCAGTCCAAGACAAAATGAAGTCGTGGAAAGAACACCTCAACTCACTGAAACACAGTCAAACATCAGCCTGTTAACAATGATCAGCATCGTATCATGCAATGAAGTACAAGCTGCTGGAGATATTCCGCTTGCTGACAAGACTCAACACGGACGTTGAAAGATCAGGTGCAAGAAAAAGCCATCTATTGTTGTCTGAAACAAGGCATAGATAGTATCAGCTTTCCCGATGCGGAACATTTCTGTACGGCACTGCAAAAATCATTGTGGTGAGTAGTATACAAAATGGGGTACGAATACGATGGCTGTTTCTTGAACACAGAGAACCTGTACTATGATAACTGCCCGCAACACCAACACCTCCTGTACAAAAAAAGAGATTTGTCTTCGGACCACATCCATGAAATATGCCTCCTTCTGGACGTACTCCGTGCTAGCGAGGTTAATTGGTATTGGGTCAACAAGGCTAGGACAACTCCAGATCCGACTTTCCAGGACTTCTACGATCGCTTGGGGAAGATCGAGGCTCGTGCGGAGCAATACACGACTCTGTTGTCGGCTTGTGTGGAGCAAACTGTGACGTTGAAGAAACCCACATGAATATCAAGAAGGTGAGGCTGATGGGAGAATCAGCCCCAAAGTAGATCTGCCTTTCGGTAGC